>NC_139638.1:1757500-1845000 GCF_964638095.1 Poromitra crassiceps | reverse complement strand
GAAAAGAACAAAAGCAAATAAGCAAAAGTTTAGACATTTATCATTTCAAAACGGTTTCACGTATCCAAAATCCTTTGATAACTTTAGGTCGGGTTAGTCCATAGATAACCCCAAAAAGTTTTTGTGTGATTTGGCCAAACGGTCTAGGAGAAGTTCGCAAAAGTAGGTTTTTGATCCAATTCAAAATGGCGGAAAATCTAGGCACACGCAAATGGGCGGGGCCTATATGGATAGATGCGTATTGATCCAAATAATCCGTGAGAAGTGAAATTTTGAGTTTCGGACACACGGTTCAGAAGATAGGGACCATAACGCAAAATGGTCTGTTATAGCGCCACCATCTGGTGGATTGGTGTATTATTTTTTCTCTGAGTAGGGGGTGACGTCTTGAACCTATGTCGAAAGTTTAGGTGATGTGGAGGCTATGGTTTCTGAGATCCACACACTTTTAGGGCAGAAAAAGAAGAAAAACAAATAGACAATATAGCCGCAAGCGGCGATGCGGGGTCCAAGCTTCCGGTGACTTGGGGGGTATATGTCAGATAGTGCACATTTATTCAGACTTGGTATATGCACAAGTAAACAAAGTTTGGTTGAGATCCGGTGACCTGACGGTTTCCAAGCAGTACTAGTAGTAGTAGTAGTAGCAGTAGTAGTAATAGTGTTGGTAGTAGTGGGAGTGGTAGCAGTAGTAGCAGCAGAAGTACTAAGAATAGTAAATGGTAAATGGTAAATGGACTGCATTTATATAGCGCTTTTATCCAAAGCGCTTTACAATGTGCCTACATTCACCCATTCACACACCGAAGGCGGCCAGCTGCCACGCAGGGTGCTGGCACAGCCATCGGGAGCAATTTGGGGTTCAGTGTCTTGCCCAAGGACACTTCGACGTGCGGACTGGAGGAGCCGGGGAACGAACCACCAACCTTCTAATTAGTGGACAACCCACTCTACCTCCTGAGCCACAGCCGCCACTAGTAGCCAATAGTAGTAGTAGTAGTAGCAGCAGCAGCAGTAGTAGTGGTGGTTGGCTGTTATAGCGCCACCATCTGGTAGATTGGTGTAATTTTTTCCTCTGAGTAGTGGGTGATGTCTTGAAACTTGAAGTAATACTTGGATAGAAAGCAGTTTTTGTGTACAATATCCCTTTAAGTATCTGGACAGAAAGTGGTATTTGGGTAGAACATACTGTCAATACGACAAGTACTTCTCTGGCTCTGCAGATACATATAATATGGTCTACAAAGTTAAATACAACAGTCTGGATAGCTCACTTGGTAAAGCACGTGACTTATGCTAACTAAAGACCATTGCCGCTCAAAGTTCAAACCCCACGTGGGATGAAAAACTTTCAACTTCAGACAGGTAAGTCAGTAACAGTAATTAAAACCCCACATGCTGCCTCCTTATTTTGCGGTGTTTCATGAACTTTTTCAATATCTTGGAAATGTTAGCTGGAGATTGCGTGGCTGTGTTCAAGAACGTGTTTTGCAACAGGAGAGGTTAGTTCTTGTCTCATGATGGAGCTTTTGTGTTCTAAAATCAGAATTTTCAGTTGTCATTGTGTCTTTCCCACACACACATCAAACCATAGGGCGTAGTGGCGTCCACTACAGAAGGTTGATGGGGTTTATCCCTGAAATTGCTTTTGATGACTATAGCCAGCACCCTGCATTGCAGCTTGTCATGCAGTCCATTTACCATTAAGGACATGTCTGTATTACACACATAATCCACCACTTTACATTAAAAGTCTGCCCTGAATGGAGGTGTTTGAACTAATTGGTGTGGGTTGTGCTGTTACAATGGAAGTAAAGTAAAGGTAAAGTCCCACTGATTGTCACACAATGTGTGAAATTTGTTCTCCGCATTTGACCCATCCCCTGGGGGAGTGGTGAGCGGCAGCGTGCGCCACGCTCGGGAATCATATGGTGATCTAACCCCCCAATTCCAACCCTTTGATGCTGAGTGCTAAGCAGGGAGGCAAATGGGTCTCATTTTTATAGTCTTTGCTATGACTCGGCCGGGGATCGAACTCACAACCTCCCAGTCTCAGGGCGGACATTCAGACCACAAGGCCACTGAGCTGGACACATGAGTGACAAGGATAATTCAGATTTAATTCTCTTTTTGGACCTTTCACATCTGAAGACACAATAATGTATTGGAATGTTTTTCCTTTCATATATCTGAAAGAAGGCTTCCAGCAAACACAATTACATCATGATGATGTTCTGATATCATCTTTCAGTGACGTCCAGGACTAGGCCAAATCACAGCCGATTTGGGGATCATTTAGACATCTACACAGGAATGTCAAGAGGACGTCGAAATATGACGTTACCATAAATAGGCATATTCAGTTATTCTGCTATGTACACAGTGTGTATTCAGCAGCGTTATACATAATTATATCCAGATTAACCTTTATTCTACATTTTCAAAAAATAAAACAGTTACCTGGCCGTGGTTTGAACCCAGGACCTCCAGCTTTGGTGTCTGCTACTTTACCCCTACACCATCCTTCCACAGCAATGACAAGGCACGGATATAACCTTATTATGGCATAAACTTGTTTTTATTCAAACGTGGGTGTCAAGTCTTTGTGGATCGGGCATTACTGTGTGACATCTAAACCAACTATGTATTATGCTACAGCAGATGCAGAACCCCAAAACACATTAACCCCACCCAAAATGCTACATTCCAACTTCCAGTAGTAGTAGTAGTAGTAGTAGTAATAGTAGCAGAAGTAGTAATAGTAGTAGTAGTAGTGTTGGTAGTAGTGGGAGTGGTAGCAGTAGTAGCAGCAGTAGTTGTAATTGACCGGTTAATGAGTTGTGGGCAATTTAGTGTTGGCGTGTGTTTCATTAAAAGTTTCGAGATTTATCATTTCAAAACGGTTTCACGTATCCAAAATCCTTTACTAACCTTAGGTCGGGGTAGTCCATAGATGACCCAGAAAAAGTTTTGTGTGATTTGGCCAAACAGTCTAGGAGGAGCTCGCAAAAGTAGGTTTTTGATCAAATTCAAAATGGCGGAAAATCTACCACACAGAAATGGGCGTGGCCTAGTGGGTTAGATACATGATGCTCCAGGGAAACCAGTAGATGTGGAATTTTGATTCTACAGCTCGCAGTTCAGAAGTTATGGACCGACAAACGTGAAATTGGCTGTTATAGCGCCACCATCTGGTGGATTGGTGTAATTTTTTTACTCTGAGTAGTGGGTGATGTCGTGAACCTGTGTGGAAAGTTTGGGTGATGGGGGGTGTATGGTTTCTGAGATCCACACACTTTTAGGGCAGGAAAAGAACAAAAGTAAATACACAAAAGTTTAAACATTTATAATTTCAAAACGGTTTCACGTATCCAAAATCCTTTAATAACTTTGGGTCGGGGTAGTCCATAGATGACCCAGAATAATTCCTATGTGATTTGGCCAAACGGTCTAGGAGGAGTTCGCAAAAGTAGGTTTTTGATAAAATTCAAAATGGCGGAAAATCTAGGCACACGCAAATGGGCGTGGCCTATATGGATAGATGCGTATTGATCCAGGGAATACAGCCGAAGTGGAATTTTGATTCTACGCCTCACTGTTCAGAAGATATGGACCATAACGCGAAATGGTGTGTTATAGCGCCACCATCTGGCCGATATGGGTAATTTTTTGTTTCTGAGTAGTGAGGCACATTTACAATCTATGTGCCCAGTCTGGCTATGCTGAGCCTTACAGTTTCTGCTGTACATACAGTTTTACCGGAGAATAATAAAAAAAAAAAAAATCGGAACAGATACAATAGGGATCCACGCACTTCGTGCTTGGACCCCTAAATATAGCCGCAAGCGGCGATGCGGGGTCCAAGCTTCCGGTGACTTGGGGGGTATATGTCAGATAGTGCACATTTATTCAGACTTGGTATATGCACAAGTAAACAAAGTTTGGTTGAGATCCGGTGACCTGACGGTTTCCAAGCAGTACTAGTAGTAGTAGTAGTAGCAGTAGTAGTAATAGTGTTGGTAGTAGTGGGAGTGGTAGCAGTAGTAGCAGCAGAAGTACTAAGAATAGTAAATGGTAAATGGACTGCATTTATATAGCGCTTTTATCCAAAGCGCTTTACAATGTGCCTACATTCACCCATTCACACACCGAAGGCGGCTAGTTGCCACGCAGGGTGCTGGCACAGCCAACGGGAGCAATTTGGGGTTTAGTGTCTTGCCCAAGGACACTTGCTGACTGGAGGAGCCGGGGGACGAACCACCAACCTTCTAATTAGTGTACAACCCACTCTACCTCCTGAGCCACAGCCGCCACTAGTAGCCAATAGTAGTAGTAGTAGTAGCAGCAGCAGCAGTAGTAGTGGTGGTTGGCTGTTATAGCGCCACCATCTGGTAGATTGGTGTAATTTTTTCCTCTGAGTAGTGGGTGATGTCTTGAAACTTGAAGTAGTACTTGGATAGAAAGCAGTTTTTGTGTACAATATCCCTTTAAGTATCTGGACAGAAAGTGGTATTTGGGTAGAACATACTGTCAATACGACAAGTACTTCTCTGGCTCTGCAGATACATATAATATGGTCTACAAAGTTAAACACAACAGTCTGGATAGCTCACTTGGTAAAGCACATGACTTATGCTAACTAAAGACCATTGCCGCTCAAAGTTCAAACCCCACGTGGGATGAAAAACTTTCAACTTCAGACAGGTAAGTCACTAACAGTAATTAAAACCCCACATGCTGCCTCCTTATTTTGCGGTGTTTCATGAACTTTTTCAATATCTTGGAAATGTTAGCTGGAGATTGCATGGCTGTGTTCAAGAACGTGTTTTGCAACAGGAGAGGTTAGTTCTTGTCTCATGATGGAGCTTTTGTGATCTGAAATCAGAATTTTCAGTTGTCATTGTGTCTTTCCCACACACACATCAAACCATAGGGCGTAGTGGCGTCCACTACAGAAGGTTGATGGGGTTTATCCCTGAAATTGCTTTTGGTGACTATAGCCAGCACCCTGCATGGCAGCTTGTCATGCAGTCCATTTACCATTAAGGACATTTTTGTATTACACACATAATGCACCACTTTACATTAAAAGTATGCCCTGAATGGAGGTGTTTGAACTAATTGGTGTGGGTTGTGTTGTTACAATGAGCACATGAGTGACAAGGATAATTCAGATTGAATTCTCTTTTTGGACCTTTCACATGTGAAGACACAATAATGTATTGGAATGTTTTTCCTCTCTCATCTGAAAGAAGGCTCCCAGCAAACACAATTACATCATGATGATGTTCTGATATCATCTTTCAGTGACGTCCAGGACTAGGCCAAATCACAGCCGATTTGAGGATCATTTAGACATCTACACAGGAATGTCAAGATGACGTCGAAATATGACATTACCATGAATAGGCATATTCAGTTATTCTGCTATGTACACAGTGTGTATTCAGCAGCGTTATACATAATTATATCCAGATTAACCTTTATTCTACATTTTCAAAAAATAAAACATTTACCTGGCCGTGGTTTGAACCCAGGACCTGCAGCTTTGCGGTCTGCTACTTTACCCCTACACCATCCTTCCACAGCAATGACGAGGCACGGATGTAACCTTATTATGGCATAAACTTGTTTTTATTCAAACGTGGGTGTCAAGTCTTTGTGGATCGGGCATTACTGTGTGACATCTAAACCAACTGTGTATTATGTTACAGCAGATGCAGAACCCCAAAACACATTAACCCCACCCAAAATGCTACATTCCAACTTCCAGTAGTAGTAGTAGTAGTAGTAGTAGTAGTAATAGTAGCAGAAGTAGTAATAGTAGTAGTAGTAGTGTTGGTAGTAGTGGGAGTGGTAGCAGTAGTAGCAGCAGTAGTTGTAATTGACCGGTTAATGAGTTGTGGGCAATTTAGTGTTGGCGTGTGTTTCATTAAAAGTTTCGAGATTTATCATTTCAAAACGGTTTCACGTATCCAAAACCCTTTAATAACCTTAGGTCGGGGTAGTCCATAGATGACCCAGAAAAAGTTTTGTGTGATTTGGCCAAACGGTCTAGGAAGAGCTCGCAAAAGTAGGTTTTTGATCAAATTCAAAATGGCGGAAAATCTACCACACAGAAATAGGCGTGGCCTAGTGGGTTAGATACATGATGCTCCAGGGAAACCAGTAGATGTGGAATTTTGATTCTACAGCTCGCAGTTCAGAAGTTATGGACCGACAAACGTGAAATTGGCTGTTATAGCGCCACCGTCTGGTGGATTGGTGTAATTTTTTTACTCTGAGTAGTGGGTGATGTCGTGAACCTGTGTGGAAAGTTTGGGTGATGGGGGGTGTATGGTTTCTGAGATCCACACACTTTTAGGGTAGGAAAAGAACAAAAGCAAATACACAAAAGTTTAGACATTTATCATTTCAAAACGGTTTCACGTATCCAAAATCCTTTAATAACTTTAGGTCGGGGTAGTCCATAGATGTCCCAGAAAAATTCCCGTGTGATTTGGCCAAACAGTCTAGGAGGAGTTCGCAAAAGTAGGTTTTTGATAAAATTCAAAATGGCGGAAAATCTAGGCACACGCAAATGGGCGGGGCCTATATGGATAGATGCGTATTGATCCAAGGAATCCCTGAGAAGTGAAATTTTGAGTATAGGACACACGGTTCAGAAGATATGGACCATAACGCGAAATGGTCTGTTATAGCGCCACCATCTGGCCGATATGGGTATTTTTTTGTTTCTGAGTAGTGAGGCACATTTACAATCTATGTGCCCAGTCTGGCTACGCTGAGCATTACAGTTTCTGCTGTACATACAGTTTTACCGGAGAAGAAGAAAAAAAAAAAAAAAAATCGGAACAGATACAATAGGGATCCACGCACTTAGTGCTTGGACCCCTAAATATAGCCGCAAGCGGCGATGCGGGGTCCAAGCATGGTCAGTAAGGGTGTAGTGGTCAGTAAGGGTGATGGGGTCAGTCAGGGTGTTGTGGTCACATAATAGTAGGGTCATCTGTGGCACTTCCGTGACCGTGGAGAGCGAAGGTCCGTTTCTCAATGGATTTGTCATCTAGGAGGGTTAATAAACAAATTTAGCCGGGGTGTATTTTTAAAAAAGGCGGGGAAAATATTTGAGAGACCAAAATCCAAAATGGCTGCTGTGGAAATGAACTTTTTAATGCTTTGACCTACAATGATGCACAATACATGGTTTCAGAGCTTATTCTGGTCAAGGAATACATATTTGGTGTTTATATAATGATTTGACCTATTTCTGACCTTCAAATCCAAGATGGCTGCCAATTTTGAGGCAGTTTTTTCAAAATCGTCATAGAGCCTTCATATTAGGCTTGAATGACAGGTCTTCTCATGATGAGTTGAATAATATACAGTATAAGTACACAGAAGTAATCTCTGAGGTCAATAAAGTCAATGTTTGTGTGTAAACAACAGTTGCTGATTTGCGGTTTCCCATTAAATAGGGTAGGCAACTGAGAATATGGTGTCCAGTTCATCCCATCACATTTTCATAATGAACCAAAAACAATTTTGCACTATAGCCTAACATAAAATAGTATTCTGTATGCAAAGCTAGCAAGGTTAGTTGCTTGAGCTGAATTTAAAGGTCAACTCAAAACAAACAATGAAATTAACTTTGAAATTAAAACTGAATCCTAGACTACTAGATTTCATCAGCACACAGTAAAGGAAACTTGTCTTTGAACTCAGCTGACTGTCTAGTCCTAATCCCTGTTGTGCAATGTCCCTTTTCAGTGAAGTTTTAGTTTTTGTTAAGAGTATGGATTTTTAATCTTGACCTTGTTGGTAGGCAACGGCCCTTTTTCAGTCAAGCATTCTCAGATTAGCTCAGTCAGTCTGTGAAGCAGTCAGTGTCAGCACTTGCGCGAGCTCGCTTTTTCTCTAACTAATGTTAACATTACACACTTTAAGACACTTTGTTTGAGGATATCAACGTTATTCACTAGTCTAACGATAGTTCTACCATCAAGAACATATAAAACAAAAGCAAAAACAATTTTTATTTGCAGAAGTCATCATTGATATTTGGTGTTAGCTAACGTTAGGTAACGTTATTATTTTTAGCTAAAGTTAATGTTATCTGTCTCCACACTTCTGTCAACTGACATATGCATTTGCTTTTGAAAATAAACAGCCTGGCTTGCTTAAGCATAACTGAAGATTAAATAGAAATATAACATGACAAATGCATGTACCGATTGGTTGGCCCATCTTCCCAGGAGGTGGTGGTGTAAACATCATCAAATTTATCAAGTCCTGACCACTCTTGGGCTTTTAATTGTAAGCTGTCCCATTTGCCTTGATTTATTGTATCGGTGGGCTTGCAAGGCTTGTCACATTTTAGGACACATTCATAGGTCATTGTGTGCTTTGTCTTTCATTGGGAGGGAAAGCAACTCGCTATTATATTACTGTTATATTATATTGCTGTTATACGCTGTTTATTTTCAAAAGCAAATGCATATGTCAGTTGACAGAAGTGTGGAGACAGATAACATTAACTTTAGCTAAAAATAATAACGTTACCTAACGTTAGCTAACACCAAATATCAATGATGACTTCTGCAAATAAAAATTGTTTTTGCTTTTGTTTTATATGTTCTTGATGGTAGAACTATCTTTAGACTAGTGAATAACGTTGATATCCTCAAACAAAGTTTTTATTTTATTTTAATTATTTATTTATTTTTAAATGCCCCTCCGAGACATGGGCAGTTAGCCAGCCGCTTCTTTTCACCTGACAGGGGAAGCTTCACCGGTAGGACATAGCACGTGGGAGGTTCACACTATTCCAACCAGTTCCCCTCCCTCTGAACAGGCGCCCTTAATGACCAGAGGAGGAACCACATTAGCAACCAGGATATTGCATGTTTTTGGTGAAGGGGGTTCCTATATGAAGGAAACCCCCGGGAGGCATGGGGAGAACATGCAAACTCCACACAGAAAGGCCCTTTTGACGACCCCACCCGGGCGGTGGGCACTCGAGGACATGTGGACGGGCACGCATTCCTTCAGCGTTCACATCGTCCCAGGTGGGAATCGAACCCACGACCTTCGAGCTGTCAGGCGATAGTGCTTACCACTACACCACCGTACCTCCTTTTATATCCTCAAACAAAGTGTCTTAAAGTGTGTAATGTTAACATTAGTTAGAGAAAAAGCAAGCTCGCGCAAGTGCTGACACTGACTGCTTCACAGACTGACTGAGCTAATCTGAAAATGCTTGACTGAAAAAGGGCCGTTGCCTACCAACAAGGTCAAGATTAAAAGTCCATACTCTTAACAAAAACTAAAACTTCACTGAAAAGGGACATTGCACAACAGGGATTAGGACTAGACAGTCAGCTGAGTTCAAAGACAAGTTTCCTTTACTGTGTGCTGATGAAATTTAGTAGCCTAGGATTCAGTTTTAATTTCAAAGTTAATTTCATTGTTTGTTTTGAGTTGACCTTTAAATTCAGCTCAAGCAACTAACCTTGCTAGCTTTGCATACAGAATATTATTTTATGTTAGGCTATAGTGCAAAATTGTTTTTGGTTCATTATGAAAATGTGATGGGATGAACTGGACACCATATTCTCAGTAGCCTACCCTATTTAATGGGAAACCGCAAATCAGCAACTGTTGTTTACACACAAACATTGACTTTAATGACCTCAGAGATTACTTCTGTGTACTTTTACTGTATATTATTCAACTCATCATGAGAAGACCTGTCATTCAAGCCTAATATGAAGGCTCTATGACGATTTTGAAAAAACTGCCTTTTAGAGCTCAAAATTGGCAGCCATCTTGGATTTGAAGGTCAAAAATAAGTCAAATCATTATATAAACACCAAATATGTATTCCTTGACCAGAATAAGCTCTGAAACCATGTATTGTGCATCATTGTAGGTCAAACCATTAAAAGTTCATTTCCACGGCAGACATTTTGGATTTTGGTCTCTCAAATATTTTCCCCGCCTTTTTTAAAAATACACCCCGGCTAAATTTGTTTATTAACCCTCCTAGATGACAAATCCATTGAGAAACGGACCTTCGCTCTCCACGGTCACGGAAGTGCCACAGATGACCCTACTATAAGTACTTGTGACTTGAAGTAGTACTTGGATAGAAAGCAATTTTTGTGTACAAGTTCCCTTTAAGTATCTGGACAGAAAGTGATATTTGGGTAGAACATACTGTCAATACGACAAGTACTTCTCTGGCTCTGCAGATACATATCATATGGTCTACAAAGTTAAATACAACAGTCTGAATAGCTCACTTGGTAAAGCTCATGACTTATACTAACTAAAGACCATTGAGGCTCAAAGTTCAAACCCCACGTGGGATGAACAACTTTCAACTTCAGACAGATAAGTCAGTAACAGCAATTAAAACCCCACATGTCTCCTTATTTTGCGGTGTGTCATGAACTTTTACAATATCTTGGAAATGTTAGCTGGAGATTACGTGGCTGTGTTCAAGAACGTGTTTTGCAACAGGAGAGGTTAGTTCTTGTCTCATGATGGAGCTTTTGTGTTCTGAAATCAGAATTTTCAGTTGTCATTGTGTCTTTCCCACACACACATCAAACCATAGGGCGTAGTGGCGTCCACTTCAGAATGTTGATGGGTTTTATCCCTGAAATTGCTTTTGGTGACTATAGCCAGCACCCTGCATGGCAGCTTGTTATGCAGTCCATTTACCATTAAGGACATTTTTGTATTACACACATAATGCACCACATTACATTAAAAGTCTGCCCTGAATGGAGGTGTTTGAACTAATTGGTGTGGGTTGTGCTGTTACAATGAGCACATGAGTGACAAGGATAATTCAGATTTAATTCTCTTTTTGGACCTTTCACATCTGAAGACACAATAATGTATTGGAATGTTTTTCCTTTCATATATCTGAAAGAAGGCTCCCAGCAAACACAATTACATCATGATGATGTTCTGATATCATCTTTCAGTGACGTCCAGGATTAGGCCAAATCACAGCCGATTTGGGGATCATTTAGACATCTACACAGGAATGTCAAGATGACGTCGAAATATGACGTTACCATAAATAGGCATATTCAGTTATTCTGCTATGTACACAGTGTGTATTCAGCAGCGTTATACATAATTATATCCAGATTAACCTTTATTCTCCATTTTCAAAAAATAAAACAGTTACCTGGCCGTGGTTTGAACCCAGGACCTCCAGCTTTGGTGTCTGCTACTCTACCCCTACACCATCCTTCCACAGAAATGACAAGGCATGGATGTTACCTTATTATGGCATAAACTTGTTTTTATTAAAACGTGGGTGTCAAGTCTTTGTGGATCGGGCATTACTGTGTGACATCTAAACCAACTATGTATTATGCTACAGCAGATGCAGAACCCCAAAACACATTAACCCCACCCAAAATGCTACATTCCAACTTCCAGTAGTAGTAGTAGTAATAGTAGCAGCAGTAGTAATAGTAGTAGTAGTAGTGTTGGTAGTAGTGGGAGTGGTAGCAGTAGTAGCAGCAGTAGTTGTAATTGACCGGTTAATGAGTTGTGGGCAATTTAGTGTTGGCGTGTGTTTCATTAAAAGTTTCGAGATTTATAATTTCAAAACGGTTTCACGTATCCAAAATCCTTTAATAACTTTAGGTCGGGGTAGTCCATAGATGATCCAGAAAAAGTTTTGTGTGATTTGGCCAAACGGTCTAGGAGGATCTCGCAAAAGTAGGTTTTTGATCAAATTCAAAATGGCGGAAAATCTACCAGACATAATTGGGCGTGGCCTAGTAGGTTAGATGCATGATGCTCCAGGGAAACCAGTAGATGTGGAATTTTGATTCTACAGCTCGCGGTTCAGAAGTTATGGACCGACAAACGTGAAATTGGCTGTTATAGCGCCACTATCTGGTGGATTGGTGTAATTGTTTTACTCTGAGTAGTGGGTGATTTGATCTTGTTTGAGAGGTTGCGGTCTGGGAGGAGAATGAAACATCTAGCAGCTAAGACTGAGAGGATGAAGAACAGCTTCTTCCCTCAGGCCATTAGGGCCCTCGACAACCACAAATAGATTATATATATATACGGTATATATATATATATATCTATTATAATAATAGTGGTAATAATGATATATATAGTTAGATCTATGCACTTTACATTAATCTATATCACTATATTGTATTGCACTATAATTATTATTGCTGCTTATTACTGGTGAACTCTTAGCTTTTACCTAATTTTACCTCATTTAAATTTTTATATTTTTAACTTTTTAACTAGCATTTGGTTCTTACTCTATTTGACTGCACTATGTTTTTAACTAATTTGACTGTACTGTTGTCTTGTCTGTCTCTACATGTGCACAGTCTTGGAGTGGCTGCGGCCCTAATGTCACTGCTCATTACAAATGTGATGCTGTATGTGACAATAAAAACCTTGAACCTTGAACCTTGATGTCGTGAACCTGAGTGGAAAGTTTGGGTGATGGGGGGTGTATGGTTTCTGAGATCCACACACTTTTAGGGCAGGAAAAGAACAAAAGTAAATACACAAAAGTTTAGACATTTATAATTTCAAAACGGTTTCACGTATCCAAAATCCTTTAATAACTTTAGGTCAGGTTAGTCCATAGATGTCCCAGAATAATTTCCGTGTGATTTGGTCAAACGGTCTAGGAGGAGTTCGCAAAAGTAGGTTTTTGATAAAATTCAAAATGGCGGAAAATCTAGGCACACGCAAATGGGCGTGGCCTATATGGATAGATGCATATTGATCCAGGGAATACAGCCAAAGTGGAATTTTGATTCTACGCCTCACGGTTCAGAAGATATGGACCATAACGCGAAATGGTCTGTTATAGCGCCACCATCTGGCCGATATGGGTCATTGTTTGTTTCTGAGTAGTGAGGCACATTTACAATCTATGTGCCCAGTCTGGCTACGCTGAGCATTACAGTTTCTGTAATATGTATGTACAGCAGAAACTGTAATGCTCAGCGTAGCCAGACTGGGCACATAGATTGTAAATGTGCCTCACTACTCCAAAACAAAAAATGACCCATATCGGCCAGATGGTGGCGCTATAACAGACCATTTCGCGTTATGGTCCATATCTTCTGAACCGTGAGGCGTAGAATCAAAATTCCACTTCGGCTGTATTCCCTGGATCAATACGCATCTCTCCATATAGGCCACGCCCATTTGCGTGTGCCTAGATGTTCCGCCATCTTGGACTTTCTCAATAACCTATTTTTGCTATCTCCTCCCAGGCCTTTTGCCTGAATGAGCCCAAACTTTTTCTGTGGCATCTCTGGACTTACCCGACCTAAAGTTATGGAATTCATTTAGATACGTGAAACCGTTTTGAAATGATAAATGTTTAAACTTTTGTGTATTTACTTTTGTTCTTTTCCTGCCCTAAAAGTGTGTGGATCTCAGAAAGCATACACCCCCCATCACCCAAACTTTCCACACAGGTTCATGACATCACCCACTACTCAGAGTAAAAAAATTACACCAATCCACCAGATGGTGGCGCTATAACAGCCAATTTCACGTTTGTTGGTCCATAACTTCTGAACTGCGAGCTGTAGAATCAAAATTCCACATCTACTGGTTTCCCTGGAGCATCATGTATCTAACCCACTAGGCCACGACCATTTCTGTGTGGTAGATTTTCCGCCATTTTGAATTTTATCAAAAACCTACTTTTGCGAGCTCCTCCTAGACTGTTTGGCCAAATCACACAAAACTTTTTCTGGGTTATCTATGGACTACCCCGACCTAAAGTTATTAAAGGATTTTGGATACGTGAAACCGTTTTGAAATGATAAATGTCTAAACTTGTGTGTATTTGCTTTTGTTCTTTTCCTGCCCTAAAAGTGTGTGGATCTCAGAAACCATACGTCCCACATCACCCACCTTTCTACATAGTTTCAAGACATCACCCACTACTCAGAGGAAAAAAATACACCAATCCACCAGATGGTGGCGCTATAACAGCCAACCACCACTACTACTGCCGCTGCTGCTACTACTACTACTACTATTCTTAGTACTTCTGCTGCTACTATTGCTACCACTCCCACTACTACCAACACTACTACTACTACTATTACTACTACTGCTACTACTACTACTACTAGTACTGCTTGGAAACCGTCAGGTCACCGGATCTCAACCAAACTTTGTTTACTTGTGCACATTGTGGAGTCTCGTCAGCCTACCCCCTGACAGGTGAGAGCAGGAGGACAGCCAGCCACCACAGTGACGTCAGAGCCGGGGGATCCCGACAGAAACGCTGTCTAGGCCGCGTCATCACTGATAGGTATTTCCCCAATTATGTCCTGAATCAGTGGGACCGCTAGCAGCCGGGCGCTGTTAGGAACAGAGCGCCCGGCTGGAACAGATCCCCCAATCAGTGGCCCTAGAAAACAGACGCCGCTCTGAAGCTCACTGTGTGGCCGGTTTTCCTCCAGGAGGAAGCGCTCCTTGCTGTCGGGCGGTAAGTCAGATTTCCACTCCTCTCCCTAAACATACTCTTGTCATAAAATCATCAAAAAATCAATCAAAATCATAACTCAATCATAAAAAGAATCCGCTTTGCTAATGTCATAACCCGCTGCTTCCCCGGCGCCACCGTCCCCCTCCTCCTCAAAAAACTCCCTGCTCTCTTGGCCTCTCTTCCGCTGTCCATCCAGAAAATCATTGTCCATATCGGAACAAACGATACCACCCGCCAGCAATCCACACAAATGCAGACCGATTTCATCCGCCTTTTCACCGTACTAAACGAGAGCGGGAAGTCCATCTTTCTTTCCGGTCCAATCCCCACGTTGGGCCGGTCAGCAATGAGGTTTACCCGTATTCTCAGTCTCCACACCTGGCTTCAGTCGGAATGCAATATCCGTCATCTCAACTTCATCCACAACTTTGATCTGTTCTGGACCCGCTCCTCTTTGTTTGCACGTGATGGACTCCATCCAAACATAACAGGGACTCACATGCTAGCTGCTAATATCCAGCACGCTGTCCAGTCGCTACCAAAATGACCACTAGTCCGTTCGTTACCTCCCAGTTCTTCTTCTCCGCTTTCCGAGTGAAACTCCTCTATCATCTCCTCACTCCGCTAGCGCCCTCTACCGACCGGGAGGACAACTCCGCCCTATACAGTTAAAACACATCTCCACCATTGAAACACCTCCAGTGGCATCTCCCCACTCCGTTAGCGCCCCCTACCGACCGGGAGGGCAAATCCCTTTTACACCACCAGCAGTTGTTAAAACACACACTCCCTCAGTTGTTACCAAAACAGTTTTAATCAAATCAGATACTTCCATTTCCAATATCCCTGTATGTATAAACAATAGAAATCTTCACCCCTCTTCAGCAAAAAGCATTCCTAAAAATAGAAAAATAAACCTGACCAGTAGCAACCCTGACAATTTTTCACTCCCACAACCTTCCAACTCACCCTTCACTATCAATGCCGGACTCTGGAACTGTCAATCTGCCGTCAAGAAAACCGACATAATTTCAGCCCATGCCATCTCACAATCCCTACTGTTCCTCGCCCTAACAGAGACCTGGATAATTCCAGAGAATACGGCAACTCCAGCGGCCCTCTCAGACGCCTTCACCTTCTCCCACACTCCCAGAGCCTCTGGTCATGGGGGAGGCACTGGGCTTCTAATTTCTCCTAAATGGATATTCTCTGTCTCTTCTTTTTCTCACCTCTCTATTTCCTCCTTTGAATTCCACGCTGTTTCTGTATCTCTCCCCATTAAGCTTAGTATTATAGTCATCTACCGCCCACCTACTCCCCTTGGATCATTCCTAGACGAGCTAGATGCTCTCCTCTCTCTCTTCCCTGAGGATGGCACTCCTCTAGTCCTCCTCGGGGACTTCAATATCCCGGCAACATCACTTCTTTCTCCCCTCTTTCTCAACTTTTTCTCTTCTTTTGACCTCTCTCTCTCTTCTTCTCCGCCCACACATAAGGCCGGGAACCTCCTCGACCTTGTGTTTACCCGCTCCTGCACCACCTCCAATCTCACGGTTACTCCTCTCCCTGTTTCCGACCATCACTTCATAACCTTCTCCCTTCCCATCTCCCTCCCCAAACCCTCCCCACCCCCCACTCATATAACTACCACCCGTCGCAACATAGAAACCCTCACACCCTCGGCCCTCTCCTCTGCTGTCCTCTCTCTCCTCCCCCCAGTCGATAACTTCTCTCTCCTATCCACTGACGATGCTGCCACTAGTCTCCTTTCCTCTCTCACCTCAGCCCTTGACTCACTCTGTCCCCTCATCTCCAAACCAGCTAGATCCTGTCCCCCTGCACCATGGCTGTCCGAGGCTCTGCGGACTCATCGAACGGAGCTTCGTGCAGCCGAAAGAAAATGGCAAAAATCCCACGACCCATCTGATCTCTCAACTTACCACCTCATCTTAACAAACTTCACCACTGCCGTCACCACTGCTAAATCCTCCTTTTTCATTTCCCAAATTCATTCCTCTGCCTCCAATCCTAGAAAATTGTTCTCCACCTTCTCCTCTCTCCTCAACCCTCCCCCCCCTCCTCCCCCTCTTCCCTATCTGCTGATGACTTCTTGACCTTCTTTTCCCAAAAAAATTATGACATCACCTCTTCCTTCCCCCCTCCAGCCACTAAAAACAGCTCTGACATCAAACCTGACTCTTCGGCCCCTGTCACTAGTCTGTCTTCCTTTTCTCCCCTCTCTCCCGATGCCGTCCTGAAACTCCTCTTGTCCCATCCTGCCACCACCTGCCCCCTGGATCCTATCCCCTCCCCTCTTCTCCAAACCATATCCTCTGATCTAGCTCCTTTCCTCACTTCCCTCATCAACTCCTCCCTGTCCTCTGGTATAGTCCCGGCTCCCCTTAAAACAGCTAGAATCAAGCCACTCCTCAAAAAACCCTCCCTGGACCATACTGTTATACAAAATTACCGCCCAGTTTCTCTCCTTCCATTCATTTCAAAAACCCTTGAACGCGCAGTATCGGAACAGCTTTCTCTCCATCTCTCTCGCAATAACCTTCTGGACCCCCTACAATCTGGTTTTAAACCCGCTCACTCCACTGAAACAGCTCTCCTCTCTGTCACTCATGCCCTTCACACAGCCAAAGCCTCCTCCCTCTCCTCTGTTTTAGTACTCCTGGATCTATCAGCTGCATTTGACACGGTGAATCATCACATCCTCCTCTCCACTCTCACTGATCTTGGTATTTCTGGCACTGCACTCTCATGGTTCACCTCTTACCTTTCCAACCGCTCCCTTCAGGTTCTCTGGTGTGGGTCCCTCTCTAAATCATGCACTCTGAACACGGGTGTCCCCCAGGGATCTGTCCTCGGCCCCTTCCTATTTCTTCTGTATGTTAGGTCCCTTGGTCACATAATCTCCTCTCACGGGTTTTCCTATCACAGCTATGCCGACGACACTCAACTCTTTCTTTCCTTTCCCCCTGACGATACCCAAATTGAGGCACGCCTAGCCGCGTGTCTCAAAGACATTGTAACCTGGATGACCGCCCATCATCTAAAACTCAATTTCGACAAAACAGAACTTCTTTTCATCCCCGGTAAAAACTGCCCTCTCACAGACCTTTCCATCACCATAGACAATACCACTGTACGGCCATCAAAAACTGTCAAAAACCTAGGTGTAATTATAGATAATCAGCTTTCAACCTCATCTTTCATCTCTGCAACCGCCCGCTCATGTAGGTTCCAACTATACAACATCAGAAAAATCAGAAAATGTCTCACTAGGGAGGCAACTCAACTACTGGTACAGGCACTTGTTCTTTCCCGCCTTGATTACTGCAATGTTCTCATGGCGGGGCTACCTGCCTCCGCCTTCCAATCCCTCCAGCTCATCCAGAACGCAGCTGCCCGACTGGTGTTCAATCTACCTAAATTCTCTCACGTCACTCCCCTTCTCCGCGACCTCCACTGGCTCCCAATTATAGCCCGCATTAAATTCAAAACCCTTGTACTGGCCTACCGGGCAGTTCACCGGTCAGCCCCTACCTATCTGCAATCTTTAGTCAGTTTTCAAACAACCAACCGTCCCCTCCGCTCCTCCACCTGCACAGCTCGCCTTGCCCCTCCATCACTACGTGACCCTGGGGGCCGCTTAGCCCACTCACGACTCTTTTCCTCCCTGGCTCCTCAATGGTGGAACGAGCTCCCCCCCTCTGTTATGCTGGCTGACTCGTTGGCCATTTTCCGCCGGAGACTAAAAACACACTTTTTCGAACTACACCTGGGCCCCTCCGAAAAGTGATGTGTGTATTTTATGTTCCCGTCTTTATTTATATTTATTGTTGTTTATTGTTGCATTTTATTGCTGTAGTTTTATGCTATATTGTAATATGCTGTAAGTCGCTTTGGACAAAAGCGTCTGCTAAATGAAATAAAGTAAAGTAAAGTAAAGTAAAATGATGTTGCCTGACAGACCCTCTCTCCTCTCGTCCACAGCACGTTACTGGAGCAATTAAAAGAGGAACGGAGCCCTGGCTACGTGGTGGGGAGCAAACCCCCACACTGGCCCCAGGCTAACCCAGCCTGCTTTAGTTTGATCTATTTCATGGACATACCCCGATAAGGGAAGAGTTTCATTTTGGTGAATAAAACAACGCTCCGGCGTTTAAAACTGTTTTTTTTGTGTCTTGGATTGAATCAGAGTTGCCACAAGTGGTGGAGAATGCAGGCACTCTGATTCAACGCCAACCGCACGCACCATGGAGCAAGCACAGGCTCTGGTGGCCCTAATACAAAGCCAAACTGACCTACAGCAGGCAGTACACGAACTGATAAAAAAAATAGAGAAAGACGGCTCGACTTCCCGGGCTCCAGGAGATGTCCTCACGAAGCAGACCCCCGACGATGATATCGAGGCATATATGGAGCTCTTCGAAAGAACGGCGGTGCGAGAGGGATGGCCCGCAGCCCACTGGGGAGGCATCATTGCGCCCTTCCTCACGGGCCAGGCACAGAGGGTCTGCCGGGACATGTCAATGGGAGAGGCCTGCGACTTTGTGAAGCTGCGCACCGCCATCCTCGCCAGTTACGGCTACAGCCTTCCTGCACGCGCTCAACGGTACCATGGCTGGAGGTACACCACGGACCAACCGCCCCGCTCCCAAGTCGCCGATTTGCTGAGGCTCACCCAGAGCTGGCTCACCTCCACAGGGGAGCCCCCGTGGATAGAACGCCTCGTAATAGACAGATGTATCCGCTCCTTGCCGCCCGACGCCCGAAAATATGCTGCCCAGGTGAGCCCCTCATCGCTGAATGCCTTGGTGGCCTTGCTAGAGAACCACCAAGTCAGCGCCGACATGATGCGCCACACGCAGAACGAGCCCCTCCGTAAGCCCGCCATACCCGACAGACCCAGCCGAGACAGCCGACGCCGGCCACCGCCGCTACAGCCTTCCGGCCGGGATCAGACGGACCGCAGTCCGAAACATCGGCCGCGGAAGACGGTCCAACCCGGCCAGCCGAGTCTGACACGCCTCCTCTCGACGAGGACCCTTTCGCGGAGTTTCCGCTCCCGGACGACCCCGGACCTCCGGGCCGCGGAGAGTTTGCCTCGGCCCAGTGGGCCGATCCGAATTTGGAAGCCGGCCGCCGCGCCGTCGCTGGCATCGATGGCCAGCACTGTTCCGGGGTGAGACAAAACTTTCCACAGTTTATTGTTAAACATGGGTTGTTGTATAGAGTCGCCAAAACTGCGGGGGGGGATTTAATAGAACAATTATTAGTACCAAAAACATACGTATCAAGAGTGTTGTATTTGGCCCACACTCATCAACTGGGGGCCCACTTAGGGGTCCAAAAAACGTATGATAGAGTGCTACGCAGATTCTATTGGCCAGGCATAAAGAAAGCCATTGAACTGTTCTGTCGTTGTTGTGGCGAGTGCCAGAAAACGGCCCCCCGGCCAATGTACCGGAACCCCCTGATTCCACTGCCAATCATCGAGGTCCCGTTCTCCAGGCTGGCCATGGATATCGTGGGGCCTCTCCCGAAGTCCAGCCGAGGACACCGATACATACTGGTAATAGTGGATTATGCTACTCGTTACCCTGAGGCAATACCCTTACGCACCGCTAATGCCAAAAATGTCGCTAGAGAACTGTTCCTGCTATTTAGCAGAGTGGGAATAGCGGAGCAGGTGCTCACAGACCAAGGGTCCTGTTTTATGTCCAGAGTAATGACGGCGTTATACAAATGGCTGAAAATCACCCGTATCAGAACTTCTGTTTATCACCCCCAGACAGATGGACTTGTCGAGAGATTCAACCAAACCCTGAAAAAGATGCTAAAAAAGCTGATTGACGTGGATGGAAAAGATTGGGACCAACTCCTCCCATACGTGCTGTTCGCCATACGTGAGGTGCAACAGGCCTCCACCGGATACTCACCGTTCAAACTCCTCTACGGCCGAAACCCCCGTGGCCTACTCGACCTGGCCAAGGAGGCATGGGAAAGCCAGCCCTCCCCCCTCCGGAATGTCATCGAGCATGTGGAGCGGCTCCAGGAGAGAGCCAAAAAGGTCTGGCCACTGGTACGGAGGCACATGGAGGGAAGCCCAGGCAGCCCAGGCACGCACCTATAATAAGGGAGCCAAACCCCGGCAGTTCCAGGTAGGGGAGAAGGTCCTGGTGCTGGTGCCCAGCCATGACTGCAAATTCCTGGCAAAATGGCAGGGGCCATTTGAAGTAACCGAGAAGGTCGGGCCAGTGAATTACCGGGTCTGTCAGCCGGGGAGGAGGAAAGGCCACCAGATATACCACATAAACATTCTGAAGCCATGGCACGACGCAGAGAGACCCGGCCCCCTAGCCCTCCTCACCCACGCACAACCCAGGCCACCTCAGACGATCCCCGTGGACATCGGCCAGGACCTGGGGCCAGAGCAACTACAAGATCTCAAGGAGCTCCTAGGAAGGAGCCATGATGTTTTCTCCGAGCTGCCAGGATGGACACACGCTATCCAACACGACATTGAGACGACGCCGGGGAAAGTGGTGCGACAGCGGCCCTACCGCATCCCCGAGGCCCGGAGAGAAGCAATCCGGGGCGAAGTGAAGAAAATGCTCGAGTTGGGCGTAATAGAAGAGTCCCACAGCCCCTGGTCCAGCCCAATTGTCATTGTGCCGAAGCCAGACGGGACGCTTCGGTTTTGCAATGACTTTAGAAAACTTAATGAAATATCCACTTTTGATGCGTACCCGATGCCAAGGGTAGACGAATTAATCGAGCGGCTGGGTCCCGCTCGATTCGTGAGCACCCTGGACCTCACCAAAGGCTATTGGCAGGTACCCCTAACCAGACGGGCGAGAGCCAAAACCGCATTCGCGACCCCCGACGGCCTGTTTCAATACCGCGTCCTCCCCTTTGGAGTACACGGCGCCCCGGCCACATTTCAGCGCCTGATGGACAGAGTCCTCCGGCCCCATCGCGCTTATGCGGCGGCATATCTAGACGATATCGTCATACACAGCAACAGCTGGGAGCAGCACATGACACAGCTGGAAGCGGTGCTGAGAGCCCTCCGCCGAGCCGGACTCACCGCCAACGCCAAGAAATGTAAATTGGCATGGACAGAAACAAACTACCTGGGATACACCATAGGCCGGGGGTGCGTAAAACCCCAAATAACAAAAGTGGAGAGGATACAAAATTGGCCCCAGCCCAGGACGAAAAAACAAGTAAAATCCTTCCTGGGCCTGATTGCATATTATTTAAAATTTGTAAAAAAAATTGCCACCATAGCAGCCCCGTTGTATGACTTAACGCGCCAGAAGCTCCCCCACCATGTCAAATGGACGGAGGAAACAAACGCCGCATTCTGTGCCCTAAAGGAGGCACTCTGCCGAGAGCCGGTGCTAATAGCCCCAGACTTCGCAAGACCATTCGTCCTACACACAGACGCCTCAGGAACAGGAATAGGAGCAGTACTGGCTCAGGTAATAGACGGGGATGAACACCCCGTTACCTTCATAAGTAGAAAATTGCTTAAACATGAGAGAAACTACTCGACCGTAGAGAAGGAATGCCTGGCGGTGAAGTGGGCCATTCACTACCTACGCTACTACCTCTGGGGCCGGGTATTCACCCTCATCACGGACCACGCCCCCCTCAAATGGATGGCGACGAACAAGGATAAAAATAAACGGGTAACGCGGTGGTTCTTGGAACTTCAGAACTATAAGTTCAAAGTGGAACACAGACCAGGAAGAGAGATACCACACGCAGACGCCATGTCACGCCGAGATGAAGCAGGGGAAAGTGAAGCTCCCCGCACTGGCAGCGAGCTTAGGGGGAGGATGTGTGGAGTCTCGTCAGCCTACCCCCTGACAGGTGAGAGCAGGAGGACAGCCAGCCACCACAGTGACGTCAGAGCCGGGGGATCCCGACAGAAACGCTGTCTAGGCCGCGTCATCACTGATAGGTATTTCCCCAATTATGTCCTGAATCAGTGGGACCGCTAGCAGCCGGGCGCTGTTAGGAACAGAGCGCCCGGCTGGAACAGATCCCCCAATCAGTGGCCCTAGAAAACAGACGCCGCTCTGAAGCTCACTGTGTGGCCGGTTTTCCTCCAGGAGGAAGCGCTCCTTGCTGTCGGGCGGTAAGTCAGATTTCCACTCCTCTCCCTAAACATACTCTTGTCATAAAATTATGTTGCCTGACAGACCCTCTCTCCTCTCGTCCACAGGCACGTTACTGGAGCAATTAAAAGAGGAACGGAGCCCTGGCTACGTGGTGGGGAGCAAACCCCCACACTGGCCCCAGGCTAACCCAGCCTGCTTTAGTTTGATCTATTTCATGGACATACCCCGATAAGGGAAGAGTTTCATTTTGGTGAATAAAACAACGCTCCGGCGTTTAAAACTGTTTTTTTGTGTCTTGGATTGAATCAGAGTTGCCACAACATACCAAGTCTGAATAAATGTGCACTATCTGACATATACCCCCCAAGTCACCGGAAGCTTGGACCCCGCATCGCCGCTTGCGGCTATATTTAGGGGTCCAAGCACGAAGTGCGTGGATCCCTATTGTATCTGTTCCGTTTATTATTAGGGGTCCAAGCACGAAGTGCGTGGATCCCTATTGTATCTGTTCCGATTTTTTTTTTTTTTTTCTTCTTCTCCGGTAAAACTGTATGTACAGCAGAAACTGTAATGCTCAGCGTAGCCAGACTGGGCACATAGATTGTAAATGTGCCTCACTACTCAAAAACAAAAAATTACCCATATCGGCCAGATGGTGGCGCTATAACAGACCATTTCGCGTTATGGTCCATATCTTCTGAACCGTGAGACGTAGAATCAAAATTCCACTTCGGCTGTATTCCCTGGATCAATACGCATCTATCCATATAGGCCACGCCCATTTGCGTGCGCCTAGATTTTCCGCCATTTTGAATTTTATCAAAAACCTACTTTTGCTATCTCCTCCCAGGCCATTTGCCTGAATGAGCCTAAACTTTTTCTGTGGCATCTCTGGACTTACCTGACTCAAAGTTATTAAAGGATTTTGGATACCTGAAACCGTCTTGAAATGATAAATGTTTAAACTTTTGTGTATTTACTTTTGTTCTTTTCCTGCCCTAAAAGTGTGTGGATCTCAGAAACCATACACCCCCCATCACCCAAACTTTCCACACAGGTTCACGACATCACCCACTACTCAGAGTAAAAAAATTACACCAATCCAGCAGATGGTGGCGCTATAACAGCCAATTTCACGTTTGTCGGTCCATAACTTCTGAACTGCGAGCTGTAGAATCAAAATTCCACATCTACTGGTTTCCCTGGAGCATCATGTATCTAACCCACTAGGCCACGCCCATTTCTGCGTGGTAGATTTTCCGCCATTTTGAATTTGATCAAAAACCTACTTTTGCGAGCTCCTCCTAGACTGTTTGGCCAAATCACACAAAACTTTTTCTGGGTCATCTATGGACTACCCCGACCTAAAGTTATTAAAGGATTTTGGATACGTGAAACCGTTTTGAAATGATAAATCTCGAAACTTTTAATGAAACACACGCCAACACTAAATTGCCCACAACTCATTAACCGGTCAATTACAACTACTGCTGCTACTACTGCTACCACTCCCACTACTACCAACACTACTACTACTACTATTACTACTTCTGCTACTATTACTATTACTACTACTACTACTACTGGAAGTTAGAATGTAGCATTTTGGGTGGGGTTAATGTGTTTTGGGGTTCTGCATCTGCTGTAGTATAATACATAGTTGGTTTAGATGTCACACAGTAATGCCCGATCCACAAAGACTTGACACCCACATTTTAATAAAAACAAGTTTATGCCATAATAAGGTTACATCCGTGCCTTGTCATTGCTGTGGAAGGATGGTGTAGGGGTAGAGTAGCAGACACCAAAGCTGGAGGTCCTGGGTTCAAACCACGGCCAGGTAACTGTTTTATTTTTTGAAAATGTAGAATAAAGGTTAATCTGGATATAATTATGTATAACGCTGCTGAATACACACTGTGTACATAGCAGAATAACTGAATATGCCTATTCATGGTAACGTCATATTTCGACGTCATCTTGACATTCATGTGTAGATGTCTAAATTATCTCCAAATCGGCTGTGATTTGGCCTAGTCCTGGACGTCACTGAAAGATGATATCAGAACATCATCATGATGTAATTGTGTTTGCTGGGAGCCTTCTTTCAGATATATGAGAGGAAAAACATTCCAATACATTATTGTGTCTTCAGATGTGAAAGGTCCAAAAAGAGAATTCAATCTGAATTATCCTTGTCACTCATGTGCTCATTGTAACAGCACAACCCACACCAATTAGTTCAAACACCTCCATTCAGGGCAGACTTTTAATGTAAAGTGGTGCATTATGTGTGTAATACAAAAATGTCCTTAATGGTAAATTGACTGCATAACAAGCTGCCATGCAGGGTGCTGGCTATAGTCACCAAAAGCAATTTCAGGGATAAAACCCATCAACCTTCTGTAGTGGACGCCACTACGCCCTATGATTTGATGTGTGTGTGGGAAAGACACAATGACAACTGAAAATTCTGATTTCAGAACACAAAAGCTCCATCATGAGACAAGAACTAACCTCTCCTGTTGCAAAACACGTTCTTGAACACAGCCACGCAATCTCCAGCTAACATTTCCAAGATATTGAAAAAGTTCATGAAACACCGCAAAATAAGGAGGCAATATGTGGGGTTTTATTTACTGTTACTGACTTACCTGTCTGAAGTTGGAAGGTGTTCATCCCACGTGGGGTTTGAACTTTGAGCCGCAATGGTCTTTAGTTAGCATAAGTCATGAGCTTTACCAAGTGAGCTATCCAGACTGTTGTATTTAACTTTGTAGACCATATTATATGTATCTGCAGAGCCAGAGAAGTACTTGTCGTATTGACAGTATGTTCTACCCAAATACCACTTTCTGTCCAGATACATAAAGGGATATTGTACACAAAAACTGCTTTCTATCCAAGTACTACTTCAAGTCACAAGTACTTGTGACTTGTGACATGTGACCACAACACCCTGACTGACCCCATCACCCTTACTGACCACTACACGCTTACTGACCATGCTTGGACCCCGTCATCGCCGCTTGCGGCTATATTTATTATTATTATTATTATGGAAAACCAGATTATGATGAAATCAAACACTTTTGAAGAGAGAGCGTATGAAATAAGATTAGAGCTGGGAAGCACAAACTGTTTTTTAATGCATCTTGTTGGTGTTATAAACACAAGACAGCCAAATCCAACAATTTCGAAAATCCATTTATTGCCACCAGGGGGTGCTGCAGCACCCTCAGCACCCACCTTCCAGCTCCCTTCCCCCACTCTGGGAAAAAGCTCCGAGCAGGTAGAAGGGGGCGCGGCCGCGCAGGGGGTGGGGTGGTATGGATTAGGGACCATGGTGAAAGTGCTGCAGCCCGGGCAGCCAGAAAGCCAGAATTAGAAAAATGATTTCACTATTATTTAAAGACTTAACACATTCACTGCCAGACGTTTTTTTTTACTGTAGTTAGCTTCTGCCAGAGGGGTTTTTTGAGGATTCTGGCTCATCTTTCAAGACCCGAGGATTCTTTTCTGCTAAGATTTTGTGAACACACAATATCTCAAAAGAACTAATAGAATGTGTGCTTTCTCTGTCTAAAAGAGTTAGTTTGTAGAGTTAGTAGTTATGTAAGCATTAGCAGTTGAATACAGCATGGTTTTAGCGTCAGAAAAAATATTCAGAGATAAACAGCTTTTTGTGAAATTCGATAGAACAGTCACTTTAACCATTCATTTTTGGCTCTCTCTCTCTCTCTCTCCCTCCCCCTCTCGCTCTCTCTCTCTCCCTCCCTCTCGCTCTCCCTCCCTCTCTCTCTCTCTCTCTCTCTCTCTCTCTCTCCCTCCCTCTCGCTCTCCCTCCCTCTCTCTCTCTCTCCCTCCCTCTCGGGAGGGAGACGCACTAGGTTTAATCCTAGTGAGAGGGGGAGAGGGAGAGAGAGAGAGAGAGAGAGAGAGGGAGGGAGGGAGAGAGAGAGAGGGAGAGAGAGAGAGAGAGAGAGGGAGAGAGAGAGAGGGAGAGTTGCTTCAACTCCTCCCTCCGTGGGCGTTCTTCTTGGCTGCAGCGGCCGTCACAAGCTTGTCACCAGTCTAAGTGCTTTGCTGCTGTCCTGTGCCTGTCTGCACGGCCGCTGTTTGAGGAAGTCGGGATGGACTCGCTCGCTTCTTGGAGTTTTGGTTGAGAGAAGCTTTTGCGATTCTGGTCATATTTATGCTGCGTGTTTCAAAGTGTGTTCCACCTGTAATCTATTATGTAAATTTGCAATCCCGCATCGCCAGCAATCAGCGCGAAAACGAAAGCGTTTTCCCCCATCCATTTTCATGAGAATGGCTGGGGTGAGAATGGCGTGACAAGTTAAAAAAATGCTTGCCTTCCTCTAGTCAGGAGAGCACTGTTGCCACTTAGTGGGTCGGTGGAATGGGTTGTAAACGTTCGGTGGCTCCAATAATTATATAAGAGATGTAAAAGGGTTAGATGCACAACCCACCGTCAAAAAAAAAAAATCGATGCCAACGACGTGTTAACACGTCGCTGGCAGTCAACAGCTGGATTCTGAAAACGTGTTTACACGTCGTTGGCAATGAACGTGTTAAGACGTTGTTCTTCTTATTTTTGTCTACTATTGTAAAATAATAGTAGGCCTATTATCATGAAAAAGTATTTGTATTTTTTTTTTTTTACCCTCTCTGGCGCCCCTAACGGCTCAAGCGCCCTTAGCATTTGCCTAGTTCGCCTAATGGACGGCATGCCACTGGGGCTGGCCAATGGAGGGCTGTGTGGGATAAATAAACTCGAGGGTCTCCCTATTACAAGTCAATCTACCATGTCCTAAGACTAAAAATCTCTTATATTACAGTAAAAAATGTCAAAAATCTTACTGATTGGGGCTTTAAGTCAGTCAGAAAATCAGCTTTTCATCATCTTAAAAATATAGCAAGAATTAGGGGATACATGTCCAGACAGGATCTAGAAAAACTAATTCATGCCTTCATCTATAGTAGGTTAGACTACTGCAATAGCCTTTTCTCTGGTCTCTCCAAAAAAGAACTTCAGATAAAGGCAACTTCAGCTCATTCAGAATGCTGCTGCTAGAGTTCTAACGAAGACTAGCTGATCATATCACTCCAGTTCTTAAGTCCTTACACTGGTTGCCAGTGTGTCATAGAATAGATTTTAAAATACTGTTATTAGTCTATAAATCACTTTTGGCCTAGGCCCAAAATACATAGCTGAATTGCTCCCACGCTACGAACCGTCTAGAACTCTTAGGTCAGCAGGGTCCAGCTTATTAACTGTCCCTAGGATCAAATCAAATCATGGGAAGGCCGCATTTACCCACTATGCTTCTGCTAGCTGGAACAAATTGCCTGAAGACCTCAGATCTGCCCCAACCTTACTTACTTTTAAAAATAGACTAAAGACTTTTATGTTTACCGTCGCTTTTAACTGCTGACAGCTATTATGCAAACCCAATGAGTCCTCTATAAGTTTTTAGCTCTTTTTGCAACTGCTGCGCCTGTTGCTTAATGCACTTTTTATACTCTTTTTTAAAGTTTTGTTGTGATGCTTTTAAATGTCCATTTTATTCTCTTCTTTTATTCTTTTATTTTCCTGTCAACCATTTTATGTGAAGCACTTTGAATTCCTCTGTGTATGAAATGTGCTATACAAATAAACTTGACTTGACTTGACTTGACTTATTCAGCTGACACAGAAAACTGAGTTTTCTTTTCAAACTGTTCGCCAAACTGTTTTGTTGTTCTTCTCTTCCTGGGATAGTGACTCCATGACCCGCCCTACTCTGCCTCTGATTGGTTGGTACTCGTGGTTGGGTTGGTTAGATTTAGGAAGGGGACTGATGATTGGTTAAGGTTAGAGTAAGAATATCTGGGTCAGCTAATCAGAGGCAGAATAGGGCGGGCTCACTCTGTGACGGACTCAAACTACGGCAAGCAGCAAGTTATGGAAATATTATAATATAAGTGAGAGGGAAAAACCTTTATGAGCGTGTGAAATAGCAAGTGTGGCGTGTGCGCGTGTGAAGAGGTTAAATTGCGTGACTCTCACTCTCAAAGGGTGAGACTTGGCAGCTCTGCATCTATCTTGTATTAGCACATTACAATAAGCTACCGCTGTGTAGCCGGCTGCATTCTCCCCGGAGGGGGTGACGTTCGTCTGGGAGTGTAACCCGAGGGTGCCGCTCTCAGTCGTGAATAGATAGCTAGCTTGCATCCGTGAAAACAGTATCTTATTTTGTGTGCTAGCATATTAGGCGCAGGCTACCACCGTGTAAAGCGCTTACGTTCACTCCGGCTGGAACGTTAGAGAGAGTAGTAGCTCAAGAGCTGTGCTCTCAAGTTTTTGCTAGATAGCTAGCTCGCACCTGTGCGACCATATTGTGCGTTAGCACTTCTGCTACCCTTTTACCGTTGCATGCGCAGGTTCGCTAGCCTCAGGGCAGCTTACGGCATAGCTTCATATGGTAAAACCTCAGCTAAACCTGGTACAGCCTGCGAGTGCTTGCTACGAGTTAGCTTATTAACTCGTGCAATGAGCCAGGCGGCTGCCATGAAGGAGGGAGGGACAGCCAGGGGCTGCTGAGGTGTGCAGTGCTACGCTGGCCGGTTACGATCGGCACGATAGCTGTGTGTTCTGCCTAGGGCACGAGCACGCTGCACAGGCGCTGCTGAAAGCGAAGTTCTGCAGCATCTGTGCCGGCTTTAAGCTGGCAGAGTTGTGACACAGAGCTGCGCTCTTTGTCGAGGAGGACATGCCCCCCAGCGGTGCGCCCCCCCCGAGGGGTGTGCATCCGCGGGGTCCAACCGCCCGGTCGGGGGTGAAGCACCTGCTGCTCAGGGTCTCCAGTTAGTTGGGGCGATGAGCCCATGCATCCGATGTTGGAGCAGGGTGGGCTCCAGCCCTATGACCCCTTGGTCGATACCCCCCAGGAGGACACCCCCCAAGGGAAGATGTCCGGCGGGGAGGATTGGGACGGTGCCACCACCGTCACCACTGCTGTAGAGGCTCACTCAGAGATGAGCATTAACGAGCCCTACTAAAAGTAGTTCCACGGGGTGATGTCGAGGGCCGCAGCGAAGCTGGGCATCACCTGGGCTGAACCACCCCAGCCCCCTGCATCAGTACTGCAGGGGTGCTTTTTTCAGGCACGCCAGGCACCCCGCCTGCGACGCCGAATGCCCGTCTGTGTGGACGTGGTCCACACAGTGCAGGCGGGATGGGAAAAGCCTCAGGAGGCCAAGCCGCTGTGCGTGTGCATGGCTCCGTGGTCGGCAGTCGAAGGCGAGGAGAAGGTTGCGTTCTCCGCGATGCCCCCCGTCGAGGAGCTGGTGGCATCCCACCTGGCCTCCAATGCCGGCAGACCCATGCTGCCCTCCAAGGCGTGCCAGCTGACGGCCAGACTGGCTGAAAAGGCATATTTGGCGGCGGGGCAGGCCGCCGCCATTACGAATAACCTTGCCATCCTGCAGGGTTATCAGGCTGTGCTCCTACGGGAGATGCGGGAGAGTTGTTCACAGAGCTCAGGATGGCCACCGACTATGCCTTGCGCATGGTCGACTGCCTAGCGCAGAACAGCGGGAAGGTCATGGCATTCTCCATTCTGACGCACTGACACCTGTGGTTGAACCTCACTCAGCTCTCCGAGCAGGAGAAGAGGAGGCTACTGGGGGTAGATCTTTCCAGAGGGCCTATTCGGTCCTTCCGTGGAGGATTTGGCCCAGCAGTTGGAGAGGAAGCAGCAAGACTCCGCTGCGGTCAGATCCCTCTTGCCACGAAGGCAACGAGGGGATGACCGCCGGTTTCAGGTGGCAGGGCGTGCGCCGAGTCGCCCCCCGGCTCCGCGAGACACCCCACACCCGCAGGTGCGGCCACAAGCCAGGTTCGTGCGCCTTCAATGGCGGCACCCCACGCAGCCGCAGTGGGCCCATCCTGGGTCCCACGGCAGGCCAGGATACGCGGCTCTCGCCCTCAGCGTAGACGAGGGGGTGCTTGTAGCTTTAGGGACAAGCCCACCGTCCTCGGCGCCCAAGGCCCGAGTTCGGTCGGGAGCTCTCCCGGGGTCTCATACCCGTCATCAAGGCTCGCCTTGGTCCATGGCTACGGCCTGTGCTCGGCTGGAAGCATCCAGGACAAGCCCACCATCAATGGTGCCGTGGGCCCATTGTCGGTCGGGAGCTCTCCTGTGGACCGCATTGCCGGAGGTTGGCCCGCCTTTGGTGGGGCCCAGATCCGCGTGCGGCCGGGCTCGAAAGAGGACGTTGTCTCCGCAGTCCCCCCAGCGCGCAAAAGTCATGCGGCCGGAGGGTTACTTCGATACGACACACCCACGGGGCGCGTCAGTAGTCAGGGTTTGCGTAAGGGATTTTCCCCCGGCAGGCATAGCTTCTACGGAGCTGACCATGCGGCAGGGGGGCGTAGCCTCTCACGTCCTGCTCCCCCCATTTTCTCCACCCCTTCAGGCCACCGGATCAGGTCCCGGTGCCCAACAATATACTCATGACCAGAGGGGCGGTTTCCACTCCTTTTGGCCACAAGAGACCATCTTTGTCCAACAGGCTCAACGCCTGGGAGCTTCTATGTTCCCCGACCCCATGGTTACGGCGTACCCTTTCTCTCTGTGTGGAGTTTGCATGTTCTCCCCGTGCTCCCCCAGGGGGTTCCTCCGTATATAACCCCCCCCCCCCACTAAAAACATGCAGAAGATCAGATCGTCATCGTCATCCGACCAGTGACGACAACATCCGAAGTTGGTCCCCGGGCGCTGTACGAGAAAGCGACCACTGCTCCTGGCCTGCCCCCCGGAGGAAAGGACATGCCTGGATGGGTTAAATGCAGAGGACACTTTTCACCGGCCACCATCAGCATGAGTGTGTTGTGGCCGCATGCATGTGTTGTGGTGTTCGTGTGACAATAAAAGACGGGGCTTGTCCCGTTACGAGAGAGAAGGGATACGCTTTCTCCCACGTACGACGGGATCCCCGATTCGGCCGTGGAGGGGGGGTCCATGGACATACTCCGCAAGGAGGTTACTTCGCTCCTCGCCAAGGGGGCGATTCGCTCGGTTCCCAAGGCAGAGGTGCGCTCGGGTTTCTATCACAGGTACTTTGTCGTGCCCAAGAAGGACGGCTCCATGCATCCAATTCTGGACATTCGGCGTCTCAACAAGATGCTGAGGAAGTTCCCATTCCAAATGCTCTCTTTCCCCCGCCTGTGCAACGCATTGAGGCCGGGGGATTTCTTTACTTCCATGGATCTGAAAGATGCGTTATTCCATATCCCCGTGGTTCAGAGACACAGAAAATACCTGAGGTTCTCTTTCCTGGGAAAGGCTTATGAGTTATGTGTGATGCCGTTCGGCATGTCTTTAAGCCCACAAACCTTCACGGTGTGCGTGGAGACAGCCTTGGCTCCCCTCCGCGCGAGTGGGATTCGCGTCTTCCTCTATCTCGACGATGCTCTCATAGTGGCAGACTCGAGGGTCCGTGCCACGGAACATACCAAGGTGGTGACCGATCACCTGCAGACCTTAGGGTTTTTGGTGAACTGGCAGAAGAGTTGCCTCGTCCCAGCGCAGGTGGCGACCTTCCTGGGGCTCGAGCTGGACTCCCGGGCCATGCTGGCCCGCCTTTCGCCAGAGCGACAGGCTCGCACAGTGCGGACGGCAAAGACGCGAGGTCTGTGTCCCTCCGTGTCAGTGCATCAGTGCACAGTCATGCTGGGGCTGATGGCCTCAGCAGTGCATGGGCTCCCACTGGGGAGACTGCACATAGGCCCGTTCCAGATCTGGTTTCTCAGGCATCGCCTGGACCCAGCCAGGGGCCATCATCGCAGGGTTCCTCTGACGTGTCCAGCCTGGCGGGCGCTGGCCATATAGGCAGACCCCCGTTACCTCTCGAGAGGCACTCGGTTGGGCCCTGTCGCGCTCAGGTTGGTTATTCGCACCGACGCCTCCCTCTGGGGATGGGGTGCGGTTTGTGGGCGCTTGGTGGGAGGCTCAGGAGCTTTGCCACATAAGCGTGCTAGAGCTGGAGGCGATTTGCCTGGCTCTACTTCACTTCCAGCGGCTCATACATGGACGCCATGTTCTGATCCGCTTGGACAATACAGCGGCGATCGCCCACCTGAACAAGCAGGGCGGTGTGAGGTCGGAGGCGCTGAACCGGTTAGCGACGGAGATTCACCTGTGGGCCTATCCCCGTTTCCTTTCATTGTCAGCAGTTCATCTGCCAGGCCGGCTGAATTTCGGGGCCGACCTGCTGTCTCGGGGCAATCCCCTTCAGATGGAGTGGTGCCTCAACCCTCAGGTGGTGGAACAGATTTGGGCCAGGTTCGGCCGCGCCTGCGTCAATCTCTTCGCATCGCGGCACGCAACGCACTGCCCACTGTGGTTCTCGATCCAAGAGGACAGCCCCCTGTTTGGTCACGACGCGCTGGCACACGCGTGGCCAGAGGACGGGCTCTATGCGTTTCCCCTGATCACCCTGATCCGAGGTGTTGGACAGGGTGAGGGAACAGTGCCTTCAGCTTATTTTAGTGGCCCCCTTTTGGCCCAAGCAGATATGGTTTGCGGTCCTGATCTCCTTGGTGCAAGGTCCGCCCTGGACGCTGCCGGTGCAGGCGGATCTTCTATCCCAGGCGGAAGGGGAGGTGCTCCACCCCTCCCCCAGCAGGTGGAAGCTAGCAGTCTGGCTCCTGAATGGGACCATTTGCTTGCCCAGCTTGACCAGGGCTTGCCCGATAATGTGGTGTGCACTATTCAGAGTGCTAGGGCTGCTTCGACCCGCTCTCAGTACAAGTACAAGAAGCATGGAGCCAGTTTCGGCTCTCCCCAGATTGGCAGAGGGTGGAGTAGCAACCAGGATAAAAAAAAAAAAATTAGCACTAATCGGGGATAAAAATGGGATAAAAAAATCTGGAAAAAAATATATAAAAAAAAAAGAGTGAGAGCTCTCGTTCTCACTCGTAAAACCCGGGTTGTAGCACAACCCTAACTATATAAAAGAAAACATTCCTGTATAGAAAACCTGATTGAAACCATGTTTCATAATCCACTCAGAGTTGTGGAGGTTTTAAATATACATGTTTCTAAAATGGTGAAATCAACTGAAAGCAGCTGAAGCCAGGTTCAAAAAGACATAACAAGGAGAAAGCAGCACTCATTCATATGAATGACAACATGCTGCTCCTTAAATAAAGCAGAGACTGAAGAGTTAGTGAGTGGAGGCTGTTCTTCACTATAAAATAAATCAGCAGACACAAATAAAAAAAGATGAGAATGTAAATTTGTGGCTGGTGGAACAAACTTCCACTTGAAAGAGTGGCATAACTCAGCTCAACACACAGAGCTAAACTTGGACATTGTAGCCTACTTGCAAAAATATGTTTGTGTCCCTGTAATCAGAGTTTCAGGCCTGTCAATTCCCCGTGCCAAACACGTTTCTATTTACCAGTTTTATTTTTATTTTATTTTTTAACTAAGGGCACGTCCCAGATCTCTGTCTTTCCTCAGCGTAATTACTCACCAGCAGAGGGCAGGAGAGAGAGAGAGACAGAGAGAGAGAGAGGGAGGGACAGAGAGAGGGAGAAAGAGAGAGAGAGAGGGAGAGAGAGAGAGAGAGGATGAAAGCATGTACCCTATGTATGTATTTGTTGATACTTTTCAAATTCACCATACAAAAAAGAAAGCTATAGAGACAAGTGCTTTTCAACAGGCTGATAGTCTGAATTGGAACATCTAAATATGGTTATCGTCATCATCACTGTCAGGCGGAAACCTCATATCTCCAAAATGGCAACTTTTCAGGAAGAACAAAAAAACAAAACTGTGCTCTTAAAATACTGAACACCACATCGTCAAAGTTGGATAGTCAGTTTATCGCTGGATGTGTCATTACATTATTAATATATTAGCTGAATAACCTCAAATGATGTTACAGGATTATCAGTCTGTCTTTGAGGCACTTTCTCCGGGGCGAGCAGCCTCACATAGCTGCAACCCTTCAGGAGCACACGGGCGCACACAACAGCTCCTCCAGCAGCGACCTCGAGCCGGCTCACAGGCTGAGTTAGAGGCTCCGTCTCGGGGGAAGACAGACTCTCACTAACTCTAACATGACTCATCAGAAACCACTTTGATCTGCATAGTTTAAATTAGTTTTATTGATCGATTTACATCAGATGAAGCCAGAAATAAACAAAACGAACGGTGCTGTTCGGTTTTGGTCAGCGTGTCTGTTTTCCAGGTATAATACTCCTGCTGGGGCTTGTAGGGGAGGAGCTTCGAGGTTTGAACGACAGTTTGAGGGAGAATGGAGTTAGGAGACTTACTCACAAGATGGTTTGAATGCTTTTCGATTGGTTAAGTTTAGTAAAACCCACAGACAGACATGAAGGCTGACCAATGGCATTGATTTATGACTGTTGCGTGTGGCCATGAAGAACTCACATGGTATGTATTAAGGCACATTCATGTGTATACATCCTGTGTGAGTAAAGCTGCTTAATTGATTTCCTCTGCTCCTCCTTACCTCAGGCTGAACACCTGCAGACACTTGGCTGATTGCTGATGCAGCTCTGCTTGGTATATAAGCTGGCTTGCTGCTGGGATACGGCAGTCTACCTCTGAATCCAGCCCAGCAGCACTTGCAGTTTGCTTGATCCTTTTTGCCCATTCCTTTACTTTCTTAGGTCCTGGCACAATAGGTGCCAGGCTTTATTGTTTTAGTTTAACCTGGTAAGTTCGGTAGTTATATTTTTGTTCTTAGTGTTAGTTTAGTTTTCCTAAATTATTCTTTAACATTTTGAATTGTTAGCTTAAGGAGAGGGGCTGGCTTCGACGGCCCTATATGGGCCAGCCCAGACCCCTCTCCCTTTTGCTTATTTTGGCCGAACTGCCAGGTTTTCTTATTTTATGGTTTTGGGGATTCTTTTTCTTTTAGGAACCGGGAAAATAAATAAAAAACCCTATCCTTTTGATCTTTGTGTTGGCGTCCTTTTATGTTATGTTCTCCACTTGAGCCTGGTTTGATTTATGTATTGTGGAGGTCGTAACAATGACCAAAAATAAAAATGTGAGAAAATGAATATTATACAGCATAGGTCACTAATAGGCGGACCGCGGTCCGAATCCGGACCGAGATGCCGTCCTATGGGGACCCAGACCTATAAGCTGTTATTATATTGAGATTCTTCTTCAATGTTGAAGTGTTTCTATTTTTAAATGGCGCAGCTTTTCTGGCTATTCTAGCATTTACGGTACTGGTTTAGAGTCTCACGTGACGTTACTCGGCCAATGCAATTTACATTCCAGCCATTCAAGATGCCTCCGTGCGGCAGCGCTCCACTCTGCTTGTCAGAGAGCTGTCAGTGAGCAGTGATACACACACACACACACACACACACACACACAGACACACACACACGGGGGAGAGAAAACCAAGACACGTTGGAGAAATAGGTGAGACACAAGAAGTATGGCGAGCTCTAAAAAGAGAAAAGTGGAGAGAACAGAGTTTTTAATGAAGAATGGACATATTTCTCCATGTTTATCCTCCCCATGCCAGTTCAAAGCCTGTATGTCTGATCTGCTGAGATACTTATTAAAAGCGCCTGTGTGTGTGTGTGTGTGTGTGTGTGTGTGTGCGCGCGCGCGCGCGTGTGTGTCTGTGTGTATCTGCCTGTCTGTCTGTCTTGTCTGTCTCCCTCCCTCCCCCCTTCCCAGTACAATGTCCACAGGCTGCAGTCTGGTTGAATAGACCCATTTCACGGGGGCCATTTTGTGCCGAAAAGGCAGGGTAAACACAGGTGCAAGCAACACACTAATGAGGGTTTCCACATTCCAATCATTGTTTTGCTTGCACCTGTGTTTAACCTGCCTTTTCGGCACAAAATGGGGGGGCCATTTGGGTCAAATGGGTCTATTGTTGGTCACCTTGCCTGGTTTAGTTTGAATGAGTTCAGACAGGTAGTTTGGTATGAGTGTATTCTTGGTTAGCTAGTCTGTTGAAACAAGGATGTGTTCTTTGTGAAATTAGTCATCAACTAGTCAGGTTAAATAATGTCTCAGACTGTTTTCAATAATGAAGACTACTTCACTAATCAATGATTGTTTATCCATCCCATTTACTAATCCATGGTTCCTTTCCATTCATATATCTCTCCCCTGCAGCAACACCCTCAGGTTACATCAGCCATTCATAAATATGCACGCCCTCTTTATCCCTGTCCAATCAATGTCTCCCACGCTTTCCCTCTCTTCGGCCATTGGCCAATCACCTAAATTAAGTTCTATTTCAGACTCTTGCAAGTTGTAACTCACCCTGTTTGTTCACCCATAGCTGCTGTTCCTGCATAGCTGTTGCTTCGCTGTCCCTCATGTTTTGGTTGTTTTGCTCGTCGTCAATCTTTTCCTTGCTAAGGATTATCTCTTCATTCATGGAATAAATCAGCTCAAGCAAAGCGGCCATATTTCCCTCCAGCCAGGAGTCCGTCTCAAGTCAACAACAGACTTCAGACTGACAATCAGTGACTAACATTTTCGTTCAGCAAGCAGCAATGCATGCAGTCCCACTATTCTTCATCGGACGGGTGTTCAGGCGTCCAGCGGCGTCCAAGCAATCAGGCTTCCGCACCGCGATCATCGCGTCCGTAGGCTTCTCCAGGCAAGCAGGCAGCACCAGGCAGTCCCTTCCACTTCGCCTGTGGTCAATTGTACAGCAGGCGCAGATCCCTCTGCTATCACCTGGCAGTTAAAGGAAGGCTTTACCGTGGGGAATATGAATATATATTAAATCTCACGCCTCTAAGGTTTTCGAATCCGTTGAAATTTTTGAAATTGGAGCTTCACTCCTAGAGTTATCAAGCATCTCTAACATATTGTTTGGGCCAGCCGACGCGTTTCGCGTCATCTGGCCCAAGTCCGCCTTGCGGAAGTCGTGCACCTATGAACTACAACTGTTGTGAGCCATGGTCCCGCCTCTAGAGGTCCTCCACGCCCCTTCAGAGGTCTTCAACAAAAACGAAAAGGCAGCCATCTTTTTCAACTGCCTAGCCTGCTGTAGCTAATATTAGCTTCCCATAGTTCCTTGCAAAGAGACCAATCTCGGGAACGGAAGCACGGACAGACACGGGACTGGCGGCATTGGAAAGCTCGTCAAATTTTACATCTAGTAGTAGCTGGGTTGAAGTAATGAAATCAACGCTGAGCAATGTACCCGTTTTTACACATTTTTACAGAAAATAGTTACAACATCAGATGCGCGTAACTCTTACGAAAATGCCTTAAAATGCATGATTTTTTTTTAATGAAGACATCTCCCGACATATATACTACCGTTTAAATTTGGTGCAATTTGGAGGCAATTTTATTTTCGATTTATTTCTTGTTCTCTGTATGTTTTATTGTCGAAGCCTTCTTCTTCTTCTTCTTTGAGTTTTATGGCGGTTGGCAAACATATATGTGCATTACCGCCACCTACTGGAGTTTGATATCAGCCAAATGCTTGAGGGGTGGGCATGGAAACGAAGGCCACGCGAGCCCAGTGCATTGTGGGAAATGTAGTATTTTGAGTCCCCGCACCCGCACCTCCCCCCCACCACCCCCCCCACACACACAGAGTGGATTTCGGTTGATATCTCTGTGAGTAAACCTCCAATTTCAAAAATTTCAACGGATTCGAAAACCTTAGGGGCGTGAGATTTAATATATATTAATATCCCACACGGAAAAGCCGGCCTTTAAGTCTTTACTTAAATCGTAAATAAACAGGAGTTTGTGTGAGTTGAAAGATGTCATCTCGCTGCCTGATGACGATGACGTCATCACCGCACATTGTATATTTCATTCACAATTCTTCTTGACAGCATGCAGCTCTGCTTGGTATATAAGCTGGCTTGCTGCTGGGATACGGCAGTCTACCTCTGAATCCAGCCCAGCAGCACTTGCAGTTTGCTCGATCCTTTTTGCCCATTCCTTTACTTTCACAATAAAGGAATGGGCACAACGCTGCGACGCTGTGTGATACCACGGTGTTTTCAGCTCTGCCTATTACGACTTATTTTGCCAATTCCTCGCCTACCTTTTGCTATCTTATCTTTTCTCTGCCTGCGATATCCACATCGCTACTCAATAACTCTTCTCTCTCAATCCGCGGACATCTGAAACAACCGTTCTATCGCTAAACGTTAGCCTAGCCGCCTGCTAGGCTAACGTAAACAAGAGCTGCTAGCCACCAGCTAGCAGCTAACGCTAAACTGTTTACAATGCCCTCGCTCTCCCCCCGGATAATCACCATGCTACGGGACTATTCAATACGACAACGCTTAGTGGATCCGTGGAATCACGCTCTTTTCCTTCGGATGATGAAGTTTTCTTCAAGCTGCTGCCTGATACTACTTCAACACCAGCTCCCTCAGTATCCCGGGTCCTCATCGCGCAACAACTAGCCACAACATCCGAGCGACTGGTCCGGCGTCAACCTAGGCTACCAGCCTCTGCTCCCAATGGCCTCAGGTCCCCGGACTGGCCCGGACTGGTCCGGCGTCAACCTAGGCTACCAGCCTCTGCTCCCAAGGCCTCAGGTCCCCGGGCACCGCAACGGCGTGAGCTGCTTCTGGCCGCAGCACTACGACACGCTCCTGACATGGCTAACGCCAGCCATCCCCCTCCCGAATCGGGTAAGATCGATCCAACTCTTACTATCCACTCTCTCTTAGATATGATTAATCTATTAGAAAATCGTGTTTCCCAACTAGAGAACGATAAACGCCAGTCACCTAATGATAGTCTTGTTACACTTAACCAGACTGGCTTCCCTGATCATTTACAATGTACCTCAGTAGCAGATGTGCATTGTGAATTAAGCGAGGATGCTAGCTGCGGTCCAGCTGGTGCCCCCGTTAATGCTACTCCGCAGCACGAGCAGAACAACCCGGCCAATGTCTCGTTGGCCCCACAGTCTGTGGATGATGGGTTTACAGTTGTCTCACGCTGCCGTGGCGTTAAACGTGCACAGCCCGCCGCTGTGCAGCCCGTTTCCCAACAAACCACTTCGGTTGAGATCCGGAATAGATTCACGCCGCTTGCTAACTCTCCTGTTCAGCATGCCGCGTCGTCCGCTCCGCCCGACAATATTAAACCCTCTATTCTATTGATTGGAGACTCTATAACCCGCAATATCAAGCTTAACACACCAGCCGAGATAGTTTGTCTGCCCGGGGCCAGATTACCCGACATTGAAGCTACTCTTAGGGTGCTAACAAACAGCCATAGACAGACAATTACCCAGGCTACCCATGATAACATCATACTACACGTTGGCACCAACAATGCTAGGTTTAAACAATCGGAGATCACAAAGCACAGCATAACTAGGACCTGTGCTTTTGCTAGCAAGATGAGTCGGCATCCATTAATTGTCTCTGGTCCCCTCCCTGTCACACTTAACTCTGACATTTTTAGCAGGCTGTTTTGGCTCAACAACTGGCTGGCCAAACACTGTGCTGATAAGGGCTACCTATTCTTAGATAACTGGCCCTCCTTTAGAGGCATGACTGGCATGCTTAACACATTGAGTGCCAGCGACGCCAAATGGCGTCAGTAACTCCAAATTGTTTTTTTGACAGGGGGTGTCGATCTAAGCTTCTTACATCGCCTCTTACAATATTGTAGCTATTGGAGGTCTATAACCTATTTTACAAACCCATTAGGTGGCGACAGCACTCTCCTGATAAGAGAAAGTGGAGCCAAACACACAGAAGAAGTCGCTGGGGAAAAAGGAAATCGCATCGCATGCGTCCGTATGCATCGACATGCATGAAGCCAAACGCCAGCTGTGCCCGCAGCAGCTGCATCCGCTGTCACAACTGAGCACCTCCGTGTCCGCTGCGACAGCACATTCGCATAATCAGCCTTATTATCCTCAACTCGAAGCATGGGAGCCCGTGACAAACACACGCGGAACCAAAAAGCTGGATGTTGCGCACCCTTCACTGTGTGTGCACAGCAAACTCAGCAGAGAGCCAACAGACACACCCAGGAGGAGGCGTGTGCAGTTGAGGGGGGGGGGGGGGGGGGCACGCAGAGCACGCAGAGCAGCATACACTTCACCCAGACAGACCCAGACATCAGAAAATTAGCTTCAGAGTCAGTGATGTGCTTGAAATGTTTAATTTCACAAAAAGTCAGCTCGTAGAAAAAAGGGCTGTTTTTGGTTCAATCAAGCTATCTTCTCCGGCTCATAACTAAAGAACGGAAAATGGGATCAATAAACCTTTTTTTGCAGGTGATAGAAGAGTCTTATCGTTATTTGTGCCTGTTCAGTGTTTACATAGTAATTATTAAAGAAATTATATGACTGTTTTAAAATGCATTGCGGCCTATGTGGCACAGCAAGCAACCTTTTGCCCAAGGGCCGTGGCACTCAAAGTGTTAAGATAGATGGCATCCACCCTACCCCATTGGGCGCCAGCACCTTATCAAAAAACCTGGATAGTTGCCTACGGCACACCCAGACTACTATCCTTGATTGACAGTTTCACCCACAACATGCAGGGCCACAGGCTGCTAGACAGCCTGTTAGTTCTACCTGTGCGGTTATGGAGTCTGCTAGTTCAATTAACTTAGTCTATCCAATACAGACTGTGCTCCGTCCGCGCCGCACTATTACTAGTAACCGACCCATAAACGCTCTGCAATATCCTAACCCAAACCTTATTGTTATTAATCCGACTGTTACCACCGCCGCTCCGTCTCCGTATTATACCACGATCTCTCAAATTAGCACAGTTTATCTTTGTCGCTCCGTCCCCTCACGCCGCTCTCGTCCACCCCTCAAAACGTTAAACACCAACCTCATTGAGATTAAATCTACTCTTGGTATCGAATGCTCTAAATTAACCAACAATGATGATAAATCTATTCGATTTGGATTCATTAATATCAGATCAATCACCAATAATGCGCTCCTGGTCAATGACTTAATCATTGAACATAATATTGACGTTATGGGATTATGCGAAACCTGGCTAAAACCGGACGTTGTTCTTCCACTCATTGAAGCCTCCCCCCCTAACTTTGACAATTCGCATGTTGCCAGAATGTCAAGAAATGGTGGCCTAAATGGTTGGCCTAATTTATAACTCAAATCTAGGTCTTCTGCAGGATCAAAAGTATAAGCTCCTATCTTGTGAGATACTTACTATGAGACACTCTAATATAGCTGGCCTCGGAGCCTTCTACCTAGTTATGCTCTACCGCCCACCTGGGCCCTATTCATATTTTCTTTATGAATTTTCCAATTTTCTCTCTGACCTCGTAACCCGCACGGATAATATCCTTATCATTGGCGATTTCAATATTCATGTTAACTGTAAAGCTGACCCACTCTGCGAAGCCTTTCTATCTTTAGTCGACACCCTTGGCTTTGCTCAGCTGGTTCATGAACAAACGCATTCTAACGGCAACACGCTTGATCTCGTCCTCGCTCATGGGATTAACGTCTCAGATCTGTCAGTCATGATTTACCCTCCAGCACTGTCAGATCATTATCTCATTAAATTTAAAATAGACCTGCCCCTCCGGCAATCAAACCTAGCCGATACCTATACCGCCCGGCGTATCGATAGTTCTACTCCCACTGAACTCGCTGATTTGATCGGGGCCGCTTTCCTCTCTCCCAGAGCGGATCGACTCCATTAATGAATTCACAAATCAATTTAATTCAATCCTACTCGCCTCGCTTGATTCTATCGCACCTCTACGTACTAAAATCCGTCGCCCTAAAAAACCCTCGCCTTGGTATACTGACGATACACGCGCACAAAAACTAATATGCAGAAAACTAGAACGTAAATGGCGATCATCCAAGCTTGAAGTCTATCAACTAGCTTGGAGTGATAGCCTATTAAAATACAAATGTATGCTCTCCGCTGCAAGAGCCTCCTACCTATCAGATCTTATTGACACGGTCGCAAATCTTACTCGCAAATCCTCCCCCAATACAAACTCTCCATTTACAGCTAATTACTTCCTTGACTTCTTTAACCGTAAAATTATCTGTATTAGAGATGAAATTAGCAACTCTCTATTACTCACAAAGGGTGCTAACCCCTCTCCTAGCCCTATCCTTAGAACCTTAGACGAGAGTACTATACTCTCGAATTTTGAGACTATCTCTCTAAATGTACTTTCATCTAAATCCACAACCTGTTTATTCGACCCTCTCCCTGCAAAGTTGATTAAGGAACTCCTTCCAATACTAGGCCCCCCATTACTTAACATTATCAATAGCTCCCTCTCCTCTGGCATTGTCCCTGCCTCCTTCAAATCTGCTGTAATCAAACCTCTACTTAAAAAGCCAAACCTTGATTCTGAGGTTCTTAACAACTTCAGGCCAATCTCAAATCTCCCCTTCCTCTCTAAAGTTCTTGAAAAAGTAGTCTCGACACAATTAACTGACTACCTCTCGCATAATAAACTTCTCGATCCCTTTCAATCTGGTTTTAGATCACTCCATAGTACTGCAACTGCTCTTACAAAAGTAACCAATGACCTTCTCCTCACGTCCGACTCTAATTTCTCCTCATTTCTCATTTTATTAGACTTAAGCGCAGCCTTCGATACAATCGATCATAAGATCCTCCTAGACCGCTTATCTAACTACGTAGGTATCCGGGGCACTGCCCTATCCTGGCTAAAGTCATATTTGTCTGATAGGACACACTGTGTCTCATATAAAAATATTATGTCCACATTCTCCTCAGTGAAGTTTGGTGTACCGCAGGGATCAGTCCTGGGTCCCTTACTCTTTGGAGTTTACTTACTGCCTCTTGGCGAAATTTTCCGTAGATATGGCATTAACTTCCACTGTTATGCCGACGATACCCAAATTTATATACCAATTAGACCAGACGATCGCTCTCAACTCGCTAATCTTGAATCCTGCTTAATCGCTGTTACAGATTGGATGTCAAATAATTTCTTACGACTAAACGCCAACAAAACTGAACTACTAGTTGTTGGCCCAAAAACCCAACTTCCATTTCTCACTGATCTTAGTCTGAACATTGAGAACTGCGTAATTACTCCAAACTCAAAGGTGAAAAACCTAGGTGTTACCTTTGATCCTACTCTGTCATTCGATGCTCACATTAAGGATATCACTAAAATAGCTTTCTTTCATCTTCGCAATATCTCAAAGATCCGTCCCTTGCTAAATGCAACGGATGCCGAAACCTTAATACACGCCTTTGTTTCATCTGGACCATTACTACTGTAATGTCTTATTCTCTGGCCTTCCACTTTGTAGCACAAATAAATTACAACTTGTGCAAAACGCCGCTGCTAGAATTCTAACTAGAACTAAGAAGTTTGATCATATAACCCCGGTCTTAATCTCCCTCCACTGTCTCCCAATTCAGGCCAGATCAGACTTTAAGGTGCTTCTGTTAACCTATAAATCTTTGCACGGGCTCACACCTCCGTACTTATCTGAGCTAATCATTCCTTATGTTCCCACACGTACTCTCCTCTCACAGGACGGTAATTATCTTACCGTCCCTAAAATTAAGAAAAAATCAGCAGGTAGCAGAGCATTTTCCTACCGTGCTCCACATCTCTGGAACCAGCTTCCTCTGTCAGTTAGGGAAGCTGGCTCCATTGAAATCTTCAAAACTAGACTCAAAACCCATTTATTCTCCCAATCATTTGGTTGTGCTTGATGCTTATGTTTGATGATGTCATTCTCTAGAAATATTTATTAGCTCTTGAGTACATACAATCCTGAATTGCTGAGCGCGCTGTCTCAAGCCAGCAATATCAGTATAAAATTAGACTTGACCTAATTTAAATAATATGGCATCAGTCGACCCAGTAGCCTAGATAGAAAATCTATTAGCTGGTGAATAAACTTAGTCCTGAACTGCTGAGCGGGCTATCTCAAGCGAGCAGTATCAGTATAAACTTAGACTTGACCTAATTTAATAATATGGCATCAGCCGATCCAGTAGCTCAGATATAAAATCAAATAGTTGGTGAATAAACTTAGTCCTGAACTGCTGAGCGGGCTATCTCAAGCCAGCAGTATCAGTATAAACTTAGACTTGACCTAATTTAATAATATGGCATCAGCCGATCCAGTAGCTCAGATATAAAATCAAATAGCTGGTGAAAAAACTTAGTCCTGGACTGCTGAGCGGGCTATCTCAAGCCAGCAGTATCAGTATAAACTTAGACTTGACCTAATTTAATAATATGGCATCAGCCGATCCAGTAGCTCGGATATCAAATCAAATAGCTGGTGAATAAACTTAGTCCTGAACTGCTGAGCGGGCTATCTCAAGCCAGCAGTATCAGTATAAACTTAGACTTGACCTAATTTAATAATATGGCATCAGCCGACCCAGTAGCTCAGATATAAAATAAAATAGCTGGTGAATAAACTTAGTCCTGAACTGCTGAGCGGGCTATCTCAAGCCAGCAGTATCAGTATAAACTTAGACTTGACCTAATTTAATAATATGGCATCAGCCGATCCAGTAGCTCAGATAGAAAATCTAATAGCTGGTGAATAAACTTAGTCCTGAACTGCTGAGCGGGCTATCACAAGCCAGCAGTATCAGTCTAAACTTAGACCTAGACTACCTAGACCTGAATTAGCAGTATAGTATTAGTCATCCTAAATAATCCTAATAAATTTTGATTTGACCTCATTTTATTGTTGTCTATAGAGTTAGTTCCACCTCTGCGCAGATTCCCCCGCTCTCTTCTCTCTCTCCCCCTCAGGTGTCCTTCATTGGCCTGACGTACACCCCGCCACTGCAGCCCTAGGTCCGGCCGTCATCGCCCTAGCCACCTGTCGTCACTCTAGGCCATCTACCCACTACTCCTTCTACTGTCTGACACCCCGGGCTCATCACCATCACCGACCCCTATCCTCATCATCCTGGTCACCGGCCTGCCTAAGGGAAGGGGGGGGCGCCACCCCCCAGCCCCCCCCCCCTCCCCCCCCGGGCTCATCATCACCGCCAACTCCTATCCTCCCCTCCTCTTAATCATCACCTCCGACTCCTATCCTCCCCTCCCCTCCTCTTAAGCCATGTCACCAACGCGGACTCATGGATTCCTCAGATCATCCTCATGGAACTCCCAATCTTGTTACCCCTTTTTTCACCTAGCTAATTAACTAGTATTCTCTAAACCTACGAACACTTAAAGACTACATTTTCTATTTCTTTTTGCACTCTACTTTTTAGATTTTCAACTCCCTTCCCTGATCTTAGGATAATTTAAAAACTACATTTTTATATCCCCTCTGTTGGACTCTTTTTTACATTTTCAATTTTCTGTTCTCTTGTAAATTTTATTTCCATAATAAACCATTCACAGAGTTTCATTATCGGAAACTCTGTGCATGGTTTAGCCCGGCATCTCTCGGCCTGTCTCGGAGGGGAGTCCCCGGATGGGGGTCCGTTGCTGTGGCCTGGGTGGGCCCGTCCCCCGCATGGCCTGCTCTCACGCTCTCGGTCACTATGCTGGTGGCTGGGGGCTGGGGGGGCGGGTCGCGTGGGGGCTGGGTCCGCCCGGGCCGCAGCAATGGGCCCCTATAGCACAACGACCTCACAAGGTTCCTCCTCAGCCAAGTCACAGGGGCAATCCATGTGGCGATCCATGTGTGGATTGCCACCATATGGTGGAAAGGTTTTCTTGCGTTCACTGGGGGTGAGGGGGCGCCGCTGTGTCCCGGCCTGGCCTTCCCTCCCATGCCTTATGTGGGCGGGGGCCGGGGTGCGGGGCATCGGTGCTCTTCATCACTGGTCGAGGGCTGCCGGTTGGTTTAGAACAGCTTAGGTAGGCGATAGATTAGCTACAGCCTAAGGCTGACCTGTTATAGTGTTCAGGCAAAGATCAGACTAGAGCAGAGTAGGATAGGCCAGATTAGGCTGTAGATTAGCTAGATACTATGCCCCAGTTACCTCTGGTTAATGCTTAGAGTAGTCAGCTGTCTGATCTTCTCCCCCCCCTCTCTCTTTCCCCCTTCCCCCGCTTCTTCCCTTCTTCCCCCTTCCTGTTCTCCTCTCTTCCCATGCCCTTTCCTCCCCCACGTCCCACCGTCCCCCCCTCCCTTCTCCTGCTCTCTCCTCCTTCTCCCCCCCTCTGCTCCTTTCTCCTCTTCTCCCCTATTTTCCTGAATCCCTGCCACTTCCTGCTCTCCCCTCTCTCACATTCCCCCTGCTCTCCTTCCCCTGCACCCTCCCACCTGCACTCTCATCTCTCCTCCTCTGTTCTCTCCTCCTCCACATTCCTTTTTTCTCCCCACCTCCCCCCTCTCCTCCCTCACATCCCCCCGCTCTCCCTCCCTCCTCCACTCTCCTGCTTTCTCCTCTTCCCGGTGTTCTTCCTCTTCCCCCTTTCTCCCACTACTCTAAAGCATAGTACACATTTTACTCCAAAGCATGGCACCCACTCTATCCCCTCCAATATTCTGCCACTATTTAAAGCATGGCATAGCATGGCAATATTCCGCCACTATTTAAAGCATGGCACCCATGCTCTTATTATTTCGCCACTATTCAAAGCATGGCACCCACTCTTCCCTAAAGCAAGGCACCCATAAGATATATATGTGAACATGTGCTTATTTGGCAAAAGGACTCACTACTAAAGGCTTGCAGCCAATTAAATTAGGCATAGTTTGGTTGCTTAGAAATTGACATATGTCCGTTTGCAAGATGTGCGTCTATATTTCTCATTCTCTCCCCACCTCCTCCCTCCCCCTGCTCCCCTCTCCCCCACACCCCTCCCTCCTCCCCTCTCCTGCTCTCTCCTCTTGCTCCTTCCCCACCTCCTATACCCTCCAACATCTCCCATTCCCTCCCCACTCTATCACTCTCTCACATTCCCCCTGCTCTTCCCCCATCCCCTGCTCTCTCCTCTGCTCTCTCTTCATTTCTATATTTTCTATATTATCAATTGTTCAAATGTTATCTTTATTCTGTATATTCTTGTTACTGTTGTGATAGCTAGAATCAGCTAGACATACTTTCTGTGAAGCCCTCTGAGACATGCTTGTGAATTAGGGCTATATAAATAAACTTGACTTGACTTGACTTGACAGTTACACAGTTGTTGAGATCATATGATATGCCGGTAAAAATCACGCAATGGGTTATTCAAAACCTTGGCTCATGGAGCATGTCTGAGCATCAGTTAGAATGAGTGTTACTGTATAACTTTCAGACCGAAGTCAGACGGCCCAGGGAATGTTGACGTTTTTTTTGTTTTTTTTTTTCCGTGTCAAGCTACCCAGTCTTAATACACCACTTCCTGTTCTTAACAAATTTCAAAGTAAAATGCCTTTGGCGTTTCTTTTAACCGATGTTTTAACCATAAATAATACCAAAGCTAAAATAATTAATACAGTGTCATGCTAGTCATGTAACAAGAGGCTGCAAATCCCATTGTTATATTTTGGCCAACCAACATATCACTGTGAGTTGCAACTAGCAGTCTATGGTGCATTTGCAAGGCGGTGAAACCATTGTTTTTATTTTATTTGTTTATTAACCAGTTTCTTTATATCTCATGCATTAGGCATTACATTTCAGCTGTTGCCGCCAGAATGAACCGTTTGCCCTATGGATCTTTCGGTCTGTCCAGAGTGCCCGAGATGCTATGGCTCTTCAGCATCAGTGCTTCTCCAGGCCGGTTCCCGTCAATCACCGTGAATCTGCCCAGACTTCCCCATGGTCTGGCCTCAGCTGCGCCAGCAGGGCTATGAGCAGTCCGTTGCTCGGGGGGAAAAGATGGTCGCTATCTGATGACATCATCACCGGCCGTCACCGTATCTTTTTCATTCAAATAGCTACTAATAATGCTTGCATTCCCATGAATTATTGGCTTGTAATTTTGAAATAATTGTCCCTGAAAGGGCTGAAAGTGTTGAAGCTATTATCATAAGAATTTTGCATTGGGTCAATTCTGTCTGCCTCTCCAGCTAGCGATCCTGTCCATGTGTCATATTGTTTATTTTCAGCTCATCAATCTCATCATGTGATGACTGCTGACCCATACATCATTGCAGCTAAGCCCAAAATCATCACTATTCTTGTAACTGTTGCAAGTACTGTTATACATAATTTGTATATTTTGTGTAATGTTTATAAGGCCAATGTCGCATTTGAGAATTAATTTAAGCTGCATTTAGTATTTAGACATCATTTAATTTGGTACAAGTAATAGTACTTTTATTTTGAAATGTGAGCTCTTATTTTGAAGTCTCAGTCCAAGGTTACAAACTCTGGTTAAGCTGCTCTCACGTGAGGAAGAGACGCTTCATCAAGCAGCAAGCAGCAACATCATAGGTGCGCCGGTGAAAGTGATGCTGGTCGACAGATACTTTAATTTCACTTTTTGTATATGTGGACAGTTACAAGCCAGAAGACTATTCCCTTTTTCTAGCATGCAGCCAACGAGGTATGGTGTTTGTTTGTCTGTATTACTTTGGTAATGTTTTATTCCACATGCTGTGCATGTTATGTGTTTTATGTTAAGCTAACATGGCCTATATTTTCTTGTCAATATGTGTCTGTATGTTTAGTTTTCACGGTGGATTTGGAGGTGATAAGAAGAGAAGCCTTCAATAAACCAGTAGCAAGAAAGCCACTTGTGTCTGCCTGTGCTTCGAGGGAATTATAGTGAAAACTCGGACTGTTCATCGACCTCGTCGACACTAATTGAAGCCAATTAACGGTGAGATCAAAGGACCAGCTGCAGCTTGCCACAATGTTTCTGCTGCGCACGGAGCTGTCTTTGAAGGACTGAGAGATGAGTTAAAACCACACACTTTGCACACACAGGAGATGCACACAGTGTTAAAGAGCAACCTTTTCAAGACAAAGCCATAAAGAACTTGGTCACTAATAAGTCAAGAGTGTTCTAAGAAGAGGGTTTTTGTAAAGTTTTGCTAAAATATTTTTGACTGTGAATGATAACTTACTGTGGTGTGTGTGGTAAATGCTTTGACTTATTTGCTCAGTAATTTAAGTTAAGCTTGCCATTATCTTTTTTTTGGAAAATTTTGTTTATTCTTTTTCCATTTTCACAATACAACAGGACATTCAGTACACAAAACATAACATAAATCATAAAACATGAAACATAAAACACAAGACCAATGCCAAAATATACATTACAATCTTTATCATATGCTGTTCATACACACCCCTTCCCAATACGGATTGAGCCTATCACAGAGGAGATCAAAATAAAAGAAAGAAATAAAAAAGGCAGCAACAAAAAAAACACAATAGCAATAAGGTATTTAGTGAGTTAGTTAGAGTCCATGTATGTTGTCCATGGGCCCCATGTATTGTAAAACTGCTGTGGGCTACCTCTTATACCATATGTTATTTTCTCTAGAGGAGCGCAGGAGTTGACCTCATTGATCCACTGAGAAATACAAGGAGGATCATCATGAATCCATTTGGATGTGATACATCTTTTAGCTGCCGTGATGGCCAAGCTAACAAAATGCTTCATCCTTTGGGATTGAAGGTTCAGACTAGTCAAGTCGCCCACATTACAATCAGAGGGGTTAAAGGTGTAGCTTGCAACAAAACCTCCTCGAGAGTATGTTCAATTTCCAGCCACCATCGTCTAAGCTTACACCGTAAATACTAACATGGTATTTAATCAGAAACAATGAGTGCACCTAAATCAGTTTTTACCAGCCTGTTATTAACACTCATGTTTAATAAGTTACTTTTTAGTTTGGGACAAAAAATGATGAACACGCTAATTAACTCACTGTACATGAGCTTTGGCTACTTATACCCCTGGGAAAACTTTACTTAAACATTAAGACATGCGCAGATCACTCCTCGTCTTGGGTCACGCCCTCCTTCTCCGACATTCTCCATGGAGCCATCAAGCCCTGAAGCTGAACACACGGACATTTTCCTCATTTTATTGGGAGTATTTTTGATTATCGTGCTTAGCACACTGATTTGGTGAGTACATATTTTATCCTTGCTTGTTAATTCAGTGCTAGGTGTAGGCTATGTGCTTTCTTTGTTGCCGACAAGAGGTGCCCAGTTTAATTAGCTAGCTAGGCAACACCATGCGGTCCACCTGTTGCAATGGTCGCCCATGAGTAAGTTAGTTAGGCTACACGTTTTCAACCCGTGACTTAAATGGTAATTAATTCGGGTGTTGTTGTTGTTTTAACTGGTGAGTACATATTTGATCATTGCTTGTTAATTCAGTGCTAGGTGTAGGCTATGTGCTTGCTTTGTTGGGGACAAGACGGTGCCCAGTTTAACTAGCTAGCTCGGCCACATCATGCGGTCCACCTGTTGCAACAATGGTTGTTAGATGAGTAAGTTAGTTAGCCTACTGTAGGCTACACGTTTTCAACCCATGACTTAAATGGTAATTAATTCGGGTGTTGTCATTTTAACTGGGCCACAGTATTTCTACATATTGGTTCATAACGTTAACTTGCGCCCATCCCCCACTCTTCCTTTGGATGTGCGCGTTTCATTTATTAACGTTAATCGCCTTGTTTTTTCCCCTGCTTTGTCATTCCCATGTGGTGCGCAAACGGGTTTTCCCCAGTAAATTCAGAGGTTATTATGTGTGATGGCGGGATAGCTTTTCTCAGAAGGCAAGTGTGACAGATCTTTATCCTGCCCTGGTCATGCAAACTTTCTAGGATGTACAGTAGGCTACCGTAACGAGAGATATGTTGTCTGGTCTGGTCGGCCCCTCCTGTACAGAGTTGGTGTGTGTGTTGGGGGGGGGTCCTGCCCTGTTCATGCAATCTTTCTAGTGAGGATGTACAGTAATGAGAGAGAGAGACCTTCTCTGGTCCCTCCTGTACTGTGTGTGTGTGTGTGTGTGTGGGGGGGAGTGCTTGTGGTGGTAGTCGAATCGAAGGGGGGCAAGGTGAGCAGATAAAAGTAGTTTGTGATTAAACATTAAAATAAAGGGGAAATAAGTTGAATCAATACCACACAAGTCGATTTAAATAGGGAAACACTGTTTAGCAATTCAATTTTTGTTCCATTCATGAACAGTGTTAAGAAGTTAATTTAGTGAATGATGGAGCTTTTTAAATGAACATAACAGTAAGCCAATGCAGGTCAACTATTTGGCATCTGATAAGCCAAAGGTCCTGCCCACAACTAAATCATGGTGAGCAGTTGTGCTACAGGCGTAAGTAGCCTAATGCTAATTTGACCCTGATTCCATCAGAAACCACATCTACTGTAATTAATCTAACACGAGTATAATGCTTACTCTATTTTATCATAACCTGTGAAGATCGTGAATATATTTGCTCATTTGGCTGGCATATTCAAGTAGCCTAGATTATTTTGTAAGCTCATCATCATGTCCAGCATATCTAAATGTCATTACTGGCAACTGTATGTGTGGTTTATACCGTATTTGTGATATTTTTACTTGCACTTGATACGTGTGGTGTAGCTGTTGGTCACATGTGAGATTGCTGCCATGTTGGTTGGATGCAAGTTTCAATGTCTGTTTTTAAATAGTTGCCTTAAATCTGATTCTTCACAACTGCCCTCCATCCAGGCTCAAACTGAGAGTGACCAGCTGGCAGTATCTGCTCTCCCAGCAGTAAAAAAGGTATTTTCATCCAATGTCTCCACATTGAACAATTCATAATCTCTCAGCATGTGTATTTTATGATGTCCAGTCAAAGCTATGCTTACATCACCACAATTGATTACAACCAACGATAATCAAAATAAATGCATTGATTCCTATCTTGTGACTTTGTAAACAAGACTAGGTTGGAACCGAGATCCAACTGTGTCCACCCTGTCCCTCTCACTCTATCATCCCCCTCTCCTCTCTTTCTCCCTGTACCTCCCAGCCTCCCCTCTCGTTCTGCATCCCATCCTCCGCCCCAAGGCCAAGCCGGAGAGTTCCAGCCCAGGGGAGAGACGCAATAAAGGCGGCCGACTGAGGTTCTCTGTGTCACCAGCCATTGTGAGTATTGACAGCCAAAGATACGAGTGCCAAAGGTCCTGCCCACAACTAAATCATGGTGAGCAGTTGTGCTACAGGCGTAAGTAGCCTACTGCTAATTTGACCCTGATTCCATCAGAAACCACATCTACTGTAATTAATCTAACACGAGTATAATGCTTACTCTATTTTATCATAACCTGTGATGATAGTGAATATATTTACTCATTTGGCTGGCATATTCAAGTAGCTTAGATTATTTTGTAAGCTCATCATGTCCAGCATATCTAAATGTCATTACTGGCAACTGTATTTGTGGTTTATACTGTATTTGTGCTATTTTTACTTGCACTTGATACGTGTGGTGTAGCTGTTGGTCACATGTGAGATTGCTGCCATGTTGGTTGGATGCAAGTTTCAATGTCTGTTTTTAAATAGTTGCCTTAAATCTGATTCTTCACAACTGCCCCCATCCAGGCTCAAACAGAGTGACCAGCTGGCAGTATCTGCTCTCCCAGCAGTAAAAAAGGTATTTTCATCCAATGTCTCCACATTGAACAATTAATAATCTCTCAGCATGTGTATTTTATGATGTCCAGTCAAAGCTATGCTTACATCACCACAACTGATTACAACCAACGATAATCAAAATAAATGCATTGATTCCTATCTTGTGACTTTGTAAACAAGACTAGGTTGGAACCGAGATCCAACTGTGTCCACCCTGTCCCTCTCACTCTATCATCCCCCTCTCCTCTCTTTCTCCCTGTACCTCCCAGCCTCCCCTCTCGTTCTGCATCCCATCCTCCGCCCCAAGGCCAAGCCGGAGAGTTCCAGCCCAGGGGAGAGACGCAATAAAGGCGGCCGACTGTGGTCCTCTGTGTCACCAGCCATTGTGAGTATTGACAGCCAAAGATACGAGTGCCAAAGGTCCTGCCCACAACTAAATCATGGTGAGCAGTTGTGCTACAGGCGTAAGTAGCCTACTGCTAATTTGACCCTGATTCCATCAGAAACCACATCTACTGTAATTAATCTAACACGAGTATAATGCTTACTCTATTTTATCATAACCTGTGATGATAGTGAATATATTTACTCATTTGGCTGGCATATTCAAGTAGCTTAGATTATTTTGTAAGCTCATCATGTCCAGCATATCTAAATGTCATTACTGGCAACTGTATTTGTGGTTTATACTGTATTTGTGCTATTTTTACTTGCACTTGATACGTGTGGTGTAGCTGTTGGTCACATGTGAGATTGCTGCCATGTTGGTTGGATGCAAGTTTCAATGTCTGTTTTTAAATAGTTGCCTTAAATCTGATTCTTCACAACTGCCCTCCATCCAGGCTCAAACAGAGTGACCAGCTGGCAGTATCTGCTCTCCCAGCAGTAAAAAAGGTATTTTCATCCAATGTATCCACATTGAACAATTAATAATCTCTCAGCATGTGTATTTTATGATGTCCAGTCAAAGCTATGCTTACATCACCACAATTGATTACAACCAACGATAATCAAAATAAATGCATAGATTCCTATCTTGTGACTGTAAACAAGACTAGCTATAGGTTGGAACCGAGATCCAACTGTGTCCACCCTGTCCCTCTCACTCTATCATCCCCCTCTCCTCTCTTTCTCTCTGTACCTCCCAGCCTCCCCTCTCGTTCTGCATCCCATCCTCCGCCCCACGGCCAAGCCGGAGAGTTCCAGCCCAGGGGAGAGACGCAAAGCCCTGTTCTGTCCCGGCCCTCTGTCACCAACCATTGTATGTGAGTACTGACAGCCAAAGTCAATTGTTTTGACCAAAACAATTGAGATTTTGGAGCTGAAAGTGAGCCGTCATTGGGGGAAACCCAAGCCTGCTGCTGCATATTCGAATGCCCCTACAGTGCCAGTGATGTTGCTTGAGCATGAATTAAATCAATGGTTTTGGCACTGGGCCACCTACTGGCCCCACAAAAAGCAGTTTATCTTCACAACCGTTCGTGCAATCAACTTCAGACTCTGGGAGCATGCTTAAAGGAACACTGCATTGATTTTCAAGCACCCTTGTATCATTACAAAATCAGTACTATATCTGAAAACTGCAAACAGTTTTGCAGACATTCATTTAGTTTGACAGTTATTGAGAGTTCAATTGATTTAAGTTGTGGACCATTTGTGCAGGAATGACCTCACTGGTCCACAACTTAACTCAAATCAACTCAATAACTGTCAAACTAAATGAATGTCTGCAAAACTGTTAAAGGAACACTCCGCCCATTTTCAACCAGCTTTGTATCATTAGAACATCAGTAGTATATCAGAAAACTGTAAACGGTTTTGAAGTCTGTCATTTAATTTGACAGTTATTGAGTGTTAAAGTGTGGACCAGTGACATCACTGGTCCACACTAACTCAAATTCATCATTCATCTAGTTTGACAGTTATTGAGAGTTGATTTGAGTTAATGAGTTATTAATTTGAGTTAGTGTGGACCAGTGATGTCACTGGTCCACACTTTAACACTCAATAACTGTCAAATTAAATGACAGACTTCAAAACCGTTTACAGTTTTCTGATATACTACTGATGTTCTAATGATACAAAGCTGGTTGAAAATGGGCGGAGTGTTCCTTTAAGGGGATGCAACAGAGTGCAGGGAGCTGAATTCCTTGCAATTCGGCATAGCGCCACCTACTGGCAACACAAAAAGTGGTTTATCTTGAGAACCGTTCGTCTGATCAACTTCAAACTCGGGGAGTGTGCTTAAGGGGATGCAACAGAGTGCAGGGAGCTGAATTCCTTGCAATTCAGCATAGCGCCACCTACTGGCAACACAAAAAGTGGTTTATCTTGAGAACTGTTCGTCCGATCAACTTCAAACTCGGGGAGTGTGCTTAACGGGCGCAAGGGAGTGCATGGAGCTGAATTCCATGCAATTTGGCATAGCGCCACCTACTGGCAACACAAAAAGTGGTTTATCTTGAGAACCGTTCGTCCGATCAACTTCAAACTCGGGGAGTGAGCTTAAGGGGATGCAACAGAGTGCAGGGAGCTGAATTCCTTGCAATTCGGCATAGCGCCACCTACTGGCAACACAAAAAGTGGTTTATCTTGAGAACCGTTCGTCTGATCAACTTCAAACTCGGGGAGTGTGCTTAAGGGGATGCAACAGAGTGCAGGGAGCTGAATTCCTTGCAATTCAGCATAGCGCCACCTACTGGCAACACAAAAAGTGGTTTATCTTGAGAACTGTTCGTCCGATCAACTTCAAACTCGGGGAGTGTGCTTAACGGGCGCAAGGGAGTGCATGGAGCTGAATTCCATGCAATTTGGCATAGCGCCACCTACTGGCAACACAAAAAGTGGTTTATCTTGAGAACCGTTCGTCCGATCAACTTCAAACTCGGGGAGTGAGCTTAAGGGGATGCAACAGAGTGCAGGGAGCTGAATTCCTTGCAATTTGGCATAGCGCCACCTACTGGCAACATAAAAAGTGGTTTATCTTGAGAACCGTTCGTCCGATCAACTTCAAACTCCGGGAGTGTGCTTAAGGGGCGCAAGGGAGTGCAGGGAGCTGAATTCCATGCAATTCGGCATAGCGCCACCTACTGGCAACACAAAAAGTGGTTTATCTTGAGAACCGTTCGTCCGATCAAATTCAAACTCGGGGAGTGTGCTTAAGGGGATGCAACAGAGTGCAGGGAGCTGAATTCCTTGCAATTCGGCATAGCGCCACCTACTGGCAACACAAAAAGTGGTTTATCTTGAGAACGGTTCGTCCGATCAACTTCAAACTCGGGGAATGTGATGCTGGGAACTGTGCAGTGCTGAATTTCACATTGTGTCATGGTGCTTGATGCTAAAATAATCTTTTCATTCTTTTCAGATTTACCAAGCAGAATCAGAAACTTCCAATGCAGTGGACCTGTAAGTACTGCACATTTTCCGTTGAGAAGAGAAGCTACTTACTTAAGCATTACCGCTTAAAACATGGGTCCCACACCCGGATATCACCTCTCCCATGCCTTCATAAGGAATGCCTGTGTACGTTTAAAACTTTTAATGCACTCAAGGTCCACTTATCAACATGGCACAGTCAAAAGGATCAAGGAGAAGTGGGTGAAACTCCATTACACTGTCAGCTGTGTGACTTTGTTGAGCCTTGCACAGAAGCAGACTTTTTCACTCATTTGCGGAGACATTTGAGGCTGAAGGAAATGGTTACTTGTCCATATCAAGGCTGTAACTTTCAGAGCAATGTTTATTCCACCTTTAATGCACACAAAAGCAGAGTGCACCAGAATAAGATGGCATTCAAACATGAAATTGTTCCAGAGAATGTACTTGAAGAACTTCCCCCTAATCTGAATGTTCAACCTGAGGCTAGTGTCGCTGAAGATGATGTTTTTGAGGATACCGAGTTCAGCGAAGATGTGGAAGACTTGGAGAGTCAGTTGGAACATAATGTTGCTGCTCTTTTTCTCAAAATGTCATCAATCCTTAACATCACTGAACATGCAATGCAAGAGGTCATAGAGCAGATCAACCAAATTTATTTGCTGTCACAGCCATTGTTACATTCCTCAATTCGAACAATACTAAATCAGCATTGTGGAGATGTTGATGACTCTTTACTGAGTGATATAGTTAGAGTAGTTACTGAGAATAATGTATTCCTGAAATTGACTTCTACTGGTGGATCACTGTCAACAGCTAGCAAGCGAACATCATACATTTTGAGAGAATTCCCTGTGGTAATGCCTGTTGAGTTTCTCATAAAAAATGACAAGACAGTTGTGTATGTCCCCATACTAAAAATGCTGCAGACATTGCTAAGCAATGGAGACATTTTGGATAAGGCCATGTCACCTGAAACAAACTCGTCGGAGGGATACACATCTTACAGGGATGGTTCCCACTTTAAAGAAAATGCTCTCTTGACAGAGGAAGAGTTCAGGATTGCTCTTTGCTTGTACATAGATGACTTTGAAGTGGCCAACCCTCTGGGTACTTCCAGAAAGAAGCACAAGCTATGTGCCATCTACTGGGTCCTTGGCAATCTGCACCCGAAATATCGCTCCTCTCTTCATTCCATTCAGCTTGCTCTGCTTTGCAAGACCAACGACCTCAAAGAATATGGTTATGGTGAAATTCTCCGCCCTCTCATTCAGGACCTTGTTTCTCTTGAGCAACAGGGTGTGTATGTCGAACGCTTGGGAGCCAGCATAAAGGGTACTGTATTATTCATTGCAGCAGACAATTTAGCTGCGCATTCTTTGGGAGGATTCTTTGAAAGCTTCACAGTTAGTCAGATGTGTCGATTCTGTATGGCTAAGCGGGAGGAAATACAACACAAGGAAGTGCGGACAGGCTCGTTCCAACCAAGAACAAAAGCCAACCATGACAGACATGTGCAAGAAGTATTGGAGGATGCCACCTTGGCTCAACAATATGGTGTGAAAAGAAGCTGCCCACTTAGTGAAAGCTTGGAACATTTTCATGTTGTCAATGGTTTCCCCCCAGACCTTTTGCATGATCTTCTGGAAGGTGTTGTTCCAGCTGAATTGGCCTTATGCTTGAAGGCACTGATATCAAAGAGATACTTCTCACTTGAAACCTTGAATGTGGCTATTCAACAGTTTCCGTATACATTCTCAGACAAAACAAATCAACCCCAGCTCATCGGAAAGACCTTTTCCTCCAAGGGAACAATTGGAGGAAATGGTCATGAAAACTGGGCACTTCTCCGTCTTCTGCCACTACTGATTGGTCATCACGTTCCTGAGAGGGATGAAACTTGGGAGGTTTTAATGAACTTGAAAGATGTAGTGGAATTGTCAGTGTCCACACGCTTTACAGAGCAGTCGGTGCACTTTCTTGAAGGCAAGATAGCAGAACATAGAGATGTATTTCAAAAAGTTTTCTCGAACGAAAGACTACGGCCAAAGCACCACTACATTGAGCACTACCCTCAATTAATTCAAACTTTTGGCCCGCTATCTGATGTGTGGACAATGCGTTTCGAAGGGAAACACAAGTTTTTCAAAAAGGTTGTGCGTCACGCTCACAATTTCAAGAACATAGCCCTTACTTTAGCTGTCAGACACCAGAAGATGATAGCCTTCCAGTTATCGTCAACCTCCTTTTTCAAGCCATCTGTTGAAATTAATAAAGTGAAGTCTGTGATGGTTACTTCATTTCCTGAAAATGTGCAGAACTGTCTCTATCGCAGGAATGCCCATCAGAACACAGTCCTTGTAGCATCTTCTGTCTGCATAGATGGCATTAAATACAATGCTGATATGGTAATTTCGGTTGGATCTTGTTCAGGGCTCCCAGATTTCAGACAAATTGCAAAGATTGTCGTGATCAATACCGACATAGTATTTGTCTGCAGGCTTATGACCACATGGTATGATGAGCATCTTCATGCATATGAGCTCTGCAGCAGCCATTTGTCCACCCTCTCTGTCACCCAGTTGTCTGAACTCAATGATGTTTTCCCCCTGTCACTTTACAGAGTTAGAGGCAGACAGCTTGTTACACTCAAACGGTACATATTATGCAGACTTTGAGGAACAGGTGAATACAAAAAAGTTGGCGAAGAAAGCTCAGCAGGCCAAGTACAATGCAAAATAGAAAAAAGGAGCTTCTTGGACATTAAGTTCACATTTTAATTTAGAAGTAATGTACAGGTGTACTATACAAGTTTACTAACATGTACATCTTCAAGCAAAAACATGGGCAACTAAACGCAACGCGTTTCAACCTCGCTGGTCTTCGTCAGGCTGTATTAGCTGGGTGTGGGGCTGCCACACCTGTATAAGAGAGCATGCGTGGCACACGATAACGGTATTTTCACAATATTTTTTGCGATCGATTTGTACGTTGAGGGGGCATCCTCCACGCTAATTTGTAATTTCACCATTTTCATACTCCGTGTCTGTAACGTGCCTTGTCTGTTCAAACAAAGCAATGAAAAGGAGAGCGAGCATGCAATCAAATGCAGATCAGTGCCACCATGTTTAGCTTCTTTTTCTCACGATATGAGATTTCATCTCAACGATGCATATTGTCACGTTTTGATATCGCAAGATATCGTGGGACGATATATTGTGACATCCCTACATGCTATTATATGATTTCCTATATTTTGACATCACCACTGCGTCAGAAACTCCTTCCGTGTGGCACGTCACCTTACCTGTGCCACGTATGCTCTCTTATACAGGTGCGGCAGCCCCACACCTAGCTAATACAGCCTAACGAAGACCAGCGAGGTTGAAACGCGTTGCGTTTGGTTGCCCGTGTTTTTGCTTGAAGATGTACATGTTAGTAAACTTGTATAGTACACCTGTACATTACTTCTAAATTAAAATGTGAACTTAATATCCAAGGTCCTTTTTTCTATTTTGCATTCGACTTTGAGGAACATAAACACTGTTGGAATCTCACAAGTTTCTCCCTTTCTCAGGAACGTTATCAAAATGGACCAAAGGTTTGTGTTGAGAGTTGTCATCCCAGAAGGTGATATTCGGAAGATAACCTTAAATGAGAGACCGGATTCCACTGAAGAATTAAAAACGTTGATAAAGGATGAACTGTCACTGTCGTATGACTTTCAAATCCAGTATGAAGATCCAGACTTTGACGATCGCCTCTTCAGCTTGTCTAATATGACAGATTTGCCGCCAAAACCTACGTTGAAAATCATCCCTCTTCTGACTCTCCAATTAACAACTCTCCAATCCCCCACTGCAACATCAGGCGCTGACTGCAGCACAGACACTGAGAACACATCGACTGCAGGAACTTTGAGTCCCCCTTGCCGAACACCACCATTAAGAGAACAATGGCCTGAGTTCTTTGACATACCCAATTTCGCAATTGATGTTGCGTACAAACTTAGACAGGCAGATCTTGCCTATATGAAAGATGGAACAACACGTTTCATTTTATCACATGATATGAAGCATGACGTCATGGAAAAAATTGCTGAGAAGATATACAGTTACAAGCCTTATCCTAACCAAAAGGAGTACGAAGATGTTGCAAAAGCACTAATCAGCAAGCACCCCAGCCTTAGAGAGGCTGCTCCACCAGGATATGATAAATTACTTAACGATATTAGATTTAAGATGGGAAACTACCGCAGAAAGCTGCGAAATGCTGGATGTGAGGATGTAGCAGTCAATGGGGGCAAAAGAAGTTCACACAACCCAGAGGGGGAACCATCACGCAAGAATATCAAACGAGGAAAAAGAGGTGAAGCAAATGATCTGCCTAATTTACCTGAGGGACATGATGAAGAAAGCCTTGAGAATGCCAGAGAGGCTCTCACGGAGGAGATGAAGAGAAGACACCCAAATGGAACTCTGATCTCACAACAGATGGACCGAACATTCCCGTTACGCAGACGAGAGATAGTCACAACGAAGCCTGCTGTACAGAACATGGTTGAACGATGGCCAGCACTTTTCACGGAGAGTCAGGTAACTATATTTTTTAATAGTGCCTGAAATGCCAATCAAAACACAACAAATTCTAGTTGTGAGGGCAGAACTCGCAGCACACTTAGGGATGTTAACTCATTGAGTGCCAATGATGACTATAGTCGTCAATTGCGTTTTTTGACGGTGGGACGTGGATCAAAGCCTGATGCATCTCCTGTAAAAATTTGGGGCATGTTGAATGTGTATAACCTATTTTACGGACCCATTAGGTGGCGACAGTGCTCTCCAGATTAGAGAAAGGTGAGGAAAAACAGCAGAAGAAGCCCTGTGATGAAACGGAAACCGCATCGGTATGCATCGATATGCATGAAGCAAAACGTTAGCTGTGCCTGCCACAGCCAATCCGCTGCCACAATTGAGCCCCTCCGTGTCCGCTGCGATAGCCCCATCCACATGATTAGTTGTGGAGTTGTTATTATTCTCAACTGGAAGCGCTGGGAGCCGGTGACAAATACACGCGGAACGCTGTGAAAAAGCTGGGTTTTCAGTGCAGAGCAAACTCAGCAGAGAGCCACCAGAGACACACCCACGGAGGAGGGGTTTGCAGTAGAGGGGGGTGGGGCATGCAGGGCAGCATACAACACCGACCCAGACAGCAGGCTCGATGGACAGATTGGCAAGCTAGAATATCTGATGCCCACCAGCAGTAAATCAAGACCAGCAAGAAAGTGTAGGGTCTGCGCACGCAGGGGCCAGCGCTGCTGGTTGCAGCTAAAAAATATTATTTTACCAAACAAAATTCCTTTGTTTTCGCTGTTTTATTGAAGGAAATTATTTTTGAGGTGTCACTACATCAGAAAATATTAGCTTCAGAGTCAGTGATGTGCTTGAAATGCTTCATTTCACAAAAGGCTGATTATCTCAGCTTCTAATTTGAAAAGGTCTGTTTTTGCTGAAAACAACCTATCTTCGCCGGCTGATAACTAAAGAACGGAATTTTTTTTTAACTTTTTTTTGCTGATGATACAATAGTCTCATCGTTCTTTGGGCGTGTTCGGTGTTTACATAGTAATATCACACAATATTCTGTGGGCCTCGAGAGATCACTGAAAACGCTCTGAAAGGGCTGGCACTGGGAGCATCCGTCTTCCAAAAGTGGCTGGCACTCAATGAGTTAATACACATTATTTTCAAGTTGAAGAGATATTTTTCTTACACTCAGGATTTATTGATGCAAATCAGTATTTTGTGTTGGTTATAAAGTAGTATATACACTAGTGTCTGATTGTTTGAAAATGGTATATTTTAGCAAGCTAGAAGTGTAACAATCTTGTAAGCAGCTATAGTGGTTGCTAGTTTGCATAACTATTATGAATCAAATCAATGTCAACTTAATCTGCTGGTTCTCTTCCCGCCCCCCCCCCCTCTGCTTTTTCAGGTATTTGCGGAGTTCAATAGAATTGCCAGTAAGAATCTTGAGGGAGATTTCTTTAAAGCTCTAGACCAGCACACCCCAGCTCTCATTGAAGTCTTCAAGTCCAAAAAAGGAGCTGTTGGAGAGAAACTCACCGAGTTAATGCAGCACATCAACTTGGTGGTAAGTAATATCATTTTGCAACTTTGAGGAATCCTTATTACATTTTCTACACGGGTACACGGGACCTTCTGGCAGTGTGTAACCGGTTACCCGGATGTTTTTTGTTTTTATAACTTGTGGACCACGATGTAACTGTTAAACGTTTTATTTTCATCCTTATACCCCTCTTCCACTGGGACCTTTGGCTCCACCAAACCATGATTTTTCTTTGCCCTAAAAATGTCAACACCTTCTGAAGAACGCTCAAGATGGGCCTGCCTCCATGCGGGCTGCAGTAGTCTCGCTGGCCAGCCTCCCCTCCCTACTGTGAGATGAGTCTGGCGGCGCAGGTCTCCATAGTGGGATTGCGATGGACGGCGCTCGGTGGTAGTGCCCTTGGAAAATAGTTTCCAACAATCCTACTTGCCATTTTCAGCATGTAGCAATGAGCTAGCGTGTAGGTTTCTGCCGTTAGCTTGCTAGCTAGTTAGCGTTGTTGTTTTCACTGACGCGGCAGGGCACTATTTACAGCGACACACAGGGAGGAGGGAGCGGAAGCCGCTCTGATTGACATGGTTGTAATAAGCCGGGAGCGGACATCCGGCAGCAACTGAAACCGTTGCTCCATTGGGAAGCAGCTGTAGAGCAGAGGAGGGCTTATCCCAGTTGCTTGTTTCCGTGCAGCCAGACTCACAGAAGCGAGGGGAGGCTGGCCAGTGAGACTAGGGCTGCAGTGACAACTCAAGAACCCATGATGACCCCCCTTCTCCCTCTCAAAGTAGCTGTATTGTGAGCAAACTCATGTCTGTGCAGAGAGACAGGCGTTTTTAAACGTCTGTGTTCAGCTGTCTGTGCTTTTGTAGCCTCTAACTGAGTCTGTGGTCTATGTCTGTGGTTTGTGTCTGTGGTTTGAAGTTTTGGTTTCTCTCCTGTGTTTCTGTTTGGACTTTCAGATATCTGCTTTGTTTTACCATTTCCCCATCGCTTTCAGTTGTATCTGAGCTGTTATGTTATTGCCGAGCTGATGAAAACATTCTCTGTTGCTTCATAAAAAGCAAAAGCTAAAGTACAAAAGCTTTGCACTAACTAGCCAAAGGCTTTTATTGTAAAGAACTTATAGGAAATGCAATGTTTTTCCACCGTTTTAAGCTGTTACTTTTTCCTTTTTTTTAACCACTGGTGAATAGTCACCTGTCGTTGCTTTGTGACTCAAGACAAGCCCATCATCAAGACAGACCAACCTTTTCCCCTCCCTGTCTGACTTGTTTCTGCCAAATAAATGTATCTCTTAACTGATCTTTTTCTGTCTCTGTATCATTAGTCACCAGACGTGACTGCCCGGCGCACCGCTGTCCTCAAAGGCATCCCCATTGTACTCGGCGACACATCCAGTGAATTCTACAAGACATGCGTGGTAAGTACTTGCACACCCAAACAGTTTGGTCTGCATTTTTATTTTACTTTAGGACGGTCAGGGTTCCCACAGATCCTTGAAATCCTTTTAAAGTTTGTAAATCTGATGAGAAGAAAAATCAAGACCTTGAAAGTTTTGTAAATTCGACATAAATATAGATGGCTCATTGAAAGTGCATGAATTTATATATTGTGTAAGAATAGAAATTCAAGTTCTTTAGATATATACCCGGCTCATTACTAAGTTCTGGAGCACTTTTCTTCTTATGAAGACCACTTGCGGCTAGTCTCTGAACCCAGACCATCTCTTCTACATTCTGCAAGTGCATTGTAGATGGTCTGTACTTCAAGCTGGGAAAACTCATGCACCCGGCGTGTATAGCAAAAACAATTTTCCCAGCAACTGAGCAGGAAACCAATTGAAATTAGCGTCACTTGTACTTTGACTTGTAGCTATCTAGTAGTTCAGTCACTCACTGTGGCATTTTGATAAACCATTCCATGTGGTGTTGCTGTTGTCCACTCTGTGTGTCTGTCTCTCCCCGAAGGTGCCGACCAATGGTGAAACTTGATCACGACTCACTCACGGACATTCGCACATGTAGAGCTGACCGTCGCTAGTTGCGGGGACAGCTAAAAATGAATGTTCATAAGAAGATGAAATCCAATGGGTAGCAAACATAACTTGGTACAGTTTCTAAAGATGTGTTTCTTTGCAGGGTGCTGCGAGAGATGAGGCCCTAACAGACGTCACAGTTGGTGTGCTGACTGTTCTCAGTGAAGATGGTGAAGATAATCCTCAGCCGGGTCCAAGCTCACTGCATCTCCAGCCCATCTCCAATGCCATCATACTTGAGGGAGGTATTGTCATGGACAATATTAGAGACTTGCCTCAGGCGGTTTGCCTGTTATTTGGGCTTACATATGCTTTGCATTTGGATTACCCAAAATGCATGGCAAATACACTCAAATTCATCCAACTAGTAATGCTTGGATTGGGAAATACAAAGCTCCCACCAAAACTGCAAACACTAAAAAACAAGCTACTGGTTTAGACCAGTAAAGAGTCATCAGCTTGATAGCACTTTGCAACTGTTGCATTATTGTACTGTAAATAGTTATGATTGAAAAGTCAGATACTTTTGAGAAAGGGTACTGTTAAATGTTAAGAGAGAAAAGTCGGGTACTTTTGAGAAACAGTACTCTTAATTATTATGAGAGAAAAGTCAGCTACTTTTGAGAAACAGTACTCTTAATTATTATGAGTGAAAAGTCAGATACTTTTCAAACAGTACTCCTAATTATGAGAGAAAAATCTGCTACTTTTGATAAATGGTACTCTTAATTGTTATGAGAGAAAGGTCAGATACTTTTGTGAAACGGTACTGTTGAGAGAAGTTATATTTTTGCTGTCCGAGCTACAATCTTCTATTGACATTCAATTGAGTAAAATATTTTACAGTGGTGGCAATAGTGCCCCCATTGTGACTGCAAGGGTTGATTGCTCAGTGTTTAAAAAACAGAAGAAGAAAAGAAAAACAAAGGAGGCTAGGATGTGGCCAGAAAATAATCAAGCATTGGTCCGGGGAGTGATGCGCTGTTTGGGAGACAATGTTTTGTTTTAAATGTTTTAAAATATTGTCAGAATTGCATTAGGTCAGGGGGTGTCTTGGTAGTGTAGGAGACCCGGGTTCAATTCCCACAGCGGTACATCCAGCTTGGTCAGGTGTTCCTACAGACACATTTGGCCGTGTCTGCGGGAAGGAAGCCGGTGGTGTCCAGGTCGCTAAACTAGAGCCTCCTCCGGTTGGCCTGTTCGCTCACGGGGGTGGCGGTGGGGGGGTGCTACATCCTGCCAGTGAAACTCCTCACTGTCAGGTGAAAATAAGAAGTTCACAGTTAAGAGGATAACGGGTGCTTATACTTTAAGTTTAAGTTTAATATTGTGAGGCACTTTAGACTTTTTATTTAACCTTGACATGTTCTGCCGTTCTAACTAAAATCGAACTATTGTTTTATACTTGACTCTACGAGAGATTGCAGGGTTTGACATTAACCTTTTGAGGCACAATTTCCCTTGTTCTTTTTCTCTTTTTTGCAAAGGTTTTTAATTTTCTCTTGCAACTGTCATAGAAAAATCCGCTTGTTTACGGACAGAAGTTCACTTGAGGCTGAACAGTGGATTCAATTCATATTCCTACTGCAATCGTGTAAATCTCACAGTATGTACAATTTAAAATTTGTTTCAAAAGACATATTGTCACTGTCCAGCGCAAACCTCTTGTCTCCCGGAAGGAAGAAAAAACATTCCCATTTTAACGGTGTAATAGTAAAAACATTAATAACTAGTAAAATATTTCACTGGACCAAAGTACCTGGAACTTTAACATTATTATTTTTGAGTAGCTACTTAATCAATTTATTGGGCGGGGGGATAAGAGGTTTGCGCTATTTTATATGAAAAGGATGAGAACAGTCATTTTATCGATTAAAGTAAGGTTATATATTATGCAGTAGAATATGTGTGTGGCGGCCTGGGAGAACTCTTACTATGGTATTTTGAGATTTTGTGTGATGGTTACTTTCATCTCCATACTCCATCATAGTGAATAATTATTTTCATAAAACGAGGGTAAAGGATTAGTTTTATGCTTCGGTGGAATGCCACTGTTGAAAATATAATTTTGTTGAATGTTCAAACCCCATTTTTCTGACGTTTTACTTTTAGACAGATAGAATACTCATAACTTTTGATCGGAGAGAGATTTCTGTTATTCGAAAACTTATAGGGGAGAGTTTCTGATGTACAATGTATGTAAATGTCTACTTTTCACCATGTGAAGGGTTTTTGCAGCCACCACCCATAGAACTTTTTAATTGTTCAGCCCAAATCTGTCCCAGTTCACTGTTGAATTGTTGCCATTGAAAATAAATGTTGCAATGCTGCTAAATTCACAATTCATTGTTTTTCTGTAATTATTTTAGTTCCCACAATGTGTTTGTAGATACATTATTAAGTGTTGTTGTAGCTGGTATAGTAGCTTTCTCAGTTCAGTGACATGTTTGTTTAATTAAGTCAACCTGAAAAAAGTATGAATGGTAATCTATTTACAGTCAATGGGTAAAAGTGTTAAGTTGTGGTTAGTTATTGATTTAAAGGAGAAACCAAAAAACAATGCTGATTAATTTTGCACAGGATCTCGCACATCCGAAAACTAAACAGTTTTGCAATCATTCAGATTTAGTTTGACGGTTATTGAGAGTTTATTTGAGTTAAGTGTGGGCCAGTGATGTCATTCAAACATCACTGGCCTCAACTTACACTTAAATCAACTGTCAACTGTCAGACTAAATGATTGCCTGCAAAACTGTTTGCAGTTTTCAGATATGTGTGAGAGCATGTGCAAAATAAATTAGCATGTTTTTATGGTGAAGTTATTTTAAGTATGGGTTTACTAATTAATAATGACAATTTAAGTATTGCCGACTCAGAATAAACAAGTTACATCAACATAAATGTTTTATGTTAGATTTACGAATGAATCACTTAATTTAAGTATTGCCTACTCTGAATGGTCAAGTTACATCAACTTATAATGTTTATGTTAGGTTTACTAATTCATCACTTAATTTAAGTATTGCCTACTCTGAATGGTCAAGTTACAGTAACTTATAATGTTTATGTTAGGTTTACTAATTAATCACTTAATTTAAGTATTGCCCACTTGGAATAAACAAGTTCCTGTAACTCACCATCTTAAGTTTACTTTACTCAAGTTGTTTGAGGCAATGAGTTTTCACATTTCTTTTAAGTAACGTCAACTAATTACATTTTACAGTGTAGAACAAGACCATATCATATGTATTAACGTACCAGTCTCCAATTTACAGCGAGGACAAAGTGGAGATGAGTCAGCTTTAATACGATTCATTCTCTCCGGTGTAAAATAAGCTCTATGTATAACTTTGTAATTGCAGAGTTTATACCTGGTATTAATGTAAATTGTCTGTGATTGTTCGTTGATTTCACTCCAGAGATCGTCTGTAATCTGAATATCTAGGTCTCTTTCCCATTTCTGTTTTAGAGCTGTTGTATTAGTCTTGGAATATTTAGACAGTAATTTATAAATTTGTGATATATATTTAATTTGACTATCTTTAAGCATTATTGATTCCAATAAAGAAAATCCGGGCTTGTTCAAGGAGCCACTCTGTTTGGATTGTATAAAATGTCGTATCTGTAAATATCTGAAAAAATGTGTGGCTGGAAGTTGAAAAGTATCTCTTAGTTCCCCAAACGACATCAAAGTGTCTTGATGGTATAGGTCCTCAATCTTCCTAATGCCTTTCTGCGACCATACCGCAAAGGAGTGGTCTCTTAAAGCTAAAGGCAAGGTGCTATTGAGCGTAATGGGTGTCATTGGGGAGAGGGAAATTTGTTGTTTCATATATTTATGAACATCCTCCCAGATCTTCACTGAATGACTAAGAATAGGGTTAACTGTATATAGCTTAATATTTTTTGATGTAAAACAATATGGAATGTATGATAAATCGTGCATCTTAAGGATGTGTCTTTCAATTTGTGTCCAGGCAGGACGGTGTTCCTTACTGAACCAATGACACAAGGGCCTAGTCTGGGCAGCCCAGAAATATAATTCAGAGTCTGGTAAACCTAACCCCCCCTCTGCCAAAGATAATGTCAAGGTATTTCTTTTTATTCTCGGAACTTTATTGTTCCATAGAAATTTGCCAACCATAGAATTATACTTTCTGAAAAAAGTTTTGGGAAGTCCAGTTGGTATAGACTGGAATAGGTACATCAGCCTAGGCATGACATTCATTTTAATAACGTTAACTCTTCCTATAAGAGAAATTGGTAAACTGATCCATCTAGACAGGTCCCTACTAATTTTCTCTATCAATGGTGTATAGTTTAGTTTTACCAGGTTTCCCAATTCCCCGTCTGTAAAAATTCCCAAATATTTGATTTTGGACTTGACCTTAAAAGGTAGGTATGACCCAGGAGGTGGGGGAATAGAGTTAGATATAGGGAGGACCTCACTCTTTGACCAGTTGATTTTATAGCCAGAGAACTGACTACAATTATCAATTACCTTCAGCAGGGCTTTTAATGAGAGAGTAGGCTTTGACAAGTACAATAAAATATTGTCGGCAAACAACGAAATCTTGTGCTCCGTGTCTCCCACCAAAAGTCCCGCAATACAGGGGTCCTCTCTTATCTTCTGAGCTAAGGGTTCTAATATAAGTGCGAACAGCAGGGGGCTCAGAGGGCAACCTTGCCTCGTAGAGCGGCCAATAGGAAAGGGGCCCGACACCATGCCATTGGTACTGACTCTGGCTTTTGGGTGGTCATATAGCAGTCTTACACAATTAATAAAGTAATTCCCAAAATTAAAATGTTCCAAAACCTTAAAAAGGTTGATCTACTCGATCAAACGCCTTTTCCGCGTCCAGGGATACCACTATCGTGGGTTCCTCTGACTGCTTCGCTACAGATATTATATGGAAAAGGCGTCTGAGATTATTAGTTGACATTCTATTTCGAATGAACCCAGTCTGATCTTTATTTATTAACATAGGGAGATATTTTTCCAATCTTGTGGCAATAGCCTTTGCTATTATTTTTAAGTCTACATTAATTAAAGATATTGGACGGTATGAACTAGGCAGGGTGGGGTCCTTCTCTGGTTTACAAATCAGCGAAATCAAAGCTTCTTGGAGAGTTGGGGGTAACACACCCTTGTTAATTGTATAGAGATACATATCCATTAATGGGTCAATCAAGTGTAATTGAAACTTTTTATAAAAATCGGTTGTGTAGCCGTCTAACCCTGGGGATTTTCCTGATTGAAGGCACCTGAGAGCACACAATATTTCTCCTTTAGTTATTGGTTGGTCTAAAATACCTCTTTCTTCCTCTGATAGTTTAGGCAGTCTAAGTGATTCCAGGAAGTGTTCACTATTCCAGGTTGCATTCTCACTCTCTGATGTATATAGCAACTCATAAAAGTTTTTAAAACAATCATTAATCTCTTGTGGGCTACATGTCAAAGTTGAATCAGGTTTCTTCACTTGCTGAATACTGGAATTTGACATTTGTTTCTTTAATTGCCAGGCCAGAAGTTTGTGGCCTTTATCTCCCAGCTCATAATAGCGTTGTCTCGTTCTCAACATGGCCTTCTCCGCCTTAGACGTGTTAGAGATGTCATACTGATTTCTTTTTTTAGTAAGTGCTTTATATAACCCTGCTGATCTTGTCTGATAGTGCTGTCTTTCTAGTTGTTTAATGTCCGATTCTAATTTTTCCAGATGTTTTTGTGACTCTTTCTTTGTCCTAGAGGTGTATGCAATAATCTGTCCTCTCATGTATGCCTTCAAAGTTTCCCAAAGAATGGAGGGGGAGGGTGCAGTTGGTGCATTCGTTTCGAGGAAGAAGCGTATCTGTGATGATACAAATTCTTCAAATTTGGGATCATGTAAAAGGTGGGGACTCACTCTCCATCTATAAAAACTGGGAAGACATTCTTTTGGGAGAACGACCAATGAGATTGGAGAGTGATCTGAAATAACCCGGGGTAAATAATCACAACTGACGACTCTATGTAAGATAGATGTTGATATAATGAAATAGTCTATTCTAGTATATGAATCGTATACAGGGGAGTAAAATTAATATTCTCTCTCCTTAGGGTGTGTAAACCTCCAAATCTCACTCATGTCGTAGTCCTTCATAAATGTGTTTATTCCCTTTGCTGACCTTGTTTCGGGGGCCTTTTTAGTAGAGGAGCGGTCCATTTTATGGTCCAGTGTTAAATTGAAGTCGCCCCCCATGATGGTTTCGCCCTCCACCCCACCTAGTTTCAGAAAGATTGAGCAAAGCAAAGCAGGTTTTAGACATGAAATCACTCTGCATGCTCTACTGTTCCCTGGTCTTACCATACTTAAATTATTGCTCAGAGATTTGGGGAAATACCTATAAAACTTCACTTCATGCAATAACCATCCTTCAAAAAAGAGCTATAAGGATAATAAACTATGCTGGATATCGTGATCATACTAACATACTTTTTCTAGATTCAAATCTTTTAAAATTAATGGAAATTATAGAATATAAAACTGCGATTATAATGTATAAAGCCAGGAATAATCAACTTCCTGGAAATATCCAGGCGATGTTCTCTGATAGAGAGGGGGGTTATTGCCTCAGGAGGGAGTTAAATTTAAAAACCCAAAGAGCTCGGACGACATTAAAATCATACTGTATCTCAGTATGTGGAGTAAAGCTATGGAACGGTATGGATGTGGAGCTACAGCAATGTTCAAGTGTGATCCAGTTCAAAAATAAATATAAAAAATGCATTATTATGAGGTATAGGGAGGAAGAGTTATAGTAACAATATTGAGTTATATATAATCTGGGTATGGTGTATATTAATTTCTGGACGGTTGTATATTGTATATATTGTATTGTATTGTATATTGTAATGAAATATAATTATGAAAGTGATTATTGTGGTTATAATAATGATTATAATGATAATAATTATTAAGATATCCTATGTATATATATGTATATATATATATGTGTACCGGTATATGTGCATATTCGGGTAATGCAATGTATATGCAGTGTAATTGTCAATTGTGTAATTATTTGAATTTGAGAATTATTGTCTCTGTTTTTGTTTATAATTGATTATTCGTTAATCATTTTTCTGTTGTATAGCTTGTTTAAGTAAGAAGGGTAGGCGCTATAAGCTATAGCTTCAGCCTACACCTTTTCGGTCTATCAGCCTTGTGCTGCTTGTTTGTACTTTTTCGTTTTATTTTATGAAATGTTTTAATTTCCCATGACCGAAAAAAATAAAAAAAAATAAAAAAATAAAAAATAAAGATTGATTGGAAAAAAGTCAAGTCATCATGGTTGGGTGCATAAATGTTAACTAGTGTAATCGTCTCAGAAAACATCCTACCTCTCACCATAACATAACGTCCTCCCGGGTCACTCTCTATCTTTTCGGCTAGAAAAGGCACATTTTTGTTCACTAGAATGCACACCCCTCTTGAGCTAGATGTAAAAGCACTGGAAAATATTTGACCTCCATATATCCTTCCCAACTTCTCATATTCTTTTGTGCATAAATGAGTTTCTTGTAAAAAGCAGATATCTGACTTATTTTTCTTGAGGTAAGTGAGGGCTTTTTTTCTTTTAATCGGTGAGTGTAAACCATTTACATTCCAAGAAATAAAGCGTATTGCCCTATCCATTCTCGAAAGTAAAGTAGGTGATAATTACAAATATTACCTTGTTATGAGGATGTGTAGTCAGCATAAGCACATCAGCCCTTATATTATCGACATGGTGAACATAAGCATCAATCATCAAAACAAAAAAGACAAAAAAGACATAAAAGACATTAAAAAAACCTGTTTCCCCATTGAATTGTGTTGGAAAGAAAACGTTCCACTTGCATCCTCCCCCCAGTCCCCACCCCCCCTCCCAGGCAATACCTCCCCAAACGAAGTACATGCCTCTATGACACACTTTCCCTGCACAAAATTATGTCTGTGAGTTACCTGTGATTCACACAAACCCACAGCCCCGAATTTTAAATGTATATAAACAGAGTCATTCTACACTAAATTTAGAAAGGAAAAAAGGAAAAAGAAAAAAAAAGAAAAAAAAATATATATATATATACATATACATACATATACACACATGCACACATATAGTCTACACATATATATACATACATACACACATACATCAATCTGGTTATTCCCTACAGGTACTTAGAATAGTATCAAAATAAAAATAAAGTACCATGTAAACATCTAGTAAACATCTTGTCGGCCCAGACCTAGTAAATATTAATTCAGTTGTGCTCCCATTAAACTCGCAATGCGCAATTGTACTCGTGCACTCCCTTTATAAAAGTAAGATGGGAAAAGAAAATAGCCTATAACAAGTGATTTTTTTTTTATATTTTTTTTTTACATGTTATCGGTGGCCAAATAATCGAGTCTGTTACCTTTGTTGTTTGTCCTGTTAGTGAGAAGGAGAAGAGACAAACCAAACCAAACCCAACGGGTCAAAACAGTTACTTACAATACCGTCTCACTTCTACTGCAGGCTAGTTCAGTTTGTGAGTTCAGGATTTCTTGATGTAGCGCTGAACAAAAGCCGTAGCCTTCTCAGGGGTGTCAAAGGAGTGATCTCTCCCGTCATGGGTCAGCCAAAGGCGGGCAGGGAAACGCAGTCCGTACTTCACTTCTGGATGGTCCCGTAGTAGCTGCCTCTTAACATCTCCAAAAGCGGCACGTTGTTTTGCCACCGTGGGGGTGTAATCCTGGTAGATAGAGAAGCTCCGGCCTTGAAACTCCAGTGTGGCATTGCGGGCTCGGCGTAGTATCTCCGTTTTGACATGGAAGAAATGCACCCGCAAGATAATGTCGCGCGGCCTCTGGTTGTCCTGGGGTTTTGGGCGTGATGATCTATGTGCGCGGTCCAGCAGTGGTGTCTCGTTCATGGAGAGAGTGTCTTTGAGCAGCCCTGCGATAAAGTCTGTTGGACTAGTGCCTTCCACTGACTCGTTAAGGCCGACTATCCTCAGGTTGTTTCTGCGTGAAAACCCCTCCAAACTGTCACACCTTTCCTGTGTCGCCTTTAGCTGGTCTGAGAGCCGTTTCACCTCAGCGTCCAACCTGGTGGATAGGTCGGATACGTCATTGGCTGCTGACTCCAGGTCAGTAATCTTCCTGCTGTTAGCTTCACTCGCCTGTTTGAGTGTGGCGATTGCAGGGCGAACTTATTTTCCAAGCGTATCGATTTCCTTACGAAGCATCTTGGACACAGCTTCAATTCGGCTGTCGATTGTGGCACATAAATCTGTTTTAATGGAGATTATCTCCGAGCGTAGGTTGCTAATAGCTTCTAGCACGGATGCCTTTTCTCCCCCCGTAGCCATATCGTCTGCGTCTCTGGTTTGGCTGGCAGGTGATATCGGTGCTGGTTTCCGGGCCCTTCTCCTGGTGGTCCGGTCTGACATCAGACTTGTTGCTTACTTAGTTGAAAGCTAGGTTTCACTGGTACTTCTCTTAGGAACATCCAACTAAGTTTCCATTGAGTATGACTCTCATTTACCGTGTTATTCACGCATTTTAAAGTGTTTTTCGGGAGCGTTGGAGAGCGTGTCAGTCACACATTGCGCCCCTAGCGGTCTTCCAAGCTTGCCATTATCAACACATAAGGTGCCAAAGTTAAAGGGTACATACGTTTTCTCATTGAAATTTATATTTCTAATTTAAAGTGTGATTTTGGAAATAAGTGAAGGCTATATTTGCCATTTGATATTGAAGTTTTATTTTCTGAGATTTCTATTTTGAAAGTTAATATCTAGTGGAATTCAGCTGTTTTTTGACATGTCTAATGTTCTAAGTGTATTTTGAACCCTATTGAAATACTGGTATTGAAAATAACATTTGATTTGTTTAAGCTTTACGTATTTACATTTAAGTGACATTTACATTTGGGATAAGTGTTAAAAGTTGATGTAGAGGTTTCGTTACTATATATTTTCTATCTACAAAATTGGGTCAATTTAAAGCAGATTTGAAAATGTCACTGGATGGCGCTGAAACCCAGCAACAGGTTGGGGACAATGTCACAGAAGTCCAACTTGAAAACCAGCCACTGGATGGCGCTGAAACCCAGCAAGGGGAAGCGCTAAGACGAAGTCAAAGAACAAGAACTCTATCAGAGAAGGGTAGAGAAATGCAAGGACAAATTAAATCGCTTCAACAAAGATTTAACTACACTTACACCAAATGGATAACACAAGCCAAATCTTCTAAGAAGACAATATCACAATCAACAGAGTCTCTATCTGATTATCTGCTTAATGATATCATCGGTGATGTCAGGAGTCTTTCTGCAGATGTCCAGCGTGTTTATGATGAACTACGTAAAATCTCAACTCCAGACCAAGACACACGTCGAAGAGTGGATCTGTGTGTAGAGATTTCTAATGTCATTGTATGCAGAGCCGCAAGTCGACTGGATGGATAGATTCCAGAAGGAGGAAAACCAGACTGGCCAGAAGCAGGGTCTCTCTTCAACTCAAGCATCTCTAAATCAAGTTATGTTTCTTCTGTCCTTAAAGTCCCCTCAATACTCTCAATAAGCTCTTCTGTAAAACGTCAAGAAGCCGCCGCTGAAGCTGCTGCAAGCCAAGCTGTTCTGAAAGTGGTACAAGAACAAGAAAGAGAACAAGTGGAAATAGAGCGCCTAGAAGCAGAAGCTAGAAAGAAGATAGCTGATCAAGAGGCAGCAGCCGTAAAACGTCGCTTAGAACAAGAAGCAGAAGAGGGGGCTAAATGTAAAGCTAACCAAGAAAAAGAGCATGCTGCTCTACAAAGGACTCTGGAGGAAAGACGGAGAAAAGTACAGCATTTGGAGGCAGTGAAAAGACTCAATGCAGCACGAGCAAGAATGCAGGTGTACGATCGAGCGAAGGTCGTTGAAGAAGAGCAGAAAGACATACTAGAACGTGAGATGGTAGCAGACAACCAAGTGCCATTCACAATTGCAAAAGCATACAGAGACAAGCTACAAGCATGGCCCAAGATGGGATCTAAGGACAGCTTTGAGCTCAGGGAGTTTGTCGATTTTCTCGGTAGTTGCGAGGCTGCCATGGTCCACATCAAGGCATTGGAAATCTTGAATGACTGTAATGAAAACAGGAAAATTCTGCCAAAGTTACCGGATTGGCTAACAGCAAGATGGAATCAGAAGGTTATAGACGTAGAAGAAGAAAGTAACCAATTCCCATCTTTCAGCCGATTTGTCAAATTTATGACAAGAGAAGCAAAAATTGCCTGCAACCCAGTCACATCACTGCAGTCACTGAAACAAGGTGAGGCTGAAAAACCAAAATACCAAAGAAATCAAAGCTTCGGAGCAAAGACACTGACCACAAGTTCGAATGAAATAACATGCATTTTCTGTAAGAAGACCGGGCATACGTTGCACAAATGCAGGAAGTTCATGGAGAAAGCAGTTACAGACAGAATCAAATTCATTCAAGCTGAAAGGATATGCTTTGGTTGTCTCAAGTCTGGTCACTACTCAAAGAGCTGCAACAGCAGGAGTGTCTGTGATACATGCCACAAGCGGCATCCTACCTGTCTGCATGAGGAGCGAGCCAAAGAAGATGAACCACCACAAGCCAAGCAAAAGCAAAGAGAAAAAGAAAAGCAAAGTACAAGTCAAGAGTATAAAGAAAGACCTCAATTGACACAACAAAAAGAAACAACCAGAGTCGCTACTTCAAATCGAGTAATACTTGATGAAGCCAACACGCAAACAGCTGCAATAATTCCAGTTTGGCTTTCCTCCACAACTCAACCAGCACAAGAGGTTCTTGTATGCTTTGTTGGATTCTCAAAGTGACACAACCTTTATTCTAAGTGAAGTAGCTGAAGCTTTGGAAGCAAACAAAGAACAAGTGAAGCTCAAGCTTTCTACTATGACATCAAGAACCACAGTAGTAAGCTCTCAAAGGGTAAATGACCTACAAGTCAGAGGCTTTTACTGTAGTAAGAAGATCTCTTTACCACCAGTCTATACACGTGAGTTTATTCCAGCCAACATAACTCACATACCAACAGATGAAACAGCAAAGGCTTGGCCCCATCTAGAGCACCTCCAAGAAGAGATAGTGCCTCTGCAGGATTGTGAAGTAGGTCTGCTCATTGGGTATAACTGCTCACAAGCCCTACGTCCAAGGGACGTTGTCTCTGCCAAAGAAGATCAGCCTCATGCACAGCGTACAGACTTTGGATGGAGTATTGTTGGCCACAGGAATCCCTATGTGGACTACGGCGACGCTATCGGAAATCAGCCATCGCATAGTAGTGAGACAAGTGACTCCAGGTGTGGAGCCTTCTGTCAATCTCAAAACTGAAGTACACTAGGTGAGCCGAACCAAAGGAAAATAAATCACACCCTCAGACATCATAAAGGTTCTTGAATCAGATTTCTCAGAAAGAGCTGGAGAAGAGGATTCGGTCTCTCAAGAAGATCTCAAGTTCCTGTCGAAATTGAGAGAAAACATCACTCAAAATGACAATGGTCACTACGAAATGCCATTACCGTTCAAAGAAGAAAGACCAAAATTGCCTAACAACAAGATATGCGCAATACACCGCTTGAATTGTCTTGAAAGAAGACTGAAGAAAGATCAAAGATACTGTAAAGACTACGTAACGTTTATGGATGAGATAATTTCAGGTGGCGATGCAGAGAAGGTCCCAGCAGAAGAAATTGACAACAATTCAGCTTGGTACATTCCGCATCACGGAGTTTATCATCCACAGAAGCCAGGGAAAATACGTGTCGTATTTGGCTGTTCTGCCAAGTTTCAAGAAACATCCCTCAACGACCATCTGCTCACCGGTCCTGACTTGACAAATACATTGGTGGGTGTCCTATGTCGCTTCAGAAAAGGCTCTGTCGCAGTCATGTGTGACATCGAAAAGATGTTCCACCAATTTCACGTGAGAAAGGAAGAGCAGGATTATTTAAGATTTCTATGGTGGGAGAATGGCAACTTGGAGGCCACCCCATCAATCTACAGAATGAAGGTCCACTTGTTTGGAGCGGCCTCGTCTCCTGGCTGTGCCAACTTCGGCCTAAAACATATGGCAGCACAAGGACAAGGTCAGTTCAGCAAAGATGCTGTACGCTTCATTCAAAGAAATTTCTATGTAGACGATGGTCTGACGAGCGTTCCAACTGAGAATGAAGCCATCCAACTTGTCAAAGAATCAAGAGAACTTTGCAGTACTGGCAAGTTAAGACTCCACAAGTTTTTTACGAACAGAGAGAATGTGATGGCAACCATCCCAGAAGAAGAACGTGCCGCCATCAAAGATCAAAGATGGCCTTGGGTCTACCACATATGGAGAGAGCTCTTGGAGTAGAGTGGTGTATCACTTCTGACTCATTCAAATTCAGAGTTCAAGTAAAACCCAATCCACTAACAAGAAGAGGTGTGCTCTCTACCGTAGCCTCTATGTATGATCCCCTGGGGTTCATGGCACCCTTTCTCCTTTTGGGGAAGCAAATACTTCAGCAAATGTGCAGAGAGAAGATCGGCTGGGATGAGGAACTTCCAGAAAACCTAAGACCTCAGTGGGAGTCCTGGATCAGAGACCTACCCAAGCTGGCTGAAATGCAAATCAAAAGATGCTTCTTACCTCCAGGCTTCAGCAACGTTAAAAAGTATGAGCTTCACCATTTTGCTGATGCAAGTGTCTCCGGATACGGTGAATGTTCTTACCTGCGAGCCATTAACGAGTCAGACGAAGTCCATTGCAGTCTGGTAATGGGAAAGTCAAGAGTTTCACCAACCAATGTCACAACTATAACGAGACTTGAACTCACTGCTGCATGTGTTGCAGTTCGAACCAGCAACATGCTCCGGAAGGAGCTAGAAATCCAAGATCTGCAAGAGTTCTTTTGGACAGATTCCACAGTCGTTCTCGGCTACATAAACAATGACGCAAGAAGGTTTCAAGTGTTTGTAGCCAACCGCATACAGAGAATCAAGTCAAGTACAAAGCCTGAACAATGGGCTCATGTAGCTTCTGAAGATAATCCGGCAGATCATGCCTCTCGAGGTTTGACTGCAGAGCAACTCAAGACCTCAAACTGGTTCACAGGACCAAAGTTTCTTTGGCAAAAAGAAGTACCTGACAGAGCACACAAGGTGGGAGAAATTAAGGAAGATGATCCTGAACTCCGCAAGGCCATTGTGTGTAACACTAAGGCAAAGGAAGACAGATCATTATTGGATCGCCTACAGAAATTCTCTGATTGGTCAAGGGGAGTAAGAGCAGTTGCTAGATTGAAACAACTAGTCAAAGAATACAAAGGTGTGAAGCAAAGAACCAACAAAAGTACAAGCCTAGAAGAAAGGAAATAAGCAGAACTTGCTATCATCAAGCTAGTTCAAGAAGAAGCATTCGCAGATGAGATAAAGAGCTTGAAACTAAAGAAAGTGCTTACCAAGACCAAAGACAGTAAGCTGTACAAGTTGAGCCCGTTTGTGGATGAAGAAGGTATCCTAAGGGTGGGAGGACGCTTAAGTCAAGCCACGTTGCACCCACACCTGAAGCATCCGGCAATACTCCCAAAGAACAGCCACATATCAGCTTTACTGTTCAAGCACTTTCATGAAAAACTACATCATCAAGGACGTGGAATGACGATGAACGAACTGCGAGCTAAAGGATGGTGGATCCTGGTATGCAGCAGTGGAGTCTCTTCACACATCTTCAAATGTGTCAAATGCAGACAGTACAGAAGACGTACTGAAGAACAAAGAATGGGTGATTTACCACAAGATAGAACGGAAACAATTCCACCTTTCGCTTACGCTGGCATAGACTGCTTTGGTCCGATCTATGTTAATCAAGGAAGAGGATCTCAAGAAATATGGTATCTTACTTACCTGTCTATGTTCAAGAGCCATACACATAGAGATGATTGATGACATGACAACTGATGCGTTTATTAATGCTTTAAGAGCAGTCATTGCCATAAGAGGAAATATTCATCAAATAAGATGTGACCAATGAACCAATTTTGTTGGTGCAAGAAGAGAGTTTGCACATCTCATGAAAGGAATGGATCAAGAAAGAGTGAAGGCTCTAGGATGTGAATTTCTTATGAACCCTCCAGCGGCAAGTCACATGGGCAGTGTCTGGGAGAGGCAGATAAGAACTATAAGAAGTGTTCTTACAGCTATCCTCGACCAGTCAGCACAAAGGCTCGACAGCACCTCTCTAAGGACATTCCTGTATGAGGTTATGGCTATCATTAACAACAGACCACTCACCGCTGAGCATTTGAATGACCCATCCAGACCTGAACCTTTAACTCCAAACCACATTCTTACAATGAAGTCCACAATGGTGGCGCAGAGTGCAGTATTTGGCTAATGCATTTTGGACTCGATGGCAGAAGGAATATCTGCTGAATTTACAACCAAGACAAAAGTGGAACAAGAACAGAAGGAACATGAAAGTCAACGACATCGTCCTTCTACAAGATGATCTGGTACCACGCAACAAATGGAAGCTGGCCAGAGTCACATAAATCTATCCAGGCGCAGATGGTAGAGTGAGAAAATTGAGATTACTGCTCAGTAACACCACATTTGACACAAAGGGGAAACCAACAACGAAAACGGTGTTCATTGAAAGACCTGTACAGCAGGTCGTTACTCTGCTTGAGGCAGATTAAGGTGTTTAATTTTTTGCCTGAAATTCCATGTCAATGGTCAATAACAGAAATGTTTTATTGGGAAGTTGAAGTGTTTAATTGCAACATCCATTTATGTTTAGAAAAATCCCACATTAAGGTTTGTGTAATTTTGGTGGGAGTGTAACTGTTGCAAGTACTGTTATACATAATTTGTATATTTTGTGTAATGTTTATAAGGCCAATGTCGCATTTGAGAGTTAATTTAAGCTGCATTTAGTATTTAGACATCATTTAATTTGGTACAAGTAATAGTACTTTTATTTTGAAATGTGAGCTCTTATTTTGAAGTCTCAGTCCAAGGTTACAAACTCTGGTTAAGCTGCTCTCACGTGAGGAAGAGACGCTTCATCAAGCAGCAAGCAGCAACATCATAGGTGCGCCGGTGAAAGTGATGCTGGTCGACAGATACTTTAATTTCACTTTTTGTATATGTGGACAGTTACAAGCCAGAAGACTATTCCCTTTTTGTAGCATGCAGCCAACGAGGTATGGTGTTTGTTTGTCTGTATTACTTTGGTAATGTTTTATTCCACATGCTGTGCATGTTATGTGTTTTATGTTAAGCTAACATGGCCTATATTTTCTTGTCAATATGTGTCTGTATGTTGTTTTCACGGTGGATTTGGAGGTGATAAGAAGAGAAGCCTTCAATAAACCAGTAGCAAGAAAGCCACTTGTGTCTGCCTGTGCTTCGAGGGAATTATAATTCTCATCACCAGATAAAAAAATATATATATATATTAAGCTGTATTCAGTCAGCTTGTTGATGTTGACTATGAATATGCCAAAATCAAGTCATTGTTAGGGTTGGGTACCGTTCACATTTGAATCGATACCGGTACGGTACCGGTACCTGGAATTCGGTACAGTAAAAAACGGTACCTTTTTCGATACTTTTTTGAGTTAAAAAAAAAAAAAAAAAAAAAAAAAAAAAAAATTGGCAACAACAAAAATGTACAGTTGTAAAACAAATAAGTCCAAACTTCTCAATTTCAACATTGTTCTTTATTTAGATTTTTTTTTATTTAGCAGCAGCACCCAACAAAATAAAACCCCTCCCTCCCTCCCTCTTCCCTCCCAAACCAAGAGTTTACTTGTCGCAGCAAGGTAGTGACCGTGAGGTAATGGTCTTGTGCCACACTGCTCCATCCATCAGCGGTCACTGCAATATGGTCAACTGCCCTGAGTTCCTCCTTCACATTCTTCTTCTCAACACGATACCAAGCTGGGATAAGTGTGTTTGTGAGAAGGTCTCTGGAGGGAGGGGAGTATTTTGGGTTCAGGGTCCCTGTCATCTCCCTATATATAGACAATAAAAATAACTATTGTTAGTAACTTAGCTTACTCTATGAATATCACACACACACACACACTATCACCCATTTATACATAAATAAATAATTTACCTGAACCATGGAGACTCCACCGTTGCGAAGGGCAACATGCCTTTTACAATAAAGGCAGTCACTGCCCTGTGGCACTCATTTACTTTCTGCCGGGGTAAAGCTGCTTTCTTCGCCAGGGTGAAGGGTGTCTCCTGTGCGACTCTCACACGGTGGCCTAGCAAAGAAAGCAAGAGTGTAACGTTGAATAACACGTCTCACGGTGACACGAACTGAGGATAGCAACTAGCAACGCTAGTTACGCTACTAAACATGCTAAGCTATAAGCTACAACTATCCAGCTAACGTTAGCTAATTAAATGACGTTACCTGATGTTGAAGAAGTCGACGCCTCACTTGCGACACTTGAAGTTTCGTCGTCGTCGTTGTCTGTTTCAGCTAACGAAGCAGAGGAGCTGCTTCAGAGTAGGTGCTTTGCTGCTGGTGGATGCAGCGTCCACCCTCAGGCTATCGAACACTTTACAGTCTTCCGCATTTAAAAAGATGTTATGCTTGACCAAGTGTTTCCTCAAGTTAGAGGTGTTCCCCTGGCCAGCTTTGCACTTTGCATCGCAAATGTTACAGCGAGCGTTGTCTGAGTCTATCTTTGTGAAGTGTAGCCAGTGCCACACTTTGGACCGCAAGCGAGAGGCCATCTTCTTCTCTTCTGCTTGTTTTGGCAGTGACGTGCTGACGTAACCCACCCTCGTGCGTGTTGCCTTCAAGTCTGCGTCGGAATTTCTATCTCGCTCGCTGTCTTTGTATCACTGAGATGCGTTCAAGTACCGACATTTTTTTATTATAATAGAAAAAAAAAGAAGTACCGAAATGAGGTACCGTTTCATGTCATGTGAACTGATACTCGGTAGTACCGCCCACTTTCGGTCGGTGCCTGTAAAAGTACCGAGTTCGGTACCCATCCCTAGTCATTGTGTTGTCTAAACTGAAAATCAAATTAATTGTGACCAATCAGCTGAATTCAAAGGCATTGTTGATTATCCACTGCCATTCCTTTAAGCCATTGCTGGCTATGCTCATGCAGGTCATTGTGACCTTTTATCCACTCCCGTCCAAAGCCCCTATGCAGGTTGTTGCTGATCTGGGTCAACTCGGTACTGACCCCCCCCCCTCTCTTTCCCCCTTTCCCCGCTTCTTCCCTTCTTCCCCCTTCTTGTTCTCCTCTCTTTCCATGCTCTTTCCTCCCCCACATCCCACCGCCCCCCCCTCCCTTCTCCTGCTCTCTCCTCATTCTCCCCCCCTCTGCTCCTTCTCCTCTTCTCCCCTATTTTCCTGAATCCCTGCCACTTCCTGCTCTCCCTTCTCTCACATTCCCCCTGCTCTCCTTCCCCTGCACCCTCCCACCTCTCCTTCTCTGCCTCTCTGTCCTCCCCCCTCTCTCACATTCCCCCTGCTCTCCTTCCCCTGCACCCTCCCACCTCTCCTTCTCTGTCCTCTCCTCCTCCACATTTCCCATTTTCCCCCCACCCTCGCCCTAATCCGGGCCCGTATCCTACTCCCTCCCTCCACCCTAGACCCTACCTCTACTCTCTGTCCTCCCCCCTCTCTCACATTCCCCCTGCTCTTCTTCCCCTGCTCTCCTTCCCCTGCACCTCTACTCTCTGTCCTCCCCCCTCTCTCACATTCCCCCTGCTCTCCTTCCCCTGCACCCTCCCACCTCTCCTTCTCTGTTCTCTCCTCCTCCACATTTCCCATTTTCTCCCCTCCCTCGCCCTAATCCGGGCCCGTATCCTAGCTCCCTCTCTCCACCCTAGACCCTACCTCTACTCTACCTCCCCTGTACCCTTCCACCTCTCCTTCTCTGTTCTCTCCTCCTCTCTGTCCTCTCCCCTCTCTCACATTCCCACTGCTCTCCTTCCCCTGCGCCCTCCCACCTCTCCTTCTCTGTTCTCTCCTCCTCTCTGCCCTCTCCTCCCTCTCACATTCCCCCTGCTCTCCCTCCCCTGCACCCTCTCCTTCTCTGTTCTCTCCTCCTCCACATTTCCCATTTCTCCCCACCCTCGCCCTAATCCGGGCCCGTATCCTACTCCCTCCCCTCCCTCAACCCTAGACCCTACCCCTACCCTGGCTCTCCCTCCCCTGCACCCTCATCTCTCCTCCCCTGTTCTCTCCTCCTCCACATTTCCTACTTTCTCCCCACCTCCCCCCTCTCCTCCCTCCCTCCCTCCACCCTAGACCCTACCTCTACTCTACCTCCCCTGTACCCTTCCACCTCTCCTTCTCTGTTCTCTCCTCCTCTCTGTCCTCTCCCCTCTCTCACATTCCCACTGCTCTCCTTCCCCTGCGCCCTCCCACCTCTCCACATTTCCTATTTTCTCCCCACCTCCCCCCTCTCCTCCCTCCTCCCTCTCCCTCCCTCCTCCACTCTCCTGCTTTCTTCAAATGTTCAAATGTTATCTTTATTCTGTATATTCTTGTTACTGTGTGTTAGCTAGAATCAGCTAGACATACTTTCTGTGAAGCCCTCTGAGACATGCTTGTGAATTAGGGCTATATAAATAAACTTGACTTGACCTTAAATACAGGTCTTGCTAACCTTCTATCCATTGCAGTCCAAAGCCCCAACAGATGTCTAAACAAATGGACTGGGGGTCGTACCCGGGACCTTCTGTCGTGAGGCGGCACGGCTCATCACGTCCATAGTCATGGTCTGGCTAAATCCAACAGTCATAGTTGGTGGGCTAAGCTGGAATCAATTGTTGGTGGCTATTCCGAGAATCAAATTAATCGTCACTGGTCAAGCTGAATTCATAGTCGTTGTTGACTAAACCAAAATCAGTTTCTGTGTTGTTTTAAGTGAAAATCAATGCTTTATTGCAATCAAGATGAATTCAAAACCATTTTGTTGTATAAGTCATCCTTGTGGCAAGCTGGATATTATCTCAGTTTGTCTGTTATTAGGGGGGGGGGAGCGCAGCCGGTTGGCCAGGTCAAGCCCGGTGAAATTGTAAGTCGCTGTTGTAAGTCAAAGTGACTTCAGCGCAGCCGGTTGACTGAGGTCAAGCCCGGAGAGTTCGCTGATAAAAAGAAGAAAGGATCAGTGTTCAGGTGTATCCCCAATCATCATGAGGAATCGTCGTTGGATATGCATATTCTCATCTATCGTCATTATGGACATTGTCAGTGATCTGCCTCTGAGAGGTGGTATCTGGGACAGAATTCTTCAAAGGGAGGCATCAGGATACACTCCCCTGGACCCTCTTTCCTATGGACTATTTATTTAGTTATTTATTTTAATTTTGTTGTATTTGTGTTTTGGTTAGTTTAACTTCGTGAATTATTTATTAAAATTGTTTGTTGTTGCTGGCTAAAGCCCATTTATCACAAGCAGATGCTGCCGGTCCCCTTGCTTTTCTAGCCATTGTGGCTAAATCCCATTCATTTCATGCAGGTCCTGCCTCTCCCTCGCCATTGCCAGCTATCTCTCAATTTTAATTCTCCAGTCATTCTTAAGCCCAAATTATTGCCGTTTATCATGGCTCTCTAAAACTCTTAAATAATTTTGATGCATGATTTATATTCATACAGTAGGTATTAAATTAGCATTTATTTCTCTGCCCAGCACCCTAGAATTGTCAGGTAGTGTTTTGTTCAGTCTAAATTTATCAATTATTCTGCTTGGGTCACGATTATAATTATTATTAATAATACTTTCAGTATTATTTATCTGTATTATTATGAAATGTTTCAATTTTTCATTTACGGTATGCTTTTGTTCAGTTTTATTTTTCTAGGTTCCATTATGTAATTCTTTCTCCATTATGGTTCACTGATGGCCGTGTATTTCTGCGTAAATCTCAGATATGTCAAGTTAGTTTTCTTTTGGGGTTTTTATATTTTCTCTATCTGTTTAATATCAGTTCATATCCTTTATCTTACTGGCCCCCATCTACCAGTGTATATCTGACCTGTTCAAGCAGATTCACTATTGACCCAAGTCCTCTCCATTCATGAAATGACTATAATCAATGTCCCACAGAAACGGGAGGTCCTCCAAAATGTTGTTTTACCCCTTGACCGATTGCCCTTGACCATCAATCGGTAAGTCATTCTTGCATATCTTTGGTGGTGTTCACGCTCAATCCCTAATCCCTTTGCAATGTCATGCCCCATTACCCCATTCACCCTGTAGCTATTGTGCTACCGGATGGCTGAGGTCAAGCCCGGGATAAGTCACAATATGAATATAAAGTACAGTCAGATGGCTGAGGTCAAGCCCGGGATAAGTCACAGTATGAATGTAAAGTGCTTTCGGTTGGCTGTCGGTCAAGCCCGTTATAAGTCACAGTATGAATGTAAAGTGCTTTTGGTTGGCTGTTGGTCAAGCCCGTTATAAGTCACAATGTAAATGTTGAGTGCTACTGGTTGGCTGAGGTCAAGCCCAGGATAAGTCACATTATGAATGTAAAGTGCTTTCGGTTGGCTGTTGGTCAAGCCCGTTATAAGTCACAGTGTGAACGAATTGAAGTGCATTCGGATGGCTGTTGGTCAAGCCGGGATAAGTCACAGATACATGTATGCAGGTATGCATGATTGCATGTATGTATTCCCTGCATGTATCCCCATTGCCAAATATCATGTTTCAATTAATCTAACCTGGCCTAATTTAGGCTTAATGTTCTTTTCATGTATTTGTTCGAATTTGGCGAGCTCCATGATCCCCTCCAGGCATATCATTTGTCCCATTTTCTTTATATTCCTTTTGGGGGTTCTCTATCCTATAAATCAGAGGTTCTCAAATGTTTTTCAGCCAAGGACCCCTTACAAGATAGAAAATATACCGGGGACCCCCTCATTCTGATTTGTGATTTTGGGCTAAGCTTAATTGTTTCCACGGTAACATGCTTGACTTTTAATTTGATAGGTTTGTTATTAGAATGTAATCCACAAACCATTTTAGATTTAAAGCATAAACTATTTTCGTTGAACTATGAAGATTTTGCATTTTTTTTTTTTTTTTTTATTACATTACATTTACATTACGTCATTTAGCAGACGCTTTTGTTTTGTCCAAAGCGATTTACAATATCACAATTTGTCAACAGTACAGAAAACCACTATGCAACACAATCAATGACAGCCAATATATTTTGATAGACTAGCACCATGTAGGAAGTAGTTTGAGAAGGAATAAGTAACATGTAGCATTTTATTTTTTAATAAAAAAAAAAAAAAAAAATTACCTGAAAACTTTTTGCGGACCCCCTGGCAAAGTGCCACGGACCCCTGGGGGTCCGCGGACCCCCATTTGAGAACCACTGCTATAAATCACTGACGTCCTCCTCTTGTCTCAGAGGAGCGTCATCATACCATGGAGTCATTCGCCAAATCTAAGTGTTGTTTGTTTTATCATTAAAGTTTATTGTACTTTCCTTCTAGTCTCTCATTATTGAAATAATGTCTCAGACTGTTTTCAATAATGAAGACTACTTCACTAGTCAATGATTGTTTATCCATCCCATTCACTAATCCATGGTTCCTTTCCATTCATATCTCTCTCCCCTGCAGCAATGCCCTCAGGTTACATCAGCCATTCATAAATATGCACGCCCTCTTTATCCCTGTCCAATCAATGTCTCCCACGCTTTCCCTCTCTTCGGCCGTTGGCCAATCACCTAAATGAAATTCTATTTCAGACTCTTG
>NC_139638.1:1712500-1752500 GCF_964638095.1 Poromitra crassiceps | reverse complement strand
CAAATGACAACGTAGGAAAAAAAATGGCGGAGACAGCTGTCAGATCCTTGTGAATCGATCTTCGCTTATAACTTTACTAATACTTAGCAGAAAATGATGTTTTGTACAAGAATAGATGCGGGCTAATGTCTTCTTTGCAAAAGAAAGGCTGTTAACCCCGCATTTAACCCCGCATTTAACCCCGTAATGTTAGTTGGTGTCGGACTTTGCAGAAAGCATTCAGCTTCTCAGCAAGCGCTGAGAATGCAGCGCGGCGGCTGGAGCTGCCTGTCGGGGATTCCAGAAAGCTCTCAGCTACTCAGCAAGCGCCAGGATTGGCCAATGTCAACTTCAGTCTCCAGAACGATCCAATCAAATCACCCGCATGTTCTTGCGGTCCCGCCTTACAGTAGTGTTTCAACTGACTCTATCAGAATGACATGGCAGTCGGAGTCAGACTTATAGTATTATTATTATTATTATATTATCATACTTGGAAACCGTTTTATAAAAGCAATATAGCACTCGAGCTGCGTGTGTTGTGGAATATATCCCCCTGCTCAGCAGTTATCGCACTCGGCCTGCGGCCTCGTGGGATAACAGCTGATCAGGGGGATATATTCTTCACAACACACTGGCTCTCATGCTATATTGCTTAATTATATTTTCTTTGGGGGAGGGGGGGCACCAGCACAAATCTTGCCTAGGGCACCAACTTGGTCAGGCACGCCACTGATGGTAAAAGTACACCCTCAAGTGTAATATTGCTTAATTCAAGGTCCCCACCTGACAGAGATGATATGCTAAACAAATAAAAACATGGATAAAGGCTCTTCATCCATGCACGCACATGCACACGCGCGCACGCACACACACACACACACACACACACACTAGGGCATTCACAGACTAGTCGACTAGTCGACTAGTCGACTAGTAAAACCACTAGTCGACACTGTGCTTAGTAGTCGACTAGTCGTTTTAGCAAAAAAAAAATATATCTTTAAGAAAGAACATGAGGTATTTACACGACATACATGGACTATCATATCCCATATCCCCCACAAAGAACATCAAAACACAACAAGACAAAACAAGAAAACTGCATAAGATACACAATAATCCAAGAGCAAACAAGACTATTGGACAAACAACCAAACAAAAACAATGCATTCAAAGTAAATACATAGATCTTGCCCTTTTGGCAGCTATGCATAGCTTTAAATTGGAAAGCATCCATTCCCCCAGCTGTAGTTCACTGGTGGAATGAACTCTCAAGCTACGATATGTTGGATAACATTTACTACAAGAGCAAAGGCAGATTCTTAGACATCCCCAAAATATGGCAACCACAGAGTTTGACTTTAAGAACTTTTTACCCCAGTGTCATTAGGCTTATCAGGATAGGAGCTGAATGCATTGTTTTTGTTTGGTTGTTTGTCCAATAGTCTTGTTTGTTCTTGGATTATTGTGTATTTTATGCAGTTTTCTTGTTTTGTTTTGATGTAAAGATAAAAAAAAAAAAAAAAATTAAACGACTAGTGGACTACCTTTAGGGACGACTAGTCGACTAGTAAAATTTACTAGTCGTGAATGCCCTAACACACACACACACACACACACACACACACAAACACACACACACACACACACGGTGGCTGGTGAAATTAACCTAGGATCTTCATGCTGTGAGGCAACAGTGCCACCTTGCTGCCCTCCACCGCCATCAGTAAGAAAAAAAGTCATTGATGTGGTTGAGGTTGAAAGGCCCCTCCAGTCAGTTTTCCTGCCTGTAGAAGCGTTGGTGTTCTATGAAAACGTTCTAATATCTATCTCGTATAGTCACACCTCATCTGATTTGACCAAAGAACTGACATTGAGAAGGCTGTTCCACTGCAACATATTATGTTTAATATTATGTGCTCTGAACGTTCGGTGTAATTACCACATTAATTATCATATTTTAAATTCCTTCATTGCCTCCAACACTCTCACATCAAAGTTTGTCCTCCATTTTTTTTTTTTTTTTTTTAACCGTTATTTAACCAGGTCGGTCCCATTGAGATACAAACACCTCTTTTTCAAGGGAAGCCTGGCCAAGATAGCAGCATAAAATAAATAAAGTTACAACATTAAAACAGACAAACACCAATGCACAAACATGCAATAAAACAGGCAAAAGCAGTTACAACGTTCATAAAAAAACATGTGCAAATACGAAAATAATCTACTTATATGACCTTCATTAGATTTTTGAAAGTTCCAAGTGGAACAAGTTCCTTCAGTTTGAGGTTGCTCTGAAGTGAGTTCCAAGCTGTAGGGGCAGAATACATGAAAGCATGTTTGCCAAGATCTGTATGAATTTTGGGGACATTTAGCTGGTAGTAATCGGTTGAGCGTAAGCGGTAACTACTGTGGGCTCTAGAAATATAGCCACAGAGGTAAGATGGAATTAATCCAAGGATGGATTTATAGATAAACATGTACCAATGGGTGAGCCTACGTGCAGCCAGATAGGGCCACTCAACCCTGGCATATAGGGTGCAGTGGTGAGTGAGGGCTTTACAGCCCGTGACAAACCTCAGAGCACCATGATACACAGTGTCCAGAGAATGGAGACAATAGACAGGAGCATGCATATACAAACAGAGATCCATATCATATGCATGCATATGCATATACATCCATAGATGATGGAGGCCATTTTGGAGCCATTTGGAGCCCTGTGTCTTTAAAACGATGGAGAATATCATCACCAAAGTTAATCTTCATTCATTTGAAGAGACCAGGAATGTGTGAAAACAATAGGAAGACAATGTGAGTCCTAAGCCTGATTTCAGATGAAGTGACTCTATATAGACGTCCTCAAATTAAGTTTCACCACAATATTCATATAATATTCATGTCAGCACATCATTAAAAAATGCTGTCTGACCTCAGAGTCTCCAGGCTGTAGTGTGGACTCTCCAGAAGATCAGACAGGTGCTCCACTGCTGAATCCTCCAGCTCGTTGTCACTCAGGTCCAGCTCTCTCAGATGGGAGGAGGGGTTGGACTTCAGAGCTGAGGCCAGAGAAGCACAGCTGCTCTCTGACAAGAAGCAGCTCCTCAATCTGAATAAAGAATAAAACATGTAGATATAAAATAAAGCATTCCTGTATAGAAAACCTGATTGAAACCATGTTTCATAATCCACTCAGAGCTGTGGAGGTTTTAAATATACGTGTTTCTAAAATGGTGAAGTCAACTGAAAGCAGCTGAAGCCAACAGGCTGCCAGGTTCAAAAAGACATAACAAGGACATATGAATGACAACATGCTGCTGCTTCAATAAACAAGCAGAGGCTGAAGAGTGAGTTAGTGAGTGGAGGCTTTTCTTCACTATAAAATAAATCAGCAGAAACAAATAAAAAAAGATGAGAATGTAAATTTGTGGCTGGTGGAACAAACTTCCACTTGAAAGAGTGGCATCACTCGGCTCAACACACAGAGCTAAACTTGGACATTGTAGCCTACTTGCAAAAATATGTTTGTGTCCCTGTAATCAAAGTTTCAGGCACGTCAATTCCCCGTGCCAAACACATTTCTATTTACCAGTTTTATTTTGTTTCATTTTAACCAAAGGGCACGACCTCTCTGTCTTTCCTCAGCGTGATTACTCACCAGCAGAGGGCAGGAGAGAGAGAGAGAGAGAGAGAGAGAGGGAGAGAGGGAGAGAGAGAGAGGGAGAGAGAGAGAGAGAGAGAGAGAGAGAGAGAGCCTGGAAAGGATTAAAGCATGTACCCTAACAACAATTTGAAAGGATGGAGCGGGCGGTCCTCACTGCCACACACACACACACACACACACACACACACACACACACACACACACGCACACACACACACACACACACACACACACACACACACACTTGTCTCATGCTTTGGGGTCTATGAGTAATTATAAAATGGCTCTCTCAAATCAAGCAATCTGATTGGTTCACAGCTGTGGTATTTAGTGTATACCACAGCTAGAGCAGCATCCCCCGAAAGACTCCGCCTCTAACAAAACAAATGGTAGCTACCTAGCTTGCTAGCCTCGAAAACTGTAGGCGATATATTTTTTTCTTTGGCGAAGGCATGACCTGCTGCTTTCGCCATCCTGGGGGGAGAAAATATCGTTATGAGTCCCTCAAACCACTGGTGCTCTGGGAAAGGAAAAGTAATCAAATGGAGAGGAAGACTCATAAGCAAAAGGGCATAAAAATGCAGGTTCAGTCACTCAAGGCGGTTTGAAAATGTAAAAGGCCTTAAATTTAATGGGCTTGAATCATTAAAATACACCAACGCGTGTCGGCTTGCACCTTCTTCAGGGTGTGATGACACACAGAGAAATCCAGAAAACAAACATTAAAATGTAGCAAGTCAACCAAATGACAGCATCACTACAGATGCAATAAAACAATAAAAATACAGTAGAACCAATGAGGAAACCACATGAGCAATACAGTGTTTTTGAGGAAAGAGCATTGGGAATGAAAGGAGAGAGAACCAATGGCTACATGTTAGGACTAAGGCCATGGCTATAAGTATGATGAGAGCTCCAAGTCCTCATTGAGAACAGGGTAACTGTTGCACCAGCTGAACCTTATTTATTTCTTAAGTTAGGCTGTAAAGTCTACACTTTGTGTGACCTTGATGAAGGCACAGTGTGTTGAAACATCAGGTCACAACTTGATTTAAATATAGAAGCATAACAGAGTGTGCAGTTCTCCATCTTTTCACATGACACCTTCTTCAGACAGTCTGCACGTCACCTGAAGTCTCTGGGTGCTCATCTCCAGCTCCTGTGTTCTTTACATTAAATGTCAGCATGATATTCATATAACATCTATAATGAACAAAGAACTGACAGCATGTCTGACCTCAGAGTCTCCAGTCGACAGTGTGGACTCTCCAGTCCAGCAGACAGCAGCTTCACTGCTGAATCTTCCAGCGGGTTGAGAGTCAGGTCCAGCTCTGTCAGATGGGAGGGGTTGGACTTCAGAGCTGAGGCCACGACTTCCGAGTGAGTCTCTGAGAGTCCACACTCAACAAGTCTGTGATGACAGATTTAATGTCAAATCAGTTATTATCAAAACAGAGCTGAGAACAAGCATACCAATAACTTTATGCTGAATTAATATACATGATGGTGAAAATAATAATCACAATGATAATAATCCTAGTCATAATAATTGTAATAATCATAATAACAGTTGTTTTAATCACATTTTAACATTTTAACCACAGCTTTAACTCGTGAGCTTAAGCCCCCTTCACACCTTAACTGGAAGATATTTAGAAATAAAACTCTAAAAAGAAATTACAATCTGATAGAGTGAGTGTTGAGTAGGAGAGTAGTAGGAATACAGTGTGCAGTGTGAGTAGTGAAAGTGTGAGTAGTGAAAGTGTGACTATTGTTCTGGTAATATCACATTATGCAGGAGGATGCTGCGGCAACAAAGCTCTGGGCGGCGCGGGTGCCAGGCCGAAGCTCCCTAACTCTGGCTTCAGGCCTAACATCTGTGTTTGCCCAGAGTGCCAAGCCACCTACATGAACCTGGAGGACACTTTGATGCCGCCCAGTCGCCCTCTGGCTCGTGGGAAGACACGAACGATGAGGGAGCCTCCTTCCAGCTCTCCCTCTCCCAGACTCTCCTCCTCACCAGGCTTCCCTAGCCCGGGCCGCACCGCCTCCTCCGCCTGCCACCCCTCGTCCAGCAGCAGCGGGGCAGCGGCTCCACCTTCCTGGTTTCCACCGCAGCTCACAGCTTGGGCCTGGAGCTTCCTGCCCCGGGAGCCACGTGCTCCGAGGGCGGCTCTCCTCCTCTCTGACCCGGCCTGCCCAGCCTGCACGAGCTGAAACACTGCGGCCGTGCACCACGAGAGGTCCCGCTATGCGGTGGGAGGACATGACGCGGGTGGAGGGGGAGACAGACTGAGGCTTCCCCTCTGCACCTCCACTTGAAGACAGCCTGGTCCCCGTGCTCCTGCCTGGTGCCTCCTTCTACAACGGAAGCATAACATCCTGCTGTTGTCTGCCGCTCACATAAAGCAGCCTAAAGTCACTATTCAACACAATATGAAAAGTGTCCTATAGCAAATGTCCAGACTCCCAGAGTGCTGCTTTTGTGTAGGAAAGGTTCACAAAGTACAGGTTTATTATCTAAAGTGACCCTGTGCTACTGTCCTCTGCTCAGGTGAAGAGGATGGAGCAGCTCAGTGTCTCCATATCCCATCTCCTTCTCCCTGGTCCTCACCACCGGCCAAGCAGCTCAAATATCAGATAGCAGTGGAGTTTGATATAAAGCCTAATATCACCGCCTGGTAATAAAAACACTATAAAGGGCTTCACCCTCCTCCCTCTTAAAACTAAGATACCAGAGATAAAGTGTCATGTGTTTTTAATAGTGTACAAACATTAACGGCTTCGGCTCCAAAGCCCAATTCTCCAGATGGAGCTGGTGCCATTCAGAAAGCTAGTTTGTCTGATTTGATTTGATTTGATTTTATTAGACGTCAATCATGGAAAAAACAAGTTACAACAAGTTTATCAGAGCGTCAGGGATACAGACACATGAAATAGTGTTTTAGACACTATCAAATAGTGTCTAAAACACTATTTGAGTCTAAAGCAGGAAAACTATGAGATAAAACGTTTCCTGCTGGACCAGGAAGCAAGCTGTTGTGCTTTTAATACAACATCACAAAGCTGTGTGTGTGTATATGTGTGTGTGTGTGTGTGTGTGTGTGTGTGAGTGTGTGTGTGTGTGTGTGTGTGAGTGTGCGTGCGCGCGTGCATGTGTTTGTGTGTATGAGTGTGTTTGTTTGTGTGTGTGTGTGTGTTTGTTTGTGTTTGTGTGTGTAAAGATGTGTGTGTGTGTGTGTGTGTGTGTGTGTGTGTGTGTGTGGCCGGCAGCTCCACGCTCAGCTTCACCCTGGAGCCCTGCTTCTGCGCTGCTCTGAGAGGGCCTCAGAGGTTTTACAGCAGAAAACCTCGGACAAAACAAGCCTCCTGATTGGCCTATAACTTGTGAGGGCGTGAAAGACTCAACCTTTCTGTCCAATCACAGGAGAGGAAGAAATGCACCAGAATTCACATTTTTTCCCGCGTGGGCTCACTCTGAAAGAAGAGAGATTCACGCTCGCAGTCTCCCGCCTCCTCTCTGGGATTTCAGTAACCACACCTACTCCTCGCTCTCTGTCCTATCACAGGAGGGGAAGCCTCGCTCTCTGTCCTATCACAGGAGGGGAAGCGGTGTTTGCCTAGGCGGCCTCATTCAAAAAAAGATTACTTTTCCTCTCTCACCCGCTTTACAACAATACCAGAGGAGAGACAGAGCAATCCTACAAGAGATAACACTCTCACTCTCTTTCATAGAGGCCCCCGCGCACACAGCAGCAGCACGGTGGGCTGAAAGCTGCTGTTGACACAAATGAAACATACAGACTCATACAGAGTACAGCCCCTCTCAGAACACAGCCCTGGTGGATGCATATTTCCATATTCCAATCTGCCAGGCACACTGCAAATACCTGCGCTTCTCCTTTCAGGGGGTAGCCTATCAATACAACCGTCTCTCCTTCGGTTATGCGCTAGCCCCTCAAACCTTTACCAAGTGCATGGAGCTAGCCTTAGCCCCTCTATGAAGGAGATGTATCAGGGTCCTCCACTATCTGGATGACCTGATTCTGCTGGATGAGTCAAGAGAACAGACTGCCTTGTTGCATACGATGGAGACAGTAGAGAACCTCCAATCACTGGGTTGTGCCATCAATTGGACAAAGAGCTCTCCCCTCCCCAGTCAGACAGTGACCTATCTGGAGATACACCTCGACTCCAGGGTCATGAGAGGGAGATTATCCTCAGAAAGGGTGCAAGTCCTATTCTCCCTCATCCATCAATTTGCCCCAGGAGCCAAAGTAACAGCCCTCACTGTGAGGCACTTACTGGGGACAATGGCATTGACTCACGTCATGGTGGTGCTGGGTCTCCTTCACATGAGAAGGATACAGCGCTGGTTCAATCAAATGAATGTAGACTCGATACGGCATAAGAGGCATGTCCTAAGACCCCCCTCTCTATTCTCACAGGTCTGGAGTTTTGGGGGACCCCCAACAGACTCTCAGAGGGTGTCCCTCTGGGGAGAGTGAGGTCACACGTGACAGTGTTCACACATGCTTCCCTCTCCAGATGGGGGGGGGGGACACCCCCTCTCCCCTCGCCCTGGAAGCACTTTGCCCCCCAGCTCACTAGCATAGCCAGACTTGGCTCATTGGGAAAAACAGAAAGCCAGGGTGTGCCAGGGGGCGGACCATTTGGTGGTGGCCACCCAAAAAGATGTGGGCCTTTTCAAACCAGATTTAGAGGAATATTAACACATTCACTGCCAACAGTTTATCCAATACAGTAGCTTCTGCCAAGGATTTTTTTGAGGATTCTGGCTCATCTTTCAAGAGCCGAGGATTATTTTCTGCTAGGACTTTGTGAACACTAATAGAATGTGTGCTTTCTCTGTCTAAAATAGTTCATTTTTATCATGTTCTGTTATGTAGGCATTAGCAGTTGAATACAGCATGGTTTCAGAGTTTGAGAAGCAAAGCTGAGATAAATGCATTTTTAGAATCCCATGGGGGCGCACACACACCACCTCACGTGCCTGTGATTATGGGTGCCCTTGGGCAAGTGTGTATACTGTATTGTGTTTGTGTGTGTGTGTGTGTGTGTGTGTCTGCGCACTGCAGAGCTGAGTGAAGGAGACAGAGGGAAAGAGAGAGAGAGAGAGAGAGAGAAAGAGAGAAAGAAAGAGAGAGAGAGAGAGAGAGAGAAAGAAAGAGAGAGAGACTAAACTAATAGTTTAGTCCAATATAACAGCACCCCCACCCCCCTCTCCTGCAAACTCCTCCCTCCGTGGGTGTGTCTCTGGGGCTCTGCAGAGTGTGTGACAGGCGAGTCTCTGCTGCCTGGATGGCATTTCTGGGGTTTCGGTTGTGAGCTGGGATGTGAGCTGGGATGAAGCTGCGTGCGATTCTGGGCTTTCTGCTGCGTGTGTTGCACCCAGAGTCTATTTTTGGAATCCCCCACGTTGTGCGCCAGCTCCCAGCGCGAAAGCGTTTTCGCCAAACCATTCTCATGAGAATGGTTTCCTCACGCTTTTTTCTGCTGTTTTTGCTTGGCTTTCTCTAGTCTGGAGAGCACTGTCGCCACTTAGTGGGTCGGTGGAATGGGTTGTACACGTTCGGTGGCTCCCATATTTTTATAGGAGACGTAGGGGGCTTTGATCCACGTCCCACCGTCAATTTTTTTTTTTTTTTTGACGAGTTGACTCGTCCACGGCAGTCAACCGTTGGTTTCTGCTTGACGAGTTGACTCGTCCATGGCAGTGAACGTGTTAAGATAGGACCATAACCATCAATGTTTGCTCCTTTTCGCACTCATTAGCAGGTAGAAGCAGTCAATTAAATTGTATTTTTTGGCAACATGTAAAACCACTTTGGTATCTCAAAAAAGTCTCACCTACTTTTTCCAATGAGTGTTCTAGTCGGGAAAGAACGCAAGTTTGGTTGGCATGTAGGTTTGTCTACTGCAGAGAGATCTGTAGCGTTCTCAGTGTCCTCTGGCTCTCCTGCTGCACAAACCACCGGTGTGTTTTTGGCTGGGTCCCCCCGCTGTTATTAACGTCATTGTTTCGGCTGCATCATCTTCATCATGCATCATCTTCATCACTGTCCACCACCAAGCGTTCACACCCAAAGCGCTTTTTTCAGTCAGAATGCTATGAAAATCATGTTGAGAGCGCTTCCATTGTGCACAAAACACAGCACACTGAGTGTTTTTTTGTGCTCCGTTTGTTTTTCCCCTGTAGTCGCGTGCAGTACAGATCAGAACACAACGACCACACTTTTGTCTGTTTGATGTTGTTCACTGTCCACATGAAAGACAGATGCTTTTACGAGCCATGTCTGAGCAAGATGGCGGTCGAGAGCATGCGGTGGTGAGAGCGTCGCTTCAGCTTGATGATATTTGGGTCAGAAACCACACGTATCGCTCAAACTTGTTTTAACTTTTAACCGAAATATCTTGGTAAAGAGCGGTACTCCGTTACAGTATTGTTTTATAGGGTGTAAACCTTTTTTGACACACAGCCGAAATCTCTCTGTTTAGAGCGGAACTCTCTGTTAGCAAAATAGCAAAGGGCCTGAAAGGCTAGTCCTGCTAGCTTTTGGCCTACAGCCGAAATCTCTGTGAACAGAGCGGAACTCTCTCATTGCTGGCCTGCCTGCCTGCCCTGCTTCGGCCGGGTTCTAGGGGAGTCCTCAGCGGCGGGGTTTGCCTTTAGCCCAGGATCCGTTGAGGACAGTCTGCTACTACCACGACGATAGCAAGGCAGGGCCCGACGCCGAAGCTAGCTGGGCTAGGATAGCCATTGAGCTACGTCGACCGGGTCTCGTCAGTCGACCGGGTCTCTGCCACTCCTACCCGGCACCAACAAGCGGGGCCTATCGCGCTGGTGGCAGCTAGCGGAGCAGCTAACTCCTACCAGCAGCGGGTTTTCTTCGCTCTTCGCTTCAACCTTCAGCAAAACCATACAGGGTCCCAGCTGCATAAAGTGTGGAAGAGCCAGACATCTCTGACCCCTTCCCGCTATCCTAACGAGGTGGCGGGCTACCTAGTGATCAGCTCCAGAGGCCTTCACCGGAGGCTAGAGCTAGCTTCACTTCGTTGGTACATCCCTGGTAAGAGGCTAAGCTAACGACGCTCCTCAGCTAGAGCCCCTCAGCCCAGGATCCATGGTGGATGTGTCCACTCCTGCCCGGCGTCAACAAGCGGGGCCTATCGCGCTGGTGGCAGCTAGCGGAGCAGCCACTGGCCTTCACCGGAGGCTATAGCTAGCCATCATTGGTATCGTTGGTACATCCCTGGTAAGAGGCTAACAGCTAGCGACGCTCCTCAGCTACAGCCCATAAACCCCAGGACTTGACCGGTCTTGAGCACCTCATCTCCAGCATCGCTTCCCGGACAGTTACCTTGGTCTAGCCATGGCCAAATTCAACATGATTTATTTTATTTTAGCTTTTATCACCATGACTTCCCCACCCGATATGCATTTAAATGATCTGTATGTCCCTGCGCATTTGCCTAGCGATAAAACGGACACTGTCAGTCAAGGTAACTCTAACTTTACTACGGTTGGTCTGTTTAATTTACTCATAGTAGATCACATAAGATCCGTTTTTACTCCTGCTCTACTGGTGTTAAAATCTTTCATCCTGCATGAATCTATGACTGTTGAAACATGTAATGCTAAGGTTAAACGTCCAAAAAACGGTATTAAAAATGCCTTAACCCGATCAGCAATTTTATTACTCCTTTTAGTATCTGGTAACATCAATGTTAATCCTGGCCTCGTAGCTCAGATGGAGAGCCCAACCCGTCCCTCTCTCCAAATCCCCCCACCCCCGGCTGACAGTTTGTCCATGTCTTTGGACGGGCTGTGGTCGGCTCGGGGGTTGCATATTATACACCTCAATGTTAGGAGTCTAGTAAACAAAATTGATGAAATTAGGCTCCTCTTTGCGAGCAACAAGGCCCATATTATTTTGTTCTCTGAAACGTGGCTGGATAGCTCCATAAACGATTCAGAGATCGAAATTCAAAATTATACAATTATAAGGAAAGACAGAAACAGGAGAGGGGGGGGGGGTGTGCGGGTACATTCGATCGGACATTTGTTTTAATGTGAGGTCGGATCTAGAATGTGCCCAATTAGAGGCGGTTTGGCTGGACATTTTAATGCCTAAAACCAAGCCCCTTTTAGTCGGGATTTTATACTGCCCACCGTCCCAGTCAGCCTTTTATGAGTATCTGGAGGAGTCATTTTCCAACGCTATTGACCACGGTAAACGCAAAACAATTCTCATTGGAGATTTGAACACAGATATGCTTAAACATGACTCCTCTAGCTTCAAAGCCCTTAAGGCGTTTTGTAAACTTTTTAGTCCACATCAATTAATTTCCCAGTTTACTAGAGTGTCCCCCACGTCAAATACCATTTGATCTTGTGCTTACTTCTGACAAGTCCAATATTTCCAACAGTGGTGTAATCGAGTATGGCATAAGTGATCATTCACTCATTTATTGTACACGCAAAACTCAGAGACCAGTAATAAACTGCCACCATACGGTCAAAATTAGATCCACGAGGAACTATAATAAGGAGTCCTTAGAACACGAGCTTGGAAAATCGGACTTGTCACAGGTGCTCAATATGTCAGCGGCAGAGGATGCATGGTGCCTGTTTAAGATTACATTTTTAGGGGTCATTAACCGGCTGGCCCCGGTCAAATCGGTCAGGTTTAAAACTAGAACTGAACCCTGGATAAATGCAGATATCATCGAAGCCATTAAGGTTAGAAATGATAGCCTGCAGAAATTCAAGATTATAAAAGATGAAGCCTCCTTCGGCCTATTTAAAAAACACCGAAATGAAGTAAATAGGCTAATCAAAAAGGCAAAATTAGAGTACTATAATGAGGTAATTGCAGAGAATAAGGATGATCCCCAAAAGCTCTGGAAATCCTTAAATCAATTGGGCTATAATAACAAACTTAAAACTAGATATCTTAACGTGAACTTAAACTCGGAAGGCACCTTAACATCTGATAAATCCCTTGTCGCTGGCATCTTCAATCGCTTCTTTACAACCATTGCGAGCACCTTGGTTAGTAAATTACCCTCCTACTCTGGACGGTATGGTAAAGACCACATTGAGAGTTTTTACTCAAACTTAGGAGTTCGGCCGGACGACTTCCAGTTTCAGGAGGTGTCAGAGGAGGTGGTGCTGTTGAAGTTCAGGGCCCTCAAGCCGTCTAAAGCTACAGGTATTGACAACATCCCAAGCAGGTTCATCCGAGATGCAGCTGATTTGATTTCACCGTATATTACTCATATAATCAATCTGTCTATTAAAGAAGGTCATGTCCCCCATGATTTCAAACAAGCCAGGGTAATCCCCCTTCATAAAAAAGGAAGTAAACTTGAACCAGGAAACTATCGCCCAGTCTCAATCCTCTCCTCCATCTCTAAGTTAATGGAAAGAGTCATTTTTGAACAAATAGACAGTTATCTTGCATCTCGGGAGCTCCTGTTTAAATTTCAGTCAGGTTTCAGAAAATCTCATTCAACTGACACCTGTTTGCTCTTTCTAACCGATCACATCAGAAAGGAAGTTGACGCTGGCAAATACTGTGGTATGGTCATGCTGGACCTACAAAAAGCATTTGACACCGTTAACCATGATGTTCTTCTGTGTAAGCTCGGGGCTCTGGGCTTCAACAGCACTTCCCTCAACTGGGTTAGGTCCTACCTGGAGGGTAGGGAGCAGGTGGTGGACGTAAATGGAACGATGTCATGTCCCCTCCCCCTGACGTGTGGGGTCCCCCAGGGAAGTATTTTAGGGCCTTTATTCTTTTTAATTTATATTAACGATATGCAATCGGCCGGTGATTGCAACCTGTTCCTTTTCGCGGACGACTCCGCCCTCTTGTTCTCGCACAAGGACAAGGGGGAGATCGAAAGGAAATTGAGCAGTGACCTTCACAGTGTTAGTGAGTGGCTCTCGGATAACAAATTATCACTTAATCTGGGGAAAACGGAGGCCATTTTATTTGGCTCAAATTTTAATTTAAAAAAGTCCCCCGAGTTTAAAATCATCGTTGGTGACGTAGTTGTTAACACCAAGGAGGAGATTACATACCTTGGCTGCATTTTAGATAACAAACTTTCAGGAGAAAGCATGGCCTCAAAAGTGATTTCCAAAGTTAGTCAAAGAACCAAATTCCTAGCCAGAATTTCTTCTTTCATTCACAAGAGCGCCCTTGAAACCTTGGCAAATGCTCTGATTCAATGTCACTTTGACTATGCTTGCTCCTCTTGGTTCACGGGAATCACCACCAATGAATCACCACCAAACTCAAAAACAGGCTTCAGACCTCCCAGAATAAATTAATTCAGGTTATTCTGAAGCTTCATCCCAGAGTCCATCTCCTCCCCTCCCACTTCCATAGCCTCAGGTGGCTCAGAGTGGAGGAGAGGGTTTCCCAAATTAAATTGTGCATGGTTTTTAGGATTTTTAAACGGGAGGCTCCTCGTTACCTCGCTGACTACTTTTGTAAAGTCAGTGAGGTACATGGCTACTCCACAAGAGGAAGCACCTCCAACATTGTTCCCCCCAAATTTAAAACCCTAAAGGGTAAATGCACCTTTTCCTACTCAGCAGCTATTTTATGGAACAAACTCCCTGAGAGTATTAAGACACTTAACTCCAGGTTCTCTTTTAAGCTTGCCTTGAAAAAATGGCTGGTTGGCTCCCAAATGTGGTCATAAACCTTTTATTTTCCTTTTGTTATTTTCCCTTTCTTAAAACCTTTTATTTTCCTTTTCTTATGTCCCCTGAATAGGCGGGGTTTTTAAATCCCTAGGTAGGTTCCTGTTTTTAGTATATGAGCTGGTCTCTATCTTATTATTTATTGATGGATGCATTTTTATTAGGTATCTAATTAACCATTCACTTAAGGTTTTAGAGTTTTGATTTGAGTGGTAAATGTTATCATCTGTTTGTGTATGTTTTTGTCCTGCGCACACACGCGCTCATACCTGCATACAGATTAACTCGTCTTGTCCCACACACAAGGACCACAATGGAAACAAGCCCTCGGGCTTTATTGTGTTTTATTCCTTTTGAGCAATATGTTGATGTTGTGTTTGTCTTGTACTTACCTGCTATTATTGTTTCAATAAAGTTATCAATCAATCAATCAAAGCCAGATTATTGCTAATTCTGGCAGCAACAGAGGTTGAAAATCCCTTGGGAGGAGAAAAGGTAGGCTACAGTAGGAAGAGTGAAAAAGACGATCAGGGCGCTTTTCCTCAATGTTCAACTTTTTCAGCTTTAAAATGCCCACAGCGCTCCTCCAAAAACAACAGATGTCACCAGCGCTGAAACGCCAGGTGCGTTCATTAAAAGAGGAGCACGTCTAGCGCGTCCTTACATAGAGAATGAATTGCAGAAAGACATTGGCAGCTCCAAAAACGCTATTGGTCTAAATGGCCGACAGGCTGTGCATGACAGCTGATGTGTTTTGCAGACAAACAAACACAACTTAATTTTTCACCCTTTCTGTTTGGGTGTGCCAGCTGCCTGTGTGGGTGGCATTTACACACCCAGGCGCACCCATATACGCGCATGCCCCAGCTGTCAGGTTATCATCATGTGCTATGGTTTACTTTAAAACCTTTGTTCTGCTGCTGAGTTGGACAAAGTTATTTAGGGATGTCTTATACAATAGGAGAAATTAGAAAAAATAATTGTGATCTTGGATGCCACAGTAGTGAGCGAGATTCTGATTTGTCTGAAATTGGCTAGATTATATTTCAGTATTTGGTTCATCTTCCTTATATGCTTTTTAAAGCACAGAGTGGGATCTAAAATTACGTATTTAAACTCATCAACATTTTTTTATTGATGAACATATACAACACAAATGTGATGTTGTATGAATATGATGTACTGGATTCAGACGCCAGGAAGACTTGCTGGTGCCATAGAGTTAACGTGGATCCTTATAAATAAAAAATAAAAAAAATAAAAAAATAAGATACCAGGACTAACCGAGCCTTCCTGCAGTTCCTCACAGCTGGCATCAGTCTCCGCCGTCCATTATCTGATGTGTTGTAGGCCTGCAGGTCCAACACATCTAGAACCTCCTCTGACATCTGCAGCATGTAGGCCAGAGCTGAGCAGTGGATCTCAGAGAGTTCCTTATCTGATCTGTTCTCTGACTTCATGAACTGTTGGATCTCCTGATGTACTGACTGGTCATTCATCTCCATCAAACAGTGGAAGATGTTGATGCTTCTGTCAGGAGAGCAATCATGAGTGGCCATCTCCTTCAGGTTGCTGATGGCTGCCTGTATGCTTTCTGGTCTGCTGTCTGTCTGACCCAGCAGGCCTCCTAAGAGACTCTGGCTGGACTCCAGTGAGAGGCCATGAAGGAAGCGGACAAATAGGTCCAAGTGGCCATTTCTACTCTGCAGGGCTTTGAGCATGGCCTTCTCCAGGAAGACATACAGTGATTGGTTTTTTTTCCTGTCCCAGTCAGTGTCTTTTCCCAGGAATGTCTCCAGTACTTTCTCAGCCCTGTTTGTGTAGCAGTGGAACATGTAGACTGCAGCGAGAAACTCCTGAATGCTCAGATGAACAAAGCAGTAGACCATCTTCTTTAAGAGCACACACTCTCTTTTGAAGATCTCTGTGCACACTCCTGAGAACACTGATGCCTCTCTGACATCAAGACCACACTTCTCCAGGTCTTCTTGGTAGAACATGAGGTTGCCTGTCTCTAAATGTTCAAACGCCAGTCTCCCCAGCTTCAGAAGAGCTTCCCTGTCAGTCTGCGTTAGCTCCGGTTGACTCCTCTCATGTCTCTCATTATACTTCTGCCTCTTCCTCTCTGTCTGAACCAGCAGGAAGTGTGAGTACATCTCAGTCAGGGTCTTGGGCAGCTCTCCTCTGTGGTCTGTAGTCAACATGTGCTCCAGAACTGTCGCAGTGATGAAGCAGAAGACTGGGATGTGGCACATGATGTGGATGCTCCTGGATGCCTTGATGTGGGAGATGATTCTGCTGGCCTGCTTCTTATCACTGGATCTCCTCTTGAAGTACTCCTCCTTCTGGTCATCAGTGAACCCTTGTACCTCTGTTACCCTGTCAACACATGTAGGAGGGATCTGATTGGCTGCTGCAGGTCTGGAAGTTATCCAGAGGAGAGCCAAGGGAAGCAGATTCCCCTTGATGAGGTTTGTTAACAGCACATCTACTGATGATACATCTGTGACAACAGACACACGTTCTGGGTTCTGGAAATCCATTGAAAGTTTGCTTTCATCCAGGCCATCAAAGATGAACACAACTTTACAGACAGAGAGCTGCTCTGCTGTGACCATCTGTAATGTTGGATGGAAAACATGGAGCAGCGTGAGAAGACTGTACCGCTCATCTTTGATCAAGTTCAGCTCCCTGAACGAAAGCGGAATCACAAGACTGACATCTTGATTTTCCAAACCCTCTGCCCAGTCCAGAGTGAACTTCTGCACTGAGAAGGTTTTTCCAATGCCAGCAATGCCCTGTGTCAGGACTACTCTGATGTTACTCTTTTTTTCTCTCTTTTCTTCCTCTTGGCCAGGTAACCTTTCTTCATTTTCTTTCCCTTTCTTCTCTTTGTCAGGTAAGGGTTTAAAGATGTCATGGCACTTGATCGGAGCATCATGGGTCTCTTCCATCTTGGATACTGTCTGCTGTTTGAGTAAAGCATCATGGACGGTCTTCATCTTGGACACTGTCTCCAGCTGCCACACCTCATGTTGGGTATTAACGTCTTCACTTCGTCCCACTGTGATGTAGAGCAGAGTGTAGATCCTGTTGAAGGAGGTTCCAGTTCCTGCTTCAGCGGTTCCTGCTTCAGTTCCTTCTGTCACAGATCCACATCTCTTTATCAGAATGATCTTATGCTCATCTAAAACCACCTGCAGAGCACCGTCCACTGGAAGACATGAAGGAGTAAATAAGGGTTACTCAAATACTGTATAGTATCTGGCATGAATTGTGTGTGTGTGTGTGTGTGTGTGTGTGTGTGTGTGTGTGTGGGTGTGGGCTTGTGCGTGTGTGTGTATACACACACACACACACACACACACACACACACACACACACACTGTGTATGTATATATGTTGCATGATAAATAAAAATGTGTCTGTAGCAACACAATAAGTATAGTATCTGGCTTGCATTGTGTGTGTGTGTGTGTGTGTGTGTGTGTGTGTGTGTGTGTGTGTGTGTGTGCGTGTGCGTGCATGCGTGCGTGCATGCGTGCATGTGTGTGTGTGTGTGTATATATATAGTCCTGGTTTTAGAATTGGTGACAACAGTAGATACACTCCAAGTCTTACTTTGTACGATGCTGGTTTGCCTGGATGTCTGCAGTCTTGTGCAGTCTTGTGCAGGTGCAGTCTGACAATGAAAAATCTTGAATATAGGTATCCGTCTGTCATCACTCGTCTTCCTCTCTCTGTGGAGATGAAGGCAATTCATTATGACAGATTATAAATATTTATAAAGGTAGTAAAACAACCAAAAAAGGTTTTACTGTAACTATCTTTTGTTGCTAGCAAGCAGAGTATGGAATTAATGGAAAGTATCAGTTGTGGTGACATCTAGTGGACATAAATCACGAGTACAGGTTTGGGCAAGGAGGGCCACAGTCACATGGCCCGCAATGGACTATGGGATATGGGTTGAGGTATAGAGAGCCGCAGTAACGAGTCCGGAAATCATCAATGCTAACAGCCCTGGTTCAACACAGTTTTCGCCTATGGGAGTTTTGAATGGGTTTTTGGCGCGATGCTTCTAATAATCTCTCTGGGCAATGCTGGCTTAATCAAACGCGAACCAGATGGTAGTAACATCATCTTCACACATGAAGACCACTTTTATGAGTTTTGAAGCGTTTGTGCCGTTAAAAGGGCGGCTAGCTAGCAAACGGCTAAATGGGACTACACTGTTGAGTCGATGGGGATATATACGTCAATAACGTCACCACTCAAAGGACGAACACGGAAATTATCTTTCCCTCACCTGGTTCAGCCCCGTTCAGCCCGGGGTAATCAGTGCACACATCAACAACAGTCCAGGTTGTGTGCTGACGTGACGTGGAAGCCTATGCGACAGTGTGTAGTTCTGGATTAGCTTAGCACGAGCTTTTTACCTCTAGGGCTCGCATTTACGCTTCAAAACTCATGAAAGTGGTCCTCATGTGTGAAGATTATCCCGCTGAACCTTGGTTCGCGTTTGATTAAACTTGCGTTGCCCAGAGACCTTATTTGAAGCATCGCGCCAAAAACCCATTCAAAAATCCCATAGACAGAAACAGTGTTGAACCAGGAAGTTCGGGACTTCCGCATTCAGCCTACAAAAATACGTCATCCCTGCGGCTCTCTATTGCCACCTTCTGACTTAGTGATTCAGTCTATCTCATGACCTGAGAGCGACTGTGAGCAGCGATGGAATATGTAGAGTACCAGGAAATAAGCGGCTCCAGCTACTTGCTGGGCCAAAAGAGAAGCGTCTTGTCTCTCTGTTTCCGCGTCTCTTCACAAAAAGACATGTAGCATCTTTGTTGCTAACTTGATGACACAAACATAAACCTGTCAAGTGCAGTCGATCACTGAGTACACAGATCATAGTGTGTACACTACATTACTGGTGGGCGGGATGAGACAATTTGATTGACACATGATGGACGTGCTATTGATTAACAGTAGTGTTAAAAGCAGCATCAAATTAAACAGGGTAGTGAAGCAGTATTTAATGAAAAGAAGCAGCAACGTTTGGAAACACATTAAACTGAAATGCTGAAATCCCTTTTGAATAAATAAATGTTGGTAAATATCGGTTATCAGTGAAGAGAGAAGCCAGCACTCCAAATGTCTTTTCATAGGGTTTAATAAGTTCCTCAAACCTGGGCAGCAGACAACGAACATTTCAGTCAAAGACCTTCCTCAACTCTCTTCACTGAACTTTTTGCTTGCCCTCCACCCAGTGAGTTTTTTTAATCCATTTTGAGTGTGCTCGCGACCAGTGTTTTTCTAAATATCGGTTATCAGCCATGACAGCAAAGTTAATATCGGTTATCGGTATCGGTCACAATTTTCATATTGATGCATCCCCAACTGTGTTGTTCAGCACACTCTACTGAGAGGCATAATCACAGTATTTCTGAGCATTTCAATACATTATCGGCTTGCTACACTTGTGGCCGTGAGCTAGCTACTGTCCAAACATCTAGCGGATAATGAGTAAGTATTCCACTTTTATCGTTTGGCTTCAAAACACTTGGATTATGCTTTTTGGAGTCGTTTTTTTATGGTGTCATTTTCTTAATGATATTTTGTGGTTATGTAATAAACACTTCCGCCACGAGCTGGTGCATCGACTCCGCAGTAGGGAACCAAAGTCACGGCCACTTCCAGTTTAGGCATACAGACAGATTTCATCTGCCATTAAATACTTATAAAAAAAGTTGTACTTGGTCAAAGCACTCGGCCCAAGTTTTGTTCTGAGTGAAATGTTCTGGTCTCTCATGATTCCAATAATACAGATTTGACTCATGTAACTTTGCTGTCTTACTGCTCCATTTCCAAGGCGCTGCTGTGAGGGGGCTCTTTTGTAAAGAAAAAAGAAAACTTTTAAAGAACAAAAGCCCCACTTTTACCGCTGTGTACTGCAGCAACACTGCAGCAAAGTGGCCAAACTAACTATTAACTAACTACAAACTAACCAAGCAAACTATTAGAGTAACACCTGTAGCTGAATCACTTGGTTTGACCAAGTAAAACTATTTTCATCAGCATTTGATGAAATGTCTATGGAAAAAAGAATGGAGGATGAAATCCCTTGGTTCATATAACTAAAGTGGGCATGACTTTGGCCCTATTGAATCTGTACCTTTCTTTCACTGCAGCAAACTGGGGCCTGCTCAGGGCTCTTAGTGTCAGGCAGTTCAAGTCTTTTCCATGATTTAATCATGTAGTACCTCAAAATTAATTGAACTTTTCAAGTGTTTTCTCTTAGATTTAGCTGTTTCCATAACGTCTGTGCAACATCCTGTGTGCTTTACACATTAACTGTCATTATGTGTAATACATGTTTTAGGCCAGTAGAGGGCAGGGCATATTTTTTTATGTGAGGGAGTCAGTGTAATGTGCATGGTCAGGTGTCAACACATGCTGTATCAATTTAAATTAATTCCACTATTTTATCCTGAGCATGAAGAGAGCTGCGCGCTTGACATCGGTCCTAGTGATTCTTGCTTCTGGTGCGGCAGTCAGATAAGATACAGATAGCAAGCAGTGGAGGACTCGCACACAGAACTATAGACAAGACAAAAAGTCTTAAAGGTCCCATTCCGTGCAAAAGCTGTTTTTACTTGTAAATGCATATGCTGCATATTGCTGTCATCCCTCCCTGTAATGAATGGTCACAAGCTCAGAACTGCCACAGTTGGATTTGTCCCTATCCAGCTTCCCCCTGCAGTCTCCTTCAAGCCACGCCCCCTAACGCTCTGTTCCCCAGACAGGGTATTGGGACGTCACGATGGTCCTCAAGCATACTGTCATACCTCAAGCGTCTCTCTCACACAAGCTACCTGCACCATTTTGTCCATAGCCACTAAATTAACACTTCTAGCTGGAGCGACGCCAACTGTACATGATCCAGCAACTGTGGAGGTGCATTCGGTAAGTCTAGGCATTTTGAGATGTCCTCTTTAGCGTAGCGTTGCTAACGTTAGTTGTGGACACAACCTAGCGTGCTGGTCCACATACGCTAATCTGATTGGCAGCTGGGAGCCTGGGGCGGGCTCTCCCTCAGCGGCGAATGAGAACTGTTAGTTCTGAATATATTATAGAAACAGACCATTCTTGGTACGCAACGAGATGAGGAAGGGACAACTCCGTCACAACAAACGGGGTTGCTATATTTTCGACAAATTAATCCAGAATCATGTTTTATGGACCAGAGACACACGTTTTTAAGAGGTTACAGCTGCACGAATTGGGACCTTTAAAAAGTCAGATCCATTTTATTGTAGGATCGGCACAAATTGGCAGCAAACGTTTCAGTCCTAGTTGGACTATTATCAGTGCATCCTTCCATTTCTAAATGGGGACATAGAGTCATGCAAAGTGTTTTGTTTTAAACCTTTTTTTTCTTCTATTTTCAGTGATGGAGACTAGTGAACTACATGTAATTAAACTAGTAGTTTAACTACATTTTGCAGCAACCTGCTGGTAGTTCAACTACTACATTCATATTTGCATCATGATTCAAGTAGTTAATGTACTTTTTTGACATTTTTGTGTAGTTTACTGAAACTACAAACTACAAATATTAACATGAAACATTAATTAACATTTAGGAATTAAGCAAGATTGATTAATACCATGGCACATTATGGCGGGTGGTGAAAGAAATGTACCATAGTATTGATAATTCTTACTTGGTTACTTTCTACTGTAATTATTTAGTTCATGAATCTGTTTAGAATTCAGACTGTGGGAGTGAATGGGGAGAAATCATTCCATTGTACAGTACTTGTTACACATGACAATAAATTATTATTGCCCTTTATTAACAAATGTTCAGAGACGTTGTTGCTATTTTAGAACTTAGTTGTCTAACTGAGTAATGTTGCTTGCTGCAATACCTCCACCTGGACTCTAGTTTGTGAAAGGCAGCTGTCTGACTGATGGACATTGTATACAAAACCAACGCTGACATTCCTTGCACTTTCCCATGAATGGAGGGGGTCACTTTCGTGACAAAACGTGACACAAATCGTGACTGACAGACGCCTCCACCTGCCCGTCCACCTAGGCAATTTTATTATAGGAGGATTGGGTTCTATTATGTTGAAAGGTATTATCGGTAAAATATTATGACAATATCAGCCAGGACATTTTACTACATTATTGGTGAAGTTATTACATTATTAGGTTTATTACATTTTTGATCATGTTAAGTGGAGATTTTACTACATTTTTATGATATTATTATGTTATTGAGTGCTACAGATCTCTTACTTTGTGTCTGGGGGTCCAGGTTCATTACTGAAATCTGGAGGTATGTCTTTAGAGTGGTCACTCTTATAGCTGGGTGCTGGAGACTCTGCTCTCTGCCTGTGGTACTGATCTCTGCAAACACAAATGGTTGATATCATCATTAGTTCTAGTAAAGACAGACAACAATGTGTTGTCACACTGTTACTGTTTCTGTCCATCTGGAGTTTTTCATCAGGAGAACAGCTGCTTCTGTTCTGATCCTAATCTGCACTTTAACAATAAAGTCAATTTATTATAGTCCGGGAGCCAGGAGCGCCGTATAGGGGCTTCAAGGGGCCCTTGAAGCTGACAGGGGCCCTAATTTTTTTTTTTTTCTTTTTTTTTTTGCAATTCCATCGCAGGCCACACAGGGGGCCCGCGACAACTTTTCTTAACTACTGGAAATTACCCTGTTAGACCTTAGTGAAATATGCTTACTTCACAGAGTGTTTACATGGCTGTCTAGCGAACATTTAATCAATGCAAACAATTGTTTGCAAGCCGTTCCTAACTGATGAAGGAGGTGAGACACACAGCAGCATTGTGTTGAATGACATGGTAGTTGGCACAATTGCAGTGGGTATGTGGGGATTTATTTGTAATACTAATAATAATAATAATAATAATAGTAAATATAGCCGCAAGCGGCAATGCGGGGTCCAAGCTTCTGGTGACTTGGGGGTTATATGTCAGATAATATTAATATAGACACTGAATTTCACATTTAGTCAGAGTTGATATGTGCACAAGTGTACCAAGTTTGTAGTAATTAATATGTAGTAAGTAGCAGTGGTGGTGGTAAGCCAAATGGTGGCTGTCAAAGAGTAATGGACTTTTTCTAGGCAAACTGTCATAATTTCAAATCCTAGCTTCCTGATAAGCTTAGATGTGTTAGCCATGAGTGGACAGCTTACTGAGGTGTTGCTTTTGTGTTCCGAGTCTATTGGATGAAGATAGTTTGCTGCTTCTACTGTACACTTCTGATCATGGTTATAGATGTGCTCAGTGAGGAAAGGATTAAACAAACTGTTCCTGAATTGTGATCTAAGTAATTGGTTGTCACAATGAAAAGCCAATGCTTTTGTAGTAGTGGTGGTAGTCATTAATCTCGTCTGCATAAGCACAAGGCCAGAACTTGAACCATTTGTTCAAGCTGATGTTATGTAGAGGAAGGATGAGTTACTTTACTTGCCGCCTTGCTGTTGTAGAGTGGATGAGGTACTGGGAGAGCTGATGTTATGTAGAGGAAGGATGGCATCATAGATGACATCATAGATGACATCATAGATGACATCATCAATGATGTCACAAGACTGTCATCGGTGATGACATAGTGTCAGAGCATGTGTCATCAAAAGTTTAAACATTTATCATTGCAAGACGGTTTCACGTATCCAAATTATTTGTAAGTCTTTAGATCAGGGAAGTCCAGAAATGACAGAAAAAGTTTGGGCTCATTCAGGCAAATGGCCTAGGACGAGTTTGTTTATCAAAAGTTTAAACATTTATCATTTCAAGACGGTTTCACGTATCCAAATTCTTTATACAACTTTAGATCAGGGAAGTCCAGAGATGACACACAAAAAGTTTGGGCTTATTCAGGCAAATGGCCTATGACGAGTTTTTTTTTTTTTTTTGAGAAAGTCCAAGATGGCGGAAAATCTAGCAGACTTAAATGGGTGTGGTCTATATGGATAGATTAATATTGATCCAGGGAATCCAGCAGATGTGGAATTTTGATTCTACGCCTCACGGTTCAGCAGTTATGGGTCAATACGCAAAAGGGTCTGTTATAGCGCCACCATCTGGCCAATATGGCTAATTTGTTGTCTCTGAGTAGTGGGGCACATTTCCAACCTATGTGGAAGGTCTGGCTACTGTAGCCCTTACAGTTTTTGACGTGCATGCTGTTTTAGGGCTGAATAATAATAATAATAATAAATATAGCCGCAAGCGGCGATGAAGGGTCCAAGCTTCCGGTGACTTGGGGGGTATATGTCAGATAGTGCACATTTATTCAGACTTGGTATGTGCACAAGTAAACAAAGTTTGGTTGAGATCCGGTGACCTGACGGTTTCCAAGCAGTACTAGTAGTAGTAGTAGTAGTAGCAGTAGTAGTAATAGTAGTAGTAGTAGTGTTGGTAGTAGTGGGAGTGGTAGCAGTAGTAGCAGCAGAAGTACTAAGAATAGTAGTAGTAGTAGTAGCAGCAGCAGCAGTAGTAGTGGTGGTTGGCTGTTATAGCACCACCATCTGGTGGATTGGTGTAATTTTTTCCTCTGAGTAGTGGGTGATGTCTTGAAACTATATGGAAAGGTGGGTGATGTGGGGCATATGGTTTCTGAGATCCACACACTTTTAGGGCAGGAGAAGAACAAAAGCAAATACACACAAGTTTAGACATTTATCATTTCAAAACGGTTTCACGTATCCAAAATCCTTTAATAACTTTAGGTCGGGGTAGTCCATAGATATTCCAGAAAAAGTTTTGTGTGATTTTGCCAAACAGTCTAGGAGGAGCTCGCAAAAGTAGGTTTTTGATAAAATTCAAATGGCGGAAAATCTAGGCACACGCAAATGGGCGTGGCCTATATGGATAGATGCATATTGATCCAAGGAATCCAGGATAAGTGAAATTTTGAGTATAGGACACACGGTTCAGAAGATATGGACCATAAGGCGAAATGGTCTGTTATAGCGCCACCATCTGATGGATTGGTGTATTGTTTTTTCTCAGAGTAGGGGGTGACCTCTTGAACCTGTGGAAAGTTTAGGTGATGTGGAGGGTATGGTTTCTGAGGTCCACACACTTTTAGGGCAGAAAAAGAAGAAAAACAAATAGACAATATAGCCGCAAGCCGCGATGCGGGGTCCAAGCTTCTGGTGACTTGGGGGTTATGTCAGATAATATAGACACTGAATTGCACATTTAGTCAGAGTTGATATTTAGTAGAGTGGATGAGGTACTGGGAGAGCTGATGTTATGTAGAGGAAGGATGACATCATAGATGACATCATCAGTGATGTCACAAGACTGTCATCGGTGATGACATAATCACTTATGACATCATTGATGACATCATCACTGATGACATAACTGATGACGTATATAATGTGTGTGTGTGTGTGTGTGTGCGTGCGTGCGTGCGTGTGTTTATGTACTGACACCTGTATGTGGAGTGAGGCACTCTGGGATATGAAGTGCAGCAGTGGCAGCCATTTTATGATGTCGCAAGCACATATATATATATTTACAGTATATGTGTGTAGTTAAAGTTGTCTGTTATTCAGATGTTTTAAAAGGGTAAGCTTGGGCACAGTGGACATCTACAAGTTGGCAATAAAAGTGTAAGCTCAAGGTTGACTAAAGGAGTTAGGATATAATGCATAAAAAACTGGGACAAAAGACAGCAAAGGAGGCAGATATATGATTCAAACAATAAGTTTTTATTGCAAATAATAGTTTTTATGGAATGAAAAACCTAAAGTAAAAAGAAATATATCAATCCATTTTGTCCTTGGGTTAGGGTTAGGGTGTATGATGTTTCCTGGTTATTGATGGACAGAGAGAATTGGATATGTGTTTTGCGGTTTCTGTTTTATGGCGTTGATTGCATTTGTGACATTTGTATGTGACTGAGTCAAGATTCAAGATTCAAGATTCAAGATTCAAGATTCAAGATTTTTATTGTCACTCCATGGTACAAGTATCACGTGTGAAATTCTTGTGCTGTGGACTCCGTTTACGACATAGTACAAATAGGCAACAAGCAATGAGCAATAGCCAATAAGAAATAGGCATCAATAAGCAATACTAAGCAGCAATAGGCAATAAGGCAGAATAGCGATAAGACAAGTCAGTGGCTTATTCATTGCACATAGGTGCACGTCATGTGCATACGTTAGACGTGTTCAGACATTTTAAATTTGACGTATTTGACATACAGTGCAAATAGCATGTACCTTATTAAACATACAATTAAACATTAGGCATTGTGCATACGTTAAGACGTGTTTAGACATTTTAAATTCAACGTATTTGACATACAGGTGCAAATAGCATGTACCTTGTTAAACATACAATTAAACATTAGGCATACATAATGGTAGCAGCTGCAGTACGGTACGGTACGACTACTACACTATTTGTGTATGTTAAGGAGTCTCGTGGCCTGCGGGAAGAAACTGTTCCTCAAGCGATTTGTGCGTGCTTTTGGAACCCTGTATCTCCTCCCTGAGGGTAGCAGGGAGAACAAGCTGTTGTGGGGATGGTTTGTGTCTTTGATGATCTTCAGGGACCTCCTGAGGCACCGCTGTTTATACAGTTCATGCAGATCTGGCAACTCACATCCTGTTACGTGCTGGGCCGCGCGTCTCACTCTCCGTAGCGCCCTGCGGTCCATGGTGGTACAGTTCCCGTACAGGTGGTGAAGCAGCCAGTCAGCAGGCTTTCAATGGTGCCTCTGTAGAAGTCCGTGAGGATTTCTGGCCTTAGCCCAAATTTCTTCAGGCGCCTGAGTCCGTGTATTCGCTGTTGGGCCTTTTTGACAACAGTGGCAGTGTGGCCGGCCCAAGTCAGGTCCTGGTGGATGTTGACTCCCAGGTACTTGAAGCTGTCCACCCTTTCCACCACTGTGCCGTTGATGGTGATTGGGGGGTGTGTGCCCCCCCCCCCCTCCTGTAGTCTACAATGATCTCCTTGGTCTTGGAGACATTCAGAGAGAGGTGGTTGTCCTGGCACCATTGTTCCACCATTGGCCCCCACCTCCTCTCTGTAGGCCGTCTCGTCGCCCCCCGAGATCAGCCCCACGACCGCTGTGTAGTCTGCAAACTTCACGATGGTGTTCGAAGTTTGAGTCGCCACGCAGTTGTGGGTGTAGAGGTCGTACCAGAAGGGGCTGGAGACGCACCCCTGGGGCGCTCCTATGCTGATGGTCAGTGGTGAGGAGGTGAGGTTGCCAGGGTTGGGTAGGTTACTTTTAAATAGGAATCCCTTAAAGTTACTTGTTACTTGTTAAAAATTGTACTTAGTAACGTAATCTGATTACCACTATTTAAAAGTAAAGTAGGGATTACTTTCAGTTACTTTTGGATTACTTTTTTTTTTTTTTTATCCAGGAATGTCCCATTGGGATACAAGATCTCTTCTTCCAGGGAGTCCTGGTCAAGAGTCCTGGCTAAAACCCTTATTTAACTAGATGAAGCATGTTTTACCATTGATAACCAGATAAGAATGTTTATACCAACATGAAGTTAAGGAGAATACAACAAGAGTTATTTTTAAGACCACTTTAATTTACGTTATGGGTATTTTTCATGATGTGGAGTGGAAGACGCAGCTTGTTGCTTTAATCTTGAAACACAAAGTGAAATGCTGTAAGCACTTCTGCCCTGTTGACTCCACGCCTGACCCAACTTGCTGCAGCTTTGCTCCGACTGTCCGACATCCGTGAAAAATAGAAGCCTTGCGTATCTTTTTCGGAGAGCTCCGGATCGTCGGAGCTGGGACGGAGTAGACACGCAACGCAGCAGAGTAGGTGGGAGTTGACACAATTAGAGTGGAAACGTATCGGCTCCGAAGCCGTACCGCAGCGCAGACGGACCGAACACGGACTCAGTGGAATGTGGCCGTAAGTGAAAGTAAAAACCTCTCGCCCCATGCCGACTAGAGCAGCGTTTGTCAGCAGCACGGGTATCAGGCGGATACATTCAATGCCACTGCCTGGCAGCTCGTAGCTGACAGCCCCACACACAGCCCCACACACAAGCGCCTATACTGAAAATGATATTTTCAGTAGAATCCATGTGGAAGGCGCTTGATCTGTCTAAACACTGAGCGAACGTAAAAGTGCTGTTGCTCCGCCTCGCTCGTCCTCGTCACAGTCAGTCACTGGCACCAGGCTACACCGTTTCTTGTTGTTATTTTGTAAAATGAATGAAGAGGCAAGGGCGAATGTAATCCTGCCTGTAACGTCGTTACTATACCCCCGTTACTGTAATCTAGATTACACATCTTAAAATGTACTGTGACAGATTACAGTTACCGTTTTTTTGTAATCAGATTACGTAACGGCGTTACATGTAATCCGTTACTCCCCAACCCTGGAGGTTGCCCACCCTCACCACCTGGCGGCGGTCTGTCAGGAAATCCAGGATCCAGTCGCACATTGCTGTGTTTAGTCCCAGATCCTTGAGTTTGTGTACCAGCCTGGGGGGTACTATGGTGTTGAATGCTGAGCTGTAGTCCACGAACAGCATTCTTACATAGGTGTCCTACCCCTCCAGGTGGGACAGGGCGGTGTGGAGCACGTGTGCTACTGCATCCGCTGTGCTCCTGTTGGGGCGGTATGCAAATTGTAGCGGGTCGTGGTCTGGGGGGAGTGTGGGGCGGATCTTTGATATTACCAGCTTCTCAAAGCACTTGCTGGCTATTGGTGTGAGGGCTATTGGGCGCCAGTCATTGAGGCTGGTCACTTTTTGCTGCTTGGGAATGGGGATGATTGTCGCTGCTTTGAAGCAGGGGGGAACTCGTCTGAGGGAGAGAGACTGGTTGAAAATGTCTGTGAATACGCCTGCCAGCTGGTGGGCGCAGGCCTTGAGCACCCGCCCGGGGATGCCGTCCGGGCCGGCCGCCTTGCGTGGGTTGATACGCAGGAACGACCGGCACACTTCATCCTCAGTGATGGTGAGGGGGCGGTCTGTGGGGGGTGGAGGGTGGGGGGGGTTGGTGGTTGGGTGGGAATGGGGGGGGGTGGGGGTGCTGAGGGGTGGGGGGGAGGAAGGGGGGAGGGGAGGTGGTCAGGGGGGGGGGGGCGAGAGGAGGAGGGGTGATGGGGGGGAGAGGTGGCAGGGGGGGGAGGAGAGGAGGAGAGGGGTGATGGGGGGGAGAGGTGGGGGGGAGGAGAGAAGGGGGGGTGGGGAGGGGAGGAGGAGGGGTGGTGGGGGGAGGAGGGAGGGGGGGGTGATGGGGGGAAGGAGAGGGGGAGAGGGGTGGGAGAGGGGGGGGGGGGGGTGGCAGAGGGGTCGAACCTAGCGTAGAACGCGTTGAGTTTGTCCGGTAGGGTGGGTGACGTGCTGGGGTTCTGTCGTTTCACCTCTTTGAAGTCTGTGGCAGCATGGAGTCCACTCCACAGGTGTCTGGGGTTGTTAGTGTCCAATTTTGACTCCAGCTGCCTTCCATAATCTCTCCGTGCTATTTTTATAACGGTCCGGAGGGCATATTGTGCCTGCTTGTATTGGTCTGTTGTGCCAGAGCTGAAGGCGGTGGTCCTGGCATGGAGGGCAGCCCTGACGTCGCTGTTGACCCAGAGCTTTTGGTTTGGCATTATTTTGACTCTTTTTGTGGGGACTATGTCGTCGGTACACTTCTTTATGAAGCATGACACCGTATCTGCATACTCGCCCAGGTCTCCTGCAGCTTTGAACTCCTCCCACACAACTTGGTCAAAGCAGTCCCTCAGGATGTCATCTGATTGGTCTGACCAGCAGTGGGCGGTTTGGAATGCTGGGGGTTGTTTTTTTTGTTTTTGTTGGTACCTGGGTACTAGTAGAATGGAGGCGTGGTCTGATTTGCCGAAAGGGGGGCGAGGGACGGCTTTGTAGCCATGTCGGATATTTGAGTCACATTTGTCCAGTGTGTTACAGCCTCGCGTGGGGAAATTAATGTGCTGGTACAACGTGTGCATTCTACCTCTCAGGTTTGCCGTGTTAAAATCCCCAGTCACCACCAGGGCCATTTCGGGTTGTTTTGTCTCCTGTGCGCTGATGGCGCGTTGCAGCTCTTTCAGTGCGACAGTCACGTTCGCTTGTGGAGGAACGTATACACCCATGATGGTGACTGACGTGAATTCCCTCGGACTCCAGAACGGCACGCATTGTTTACAGTAGTGATAGGTGCCAAAAACAGAAGTACTTGTTTGTGACGGTGGCAGAAGAGACTTCACCATAGATGCTTTGAGTGGTGGGTGGTGGTGGTTCTGTGTATGATTCAAGTGCAGTGGTGGGTGTTGATGTTGTGGTTGGGGTGGTTGTCAGATATGTATTGGTTTGTATGCATGTATGGATAGGTTGGTCAGGTGGTACCAGTCGTCAATGTCAGGTTTACAGTACCCCCACACAGCGAGGTCAATGGTTCCAGTTGCGTCAATGAGGAGGAAGGTTGTTGTATTCATGGTGGTGCCGGCTCAGGTTGTTGCTTCAGTTGTGGGTTTTACCAGTTTGATTACTTTGCAAGTGATGTTGATCTGTGGAAGAGCATGGCATAAACAGACAAATTAGTCATAGGAAGTAGTATGTTTAGCTTTTATAACTTCACATTGACATGACACTATTTGCATATAGCTTGACTTTAGAAAATCTGGAGTATGTAATTCAAATTCAAAGATTCAAGGCCAAGGTTCAGTAGGTGGCATTTTGTTTTTGCATGATATTGTATGTTTTATCTATGTCACTACTGTGGCATAGGGTGCAAAAAAAGATAGACTTACTTTTTCGAAGTGGCGTCCTTCATTCAGAATGGTGGTGGTTGCATGTGAATAGCCACCCAGGGAGTGATGGATTATGGGAATTTGAGTCCGAGTCTCCAAGCCCTGAGTCAATTAGGTGGCTCACACGTATGTGTGTGTGTGTGTGTGTGTGTGTGTGTGTGTGTGTGTGGGAATGGGGGGGGGGGTGTCACAGCAGGTGGCATTAAAAGTTTAGACATTACAAGTACCGCATAGTACCACACTTCAAATAAACCAAACTATACCTTTCACAAATCACCTCAATAAGTGTCAAACTAAATGAATGCCTGCAAAACTGTTTTCGGATGTGTGAGATGTGCAAAATAAATCAGCATTGTTTAAGGCCAAAACTCTTAACATCTTACTTGGCTTTAATTAAACACAAGATAGGAATACATTTCAAATTTTTATACCCATAGCTCCACCCATCTTCCCAGGGGGGGGGGGGGGGGGGATGCAAACACACAAACAATAACTCACCAATTCAGCTTCAGAGTTTAGATTCAACAGGGCACCATTGGCACGGTGGATATCTACAGATCAGTAAAGGCGCAACCAATCACTTCAAGTTCAAACATTAACATTAACATGGTACATTCATGTCCACATTTTTAGTAGCGTTTTAAACATAAATTTAACATTTTTAACTTTGTGTTATTCTTTCGTAATTTATACTTTTAACTTATGCTTTTAACTTATTAAACTAAAACACAATATTAATTCAAAGATGCAAACACAAAAATGAAATCGGTGCTGCAATACAATGGTTCCTTCCAATTGAAGCAATTTAACAAATAAATTAAGCAGCATTGCATCAAACATTTAAGCAGCATTTTAAAACAACAGGAATGTAAACATATTCACCGACCTTTGGCGTCTTTGAAATGAAACTCTGAGTAGAGCTTGGTGCTTCTGGTTGCTGTCTGATGGTTTGAATGTATGACTGAGAGAATGTATTCCTTTTCAGGTGTTCTCAATCTGGTAATGAGCGGCCATTTTGCTGCTGCATATTGGGAAGTGTAGTTTTTTGTGAGAGTAATCCCATTCCCTGGCTCATCTCTTGCACCAGGGGCTGTGTGTGTGTGTGTGTGTGTGTGTGTGTGCATGTGTGTGTGTGTGTGTGTGTGTGTGTGTGTGTGTGTGTGCGTGTGTGTGTGTGTGTGTGTGTGCATGCATGCGTGCGTGCGTATGTGTGTATGACACCTGTGTGTGGAGTGAAGCACTCTGGGAGATGAAGTACAGCCGTGGTGGCCATTTTAGTATATGTGTGTGTGTGTGTGTGTGTGTGTGTGTGTGTGTGTTTGGATGTGTTTGTGTGTGTTTAGTGTCAGGGCATGTGTCATCAAAAGTTTAAACATTTCTCATTTCAAGACGGTTTCACGTATCCAAATTCTTTCTAAGTTTTTAAATCAGGGAAGTCCAGAGATGACACACAAAAAGTTTGGGCTCATTCGGGCAAATGGCCTAGGACGATTTTTTTTTTTTTTTTTTTAGAAAGTACAAGATGGCGGAAAATCTAGCAGACTTAAATGGGCGTGGTCTATATGGATAGATGCGCATTGATCCAGGGAATCCAGCATATGTGGAATTTTGATTATATGCCTCACGGTTCAACAGTTATGGTCCAATACGTGAAATGGTCTGTTATAGCGCCACCATCTGGTCAATATGGGTAATTTTTGTCTCTGAGTAGTGGGGCACATTTCCAACCTATGTGCAAAGTCTGGCTACTGTACCCCTTACGGTTTTTGACGTGCATACTGTTTTAGCGCAGAATAATAAAAATAAATATAGCCGCAAGCGGCGATGCGGGGTTCAAGCTTCCGGTGACTTGGGGGGTGTATGTCAGATAATATAGACACTGAATTGCACATTTAGTCAGAGTTGGTATGTGCACAAGTGCACAACGTTTGGTTGAGATCTGGTGACCTGACCGGTTTCAAGCAGTAGTAGCAGTAGTAATAGTAGTGTTAGTGTATATGTGTGTAAGTGTGTATATGTGTGTGAGTATATATGTGTGTGTATATGTGTGAGTATATGTGTGTGTGTGTATGTGTGTATGTGTATATGTGTGTGTGTGTGTGTGTGTGTGTGTGTGTGTGTGTGGCGTGTGTGTGTGTGTGTATAGGTGTATATGTGTGTGCATGTGTGTGTGTGTGTGTGTGTGTGTGCATGTGTGTGTCTGTGTGTGTGTGTGTGTGCGCGCGATGTTATATAGAGGAAGGATGACATCATAGATGACATCATAGATGACATCATCAGTGATGTCACAAGACTGTCATCGGTGATGACATAGTGTCAAAGTTTAAACATTTATCATTTCAAGACGGTTTCACGTATCCAAATTCTTTGTAAGTCTTTAGATCAGGGAAGTCCAGAGATGACACAGAAAAAGTTTGGGCTCATTCGGGCAAATGGCCTAGGACGAGTTTGTTTATCAAAAGTTTAAACATTTATCATTTCAAGACGGTTGCACGTATCCAAATTCTTTATACAATTTTAGATCAGGGAAGTCCAGAGATGACACACAAAAAGTTTGGGCTTATTCGGGCAAATGGCCTAGGACGAGTTCGTTTTTTTTTTTTTTTGAGAAAGTCCAAGATGGCGGAAAATCTAGCAGACTTAAATGGGCGTGGTCTATATGGATAGATGCGTATTGATCCAGGGAATCCAGCAGATGTGGAATTTTGATTCTACGCCTCACGGTTCAGCAGTTATGGGCCAATATGTGCAGTCGGCTGTTATAGCGCCACCATCTGGCAATATGGCTCATTTTTTGTCTCTGAGTAGTGGGGCACATTTCCAACCTATGTGCAAGGTCTGGCTACTGTAGCCCTTACGGTTTTTGACGTGCATACTGTTTTAGCGCGGAATAATAATAATAAACGGAACAGATACAATAGGGATCCACGCACTTCGTGCTTGGACCCCTAATGATATGTGCACAAGTGTACCAAGTTTGTAGTAAGTAATATGTAGTAAGTAGCAGTGGTGGTGGTAAGCCAAATGGTGGCTGTCAAAGAGGCTTATTAAGTAATGGACTTTTTCTAGGCAAACTGTCATAATTTCAAATCCTAGCTTCCTGATAAGCTTAGATGTGTTAGCCATGAGTGGACAGCTTACTGAGTCCATAATGTGACGCTCCTCTTGCTATGAGAGAGGGGGGCGTCAGTGCTGTATGAGATAGAAAATCCCCCCTAAGGGGATTTGTTTTCAACAGGAGTCATGACATTGGTGGTGATCTGGGGAGGTGGTGGGGTGAAGCTTTTGCTCTGGAAATGCTGGATGAATGCGGGATGCTGGCACGAGGTGAGTGATGACTGCACAAGTGTGATTTAAGCTGTGGTGATGGGGGCTTTATATAGTACCAGGAGAAGGGCATTTATGATGTCATTTATGATGTCATTTATGATGTCATTTATGATGTCATAACTGACGTCGTCATAGAGAAGGTGACGTCGGAGATGGTGACGTCTTTTAGTGACGTCATTTGGGCTGAGGGGTATGATAGCATGGGGTGTCTACCTATGCCTTTTGGTCTTCCATGATTGAAATTCAGTCTAAGACTACACTTCAATCATGAGAGACTTGTAAGACATTCTAACAATCTTTATTGAATCAGAATAGACAGTTTGAGTATGGCGTATGACTCCATGATGTGACGCGCGCATGTGTGTACATATATACATATATGTCGCAAGCACATATATATATATTTACAGTATATGTGTGTGTGTGTGTGTGTATAGGTGTTTATGTGTGTGCATGTGTGTGTGTTTGTGTTTATGTGTGTTTAGTGTCAGAGCATGTGTCATCAAAAGTTTAAACATTTATCATTTCAAGACGGTTTCACGTATCCAAATTCTTTGTAAGTCTTTATATCAGGGAAGTCCAGAGATGACACAGAAAAAGTTTGGGCTCATTCGGGCAAATGGCCTAGGACGAGTTCGTTTTTTCTTTTTTTTGAGAAAGTCCAAGATGGCGGAAAATCTAGCAGACTTAAATGGGCGTGGTCTATATGGATAGATGCAGATTGATCCAGGGAATCCAGCAGATGTGACATTTTGAGTATAGGACACACGGTTCAGAAGATATGGACCATAACGCGAAATGGTCTGTTATAGCGCCACCATCTGGTGGATTGGTGTATTCTTTTTTTTCTGAGTAGGGGGTGAACCTCTTGAACCTCTTGAACCTATGTGGAAAGTTTAGGTGATGTGGAGGGTATGGTTTCTGAGATCCACACACTTTTAGGGCAGAAAAAGAAGAAAAACAAATAGACAATATAGCCGCAAGCGGCGATGCGGGGTCCAAGCTTCCGGTGACTTGGGAGGTGTATGTCAGATAATATAGACACTGAATTGCACATTTAGTCAGAGTTGGTATGTGCACAAGTGCACAAAGTTTGGTTGAGATTTGGTGACCTGACCGGGTTCAAGCAGTAGTAGCAGTAGTAATAGTAGTGTTAGTGTATATGTGTGTAAGTGTGTATATGTGTGTGTGTATATATGTGTGTGTATATGTGTGAGTATATGTGTGTGTGTGTGTGTGTGTGTGTGTGTATGTGTATGTGTGTGTGTGTGTGTGTGTGTGTGTGTGTGTATGTGTGTGTGTGTGTGTGTGTGGCGTGTGTGTGTGTGTGTATATGTGTGTGCATGTGTGTGTGTGTGTGTGTGTGCGCGATGTTATGTAGAGGAAGGATGACATCATAGATGACATCATAGATGACATCATAGATGACATCATCAGTGATGTCACAAGACTGTCATCGGTGATGACATAGTGTCAAAGTTTAAACATTTATCATTTCAAGACGGTTTCACGTATCCAAATTCTTTGTAAGTCTTTAGATCAGGGAAGTCCAGAGATGACACAGAAAAAGTTTGGGCTCATTTGGGCAAATGGCCTACGACGAGTTTGTTTATCAAAAATTTAAACATTTATCATTTCAAGACGGTTTCACGTATCCAAATTCTTTGTAGGTTTTTAGATCAGGGAAGTCCAGAGTTGACACACAAAAAGTTTGGGCTCATTCGGGCAAATGGCCTAGGACGAGTTCGTTTTTTTTTTTTTTTAGAAAGTCCAAGATGGCGGAAAATCTAGCAGACTTAAATGGGCGTGGTCTATATGAATAGATGCATATTGATCCAGGGAATCCAGCAGATGTGGAATTTTGATTCTACGCCTCACGGTTCAGCAGTTATGGGTCAATACGCAAAAGGGTCTGTTATAGCGCCACCATCTGGCCAATATGGCTAATTTTTTGTCTCTGAGTAGTGGGGCACATTTCCAACCTATGTGCAAGGTCTGGCTACTGTAGCCCTTACAGTTTTTGACGTGCATGCTGTTTTAGGGGAGAATAATAATTATAATTATAGCTGCTGCGCAGCAATGGGTCGTGGCCGGGCAAGTCTCAAGTCTTTTAGCTATAGTCCAAGTCACGTCTCAAGTCTTTAGTCACAAGTCCAAGTCAAGTCTCAAGTCTCTTATGGATGAGCTTTCTATCATCTGCTGCATGCAATCCAGTCTGCTTAGAACACTGCAGTTCATGACAGGGCTGGGGCAGAAGGCAGAGCTGATGTTATGGAGAGGAAGGCTGAGCGATTTATAGATGACATCATCAGTGATGTCACAAAACTGATGACATCACTGATGACATCATCAGTGATCAGTGGAGATTCAAGCTTTATTTAGCAAGAATTTGCATTAAAGTACCATTTACAGTAAAACATTTTGATGGACTGTGGGCTCAATTTTTGATCTATCAAAAATCTGTTTGATACTTTTGTGGAGGACAGTCCACCGATGCAGATGCTGGAGTTTGGTGTCATTTGAAGAAAAAATCTGGGAGGAGTAGGGTTTAATTAGTTTTACAGTTTTTGCAGTTTTGCGGTCTTTAGACTTCATAATTGGCCATAGGTTGCAGCGTACAAAAGTTTCTCCTCATTTGGGCACACATTTTGGTGAAAGTGCCAAAGCCATAGCCCATATGCCTGATTTGTTATGAATTTTCAAAGTTTGAAACTTTAGATGGTCGCTGTAGCGCCACCATCAGGACTATAGGTGCCAAATTCACATCAACTTAGTTTGGCATGGGACTGGACCTTTGTGCAAAGTTTGGTTTATATTCATGCTTGGGAAGTCTGACTTCCTGGGAGAAGAAGAAAAAAAAAAAAAAAAAAAAATAATACAGGCAAATACAAGCAGTGGCCCTGCCGCTTCGCTGGCCCGGCCACTAATAATAATAATAATAAACGGAACAGATACAATAGGGATCCACGCACTTCGTGCTTGGACCCCTAAATATAGCCGCAAGCGGCGATGCGGGGTCCAAGCTTCCGGTGACTTGGGCGGTGTATGTCAGATAATATAGACACTGAATTGCACATTTAGTCAGAGTTGGTATGTGCACAAGTGCACAAAGTTTGGTTGAGATTTGGTGACCTGACCGGGTTCAAGCAGTAGTAGCAGTAGTAATAGTAGTGTTAGTGTATATGTGTGTAAGTGTGTATATGTGTGTGTGTGTATATATGTGTGAGTATATGTGTGTGTGTGTATGTGTATATGTGTGTGTGTGTGTGTGTGTGTGTATAGGTGTATATGTGTGTGCATGTGTGTGTGTGTGTCTGTGTGTGTGTGTGTGTGTGTGCATGTGTGTGTGTGTGTGTGTGTGTGTGCGCGATGTTATGTAGAGGAAGGATGACATCATAGATGACATCATAGATGACATCATCAGTGATGTCACAAGACTGTCATCGGTGATGACATAGTGTCAAAGTTTAAACATTTATCATTTCAAGATGGTTTCACGTATCCAAATTCTTTGTAAGTCTTTAGATCAGGGAAGTCCAGAGATGACACAGAAAAAGTTTGGGCTCATTCGGGCAAATGGCCTAGGACGAGTTCGTTTTTTTTTTTGGAAAATCTAGCAGGCTTAAATGGGTGTGAGTTATGGGTCAATACGCAAAAGGGTCTGTTATAGCGCCACCATCTGGCCAATATGGCTAATTTTTTGTCTCTGAGCAGTGGGGCACATTTCCAACCTATGTGCAAGGTCTGGCTACTGTAGCCCTTACGGTTTTTGACGTGCATGCTGTTTTAGGGCAGAATAATAATAATAAATATAGCCGCAAGCGGCGATGCGGGGTCCAAGCTTCCGGTGACTTGGGGGGTGTATGTCAGATAATATAGACATAGTTTTTGACGTGCATGCTGTTTTAGGGCAACAAATGATGTAATTTATGATGTCATTTATGATGTCATTTATGATGTCATAACTGACGTCGTCATAGAGAAGGTGACAGTCTTGTGACATCACTGATGATGTCATCTATGATGTCATCTATGATGTCATCTATGATGTCATCTATGATGACATAGTGTCAAAGTTTAAACATTTATCATTTCAAGACGGTTTCACGTATCCAAATTCTTTATACAACTTTAGATCAGGGAAGTCCAGAGATGACACAGAAAAAGTTTGGGCTCATTCGGGCAAATGGCCTAGGACGAGTTCGTTTTTTTTTTTGGAAAATCTAGCAGGCTTAAATGGGTGTGAGTTATGGGTCAATACGCAAAAGGGTCTGTTATAGCGCCACCATCTGGCCAATATGGCTAATTTTTTGTCTCTGAGCAGTGGGGCACATTTCCAACCTATGTGCAAGGTCTGGCTACTGTAGCCCTTACGGTTTTTGACGTGCATGCTGTTTTAGGGCAGAATAATAATAATAATAATAAACGGAACAGATACAATAGGGATCCACGCACTTCGTGCTTGGACCCCTAATAATAAATATAGCCGCAAGCGGCGATGCGGGGTCCAAGCTTCCGGTGACTTGGGGGGTGTATGTCAGATAATATAGACACTGAATTGCACATTTAGTCAGAGTTGGTATGTGCACAAGTGCACAAAGTTTGGTCGAGATTTGGTGACCTGACCGGGTTCAAGCAGTAGTAGCAGTAGTAATAGTAGTGTTAGTGTATATGTGTGTAAGTGTGTATATGTGTGTGTGTATATATGTGTGTGTATATGTGTGAGTATATGTGTGTGTGTGTGTGTGTGTGTGTGTGTGTATGTGTATGTGTGTGTGTGTGTATGTGTGTGTGTGTGTGTGTGTGTGTGGTGTGTGTGTGTGTGTGGATAGGTGTATATGTGTGTGCATGTGTGTGTGTGTGTGTGTGTGTGTGTGTGTGTGTGTGTGTGTGCATGTGTGCGTGTGTGTGTGTGTGTGCGCGATGTTATGTAGAGGAAGGATGACATCATAGATGACATCATAGATGACATCATCAGTGATGTCACAAGACTGTCATTGGTGATGACATAGTGTCAAAGTTTAAACATTTATCATTTCAAGACGGTTTCACGTATCCAAATTCTTTGTAAGTCTTTAGATCAGGGAAGTCCAGAGATGACACAGAAAAAGTTTGGGCTCATTCGGGCAAATGGCCTAGGACGAGTTTGTTTATCAAAAGTTTAAACATTTATCATTTCAAGACGGTTGCACGTATCCAAATTCTTTATACAATTTTAGATCAGGGAAGTCCAGAGATGACACACAAAAAGTTTGGGCTTATTCGGGCAAATGGCCTAGGACGAGTTTTTTTTTTTTTTTTTTGAGAAAGTCCAAGATGGCGGGAAATCTAGCAGACTTAAATGGGCGTGGTCTATATGGATAGATGCGTATTGATCCAGGGAATCCAGCAGATGTGGAATTTTGATTCTACGCCTCACGGTTCAGCAGTTATGGGTCAATACGCAAAAGGGTCTGTTATAGCGCCACCA
>NC_139638.1:1667500-1702500 GCF_964638095.1 Poromitra crassiceps | reverse complement strand
ATAGAAAGCAGTTTTTGTGTACAATATCCCTATAAGTATCTGGACAGAAAGTGGTATTTGGGTAGAACATACTGTCAATACGACAAGTACTTCTCTGGCTCTGCAGATACATATAATATGGTCTACAAAGTTAAATACAACAGTCTGGATAGCTCACTTGGTAAAGCACGTGACTTATGCTAACTAAAGACCATTGCCGCTCAAAGTTCAAACCCCACGTGGGATGAAAAACTTTCAACTTCAGACAGGTAAGTCAGTAACAGTAATTAAAACCCCACATGCTGCCTCCTTATTTTGCGGTGTTTCATGAACTTTTTCAATATCTTGGAAATGTTAGCTGGAAATTGCGTGGCTGTGTTCAAGAACGTGTTTTGCAACAGGAGAGGTTAGTTCTTGTCTCATGATGGAGCTTTTGTGTTCTAAAATCAGAATTTTCAGTTGTCATTGTGTCTTTCCCACACACACATCAAACCATAGGGCGTAGTGGCGTCCACTACAGAAGGTTGATGGGGTTTATCCCTGAAATTGCTTTTGGTGACTATAGCCAGCACCCTGCATGGCAGCTTGTCATGCAGTCCATTTACCATTAAGGACATTTTTGTATTACACACATAATGCACCACTTTACATTAAAAGTATGCCCTGAATGGAGGTGTTTGAACTAATTGGTGTGGGTTGTGCTGTTACAATGAGCACATGAGTGACAAGGATAATTCAGATTGAATTCTCTTTTTGGACCTTTCACATGTGAAGACACAATAATGTATTGGAATGTTTTTCCTCTCTCATCTGAAAGAAGGCTCCCAGCAAACACAATTACATCATGATGATGTTCTGATATCATCTTTCAGTGACGTCCAGGACTAGGCCAAATCACAGCCGATTTGAGGATCATTTAGACATCTACACAGGAATGTCAAGATGACGTCGAGATATGACATTACCATGAATAGGCATATTCAGTTATTCTGCTATGTACACAGTGTGTATTCAGCAGCGTTATACATAATTATATCCAGATTAACCTTTATTCTACATTTTCAAAAAATAAAACAGTTACCTGGCCGTGGTTTGAACCCAGGACCTCCAACTTTGGGGTCTGCTACTTTACCCCTACACCATCCTTCCACAGCAATGACGAGGCACGGATGTAACCTTATTATGGCATAAACTTGTTTTTATTCAAACGTGGGTGTCAAGTCTTTGTGGATCGGGCATTACTGTGTGACATCTAAACCAATTATGTATTATGCTACAGCAGATGCAGAACCCCAAAACACATTAACCCCACCCAAAATGCTACATTCCAACTTCCAGTAGTAGTAGTAGTAGTAGTAGTAGTAATATTAGCAGAAGTAGTAATAGTAGTAGTAGTAGTGTTGGTAGTAGTGGGAGTGGTAGCAGTAGTAGCAGCAGTAGTTGTAATTGACCGGTTAATGAGTTGTGGGCAATTTAGTGTTGGCGTGTGTTTCATTAAAAGTTTTGAGATTTATCATTTCAAAACGGTTTCACGTATCCAAAATCCTTTACTAACCTTAGGTTGGGGTAGTCCATAGATGACCCAGAAAAAGTTTTGTGTGATTTGGCCAAACGGTCTAGGAGGAGCTCGCAAAAGTAGGTTTTTGATCAAATTCAAAATGACGGAAAATCTACCACACAGAAATGGGCGTGGCCTAGTGGGTTAGATACATGATGCTCCAGGGAAACCAATAGATGTGGAATTTTGATTCTACAGCTCGCAGTTCAGAAGTTATGGACCAACAAACGTGAAATTGGCTGTTATAGCGCCACCATCTGGTGGATTGGTGTAATTTTTTTACTCTGAGTAGTGGGTGATGTCGTGAACCTGTGTGGAAAGTTTGGGTGATGTGGGGTGTATGGTTTCTGAGATCCACACACTTTTAGGGCAGGAAAAGAACAAAAGTAAATACACAAAAGTTTAAACATTTATCATTTCAAAACGGTTTCACGTATCTAAATGAATTCCATAACTTTAGGTCAGGTGAGTCCAGAGATGCCACAGAAAAAGTTTGGGCTCATTCAGGCAAATGGCCTGGGAGGAGATAGCAAAAATAGGTTATTGGGAAAGTCCAAGATGGCGGAACATCTAGGCACACGCAAATGGGCGTGGCCTATATGGATAGATGCGTATTGATCCAGGGAATACAGCCGAAGTGGAATTTTGATTCTACGCCTCACGGTTCAGAAGATATGGAGCATAACACGAAATGGTCTGTTATAGCGCCACCATCTGGCCGATATGGGTCATTTTTTGTTTCGGAGTAGTGAGGCACATTTACAATCTATGTGCCCAGTCTGGCTATGCTGAGCATTACAGTTTCTGCTGTACATACAGTTTTACCGGAGAAGAAGAATAAAAAAATAATCGGAACAGATACAATAGGGATCCACGCACTTCGTGCTTGGACCCCTAATAATCGGAACAGATACAATAGGGATCCACGCACTTCGTGCTTGGACCCCTAAAAATCAGAACAGATACAATAGGGATCCACACACTTCGTGCTTGGACCCCTAATAAACGGAACAGATACAATAGGGATCCACGCACTTTGTGCTTGGACCCCTAATTATTATGGCATAAACTAGTTTTTTAAAACGTGGGTGTCAAGTCTTTGTGGATCGGGCATTACTGTGTGACATCTAAACCAACTATGTATTATGCTACAGCAGATGCAGAACCCCAAAACACATTAACCCCACCCAAAATGCTACATTCCAACTTCCAGTAGTAGTAGTAGTAGTAGTCATAGTAGCAGAAGTAGTAATAGTAGTAGTAGTAGTGTTGGTAGTAGTGGGAGTGGTAGCAGTAGTAGCAGCAGTAATTGACCGGTTAATGAGTTGTGGACAATTTAGTGTTGGCGTGTGTTTCATTAAAAGTTTCGAGATTTATCATTTCAAAACGGTTTCACGTATCCAAAATCCTTTAATTACTTTAGGTCGGGATAGTCCATAGATGACCCAGAAAAAGTTTTGTGTGATTTGGTCAAACGGTCTAGGAGGAGCTCCCAAAAGTAGGTTTTTGATCAAATTCAAAATGGCTGAAAATCTACCATACAGAAATGGGCGTGGCCTAGTAGGTTAGATGCATGATGATCCAGGGAATCCAGTAGATGTGGAATTTTGATTCTACAGCTCGCGGTTCAGAAGTTATGGACTGACAAATGTGAAATTGGCTGTTATAGCGCCACCATCTGGTGGATTGGTGTATTTTTTTTACTCTGAGTAGTGGGTGATGTCGTGAACCTGTGTGGAAAGTTTGGGTGATGGGGGGTGTATGGTTTCTGAGATCCACACACTTTTAGGGCAGGAAAAGAACAAAAGTAAATACACAAAAGTTTAGACATTTATAATTTCAAAACGGTTTCACGTATCCAAAATCCTTTAATAACTTTAGGTCGGGTTAGTCCATAGATATCCCAGAATAATTTCCGTGTGATTTGGCCAAACGGTCTAGAAGGAGTTCGCAAAAGTAGGTTTTTGATAAAAATTCAAAATGGCGGAAAATCTAGGCACACGTAAATGGGCGTGGCCTATATGGATAGATGCGTATTGATCCAGGGAATACAGCCGAAGTGGAATTTTGATTCTACGCCTCACGGTTCAGAAGATATGGACCATAACGCGAAATGGTCTGTTATAGCGCCACCATCTGGCCGATATGGGTAATTTTTTGTTTCTGAGTAGTGAGGCACATTTACAATCTATGTGCCCAGTCTGGCTACGCTGAGCATTCCAGTTTCTGCTGTACATACAGTTTTACCGGAGAAGAAGAATAAAAAAAAATATAGCCGCAAGCGGCGATGACGGGGTCCAAGCATGGTCAGTAAGGATGTAGTGGTCAGTAAAGGGTGATGGGGTCAGTCAGGGTGTTGTGGTCACATAAGTACTTGTGACTTGAAGTAGTACTTGGATAGAAAGCAGTTTTTGTGTACAATTTCCCTTTAAGTATCTGGACAGAAAGTGGTATTTGGGTAGAACATACTGTAAATACGACAAGTACTTCTCTGGCTCTGCAGATACATATAAGATGGTCTACAAAGTTAAACACAACAGTCTGGATAGCTCACTTGGTAAAACTCATGACTTATGCTAACTAAAGACCATTGCGGCTCAAAGTTCAAACCCCACGTGGGATGAACAACTTCAGACAGGTAAGTCAGTACCAGTAATTAAAATCCCACATGTTGCCTCCTTATTTTGCGCTGTTTCATGAACTTTTTCAATATCTTGGAAATGTAAGCTCGAGATGGCTGCGTTCAAGAACGTGTTTTGCAACAGGAGAGGTTAGTTCTTGTCTCATGATGGAGCTTTTGTGTTCTGAAATCAGAATTTTCAGTTGTCATTGTGTCTTTCCCACACACACATCAAACCATAGGGCGTAGTGGCGTCCACTAGAGAAGGTTGATGGGTTTTATCCCTGAAATTGCTTTTGGTGACTATAGCCAGCACCCTGCATGGCAGCTTGTTATGCAGTCCATTTACCATTAAGGACATTTTTGTATTACACACATAATGCACCACTTTCCATTAAAAGTCTGCCCTGAATGGAGGTGTTTGAACTAATTGGTGTGGGTTGTGCTGTTACAATGAGCACATGAGTGACAAGGATAATTCAGATTGAATTCTCTTTTTGGACCTTTCCTATCTGAAGACACAGTAATGTATTGGAATGTTTTTCCGCTCATATATCTGAAAGAAGGCTCCCAGCAAACACAATTACATCATGATGATGTTCTGATATCATCTTTCAGTGACGTCCAGGACTAGGTCAAATCACAGCCGATTTGGGGATCATTTAGACATCTACACAGGAATGTCAAGATGACGTCAAAATATGACGTTACCATGAATAGGCATATTCAGTTATTCTGCTATGTACACAGTGTGTATTCAGCAGCTTTATACATAATTATATACAGATTAACCTTTATTCTACATTTTCAAAAAATAAAAAAGTTACCTGGCTGTGGTTTGAACCCAGGACCTCCAGCTTTGGTGTCTGCTACTTTACCCCTAGACCATACATGGGCAAACTACGGCCCGCGGGCCGGATGCGGCCCGCGGGCGCCACCTGTGTGGCCCGCGATGGAATTGCCAAAAAAAAAAAGAAAAAAAAAAAAAAAAAAAATTTACACAGTGCACCTGAACGCAACATGCAAGATACCCGCTGAATAAGTGTCCAAATGTTCATGTCATTCTGGCCAATACTCCACTTCTGTTATAGCATTTCAGTCTGGAATGTGGAATATCTTTCAATAATCTTTATGACTAAAAGGCTACATTGAATTAGAAATTTAAATAATTAACTCATTGGTTTTGGATTTATTTAGCTTCAAGACTGCATTTTTGTTTGTGTGACCCGCAACACAGGCTTTGATCATCCCGGGCCACTTACTGATACTTATGCTTAAATTAACCCACCCATATTCTGATTTATTTCAAGAAAAACATTTTGGCTAGTGGAAATTCTAATTGCCTGGTAACTTTAAAATCTAGCAGCCATATTGGCAGGTGGTCAAAAAAGTTAATTTCAAGCCCTGAGAGCAGGTGGTGACATAGGAGTGAGTGAGAAAAGGATGAAATATTGGTGGTTAAGACTGAATAATGACATCACAACTGTTAATTTAAAATGAGTTATTCCTCTAAACGTGGCTTCAAATGTACCAAATTTTTCACGCTGGCGCCGTTCGGCCCTCAGCAAAACCTGGTAGTGAGGAAATTTTTTGTGGCCCTCTCTATCATCAAAGTTACCCATCCATGGGTTACGGCATGACAATATTTGTTCGGCCCCGGCAACAATCTGGGTTTCTCATGTGGCCCCCCATGAAAAATAATTGCCCACCCCTGCCCTAGACCATGCTTCCACAGCAATGACAAGGCACGGATGTAACCTTATTATGGCATAAACTTGTTTTTATTAAAACGTGGGTGTCAAGTCTTTGTGGATCGGGCATTACTGTGTGACATCTAAAACAACTATGTATTATGCTACAGCAGATGCAGAACTCCAAAACACATTAACCCCACCCAAAATGCTACATTCCAACTTCCAGTAGTAGTAGTAGTAGTAGTAGTAGTAGTAGTAGTAGTAGTAGTACTAGTAGTAATAATAGTAGCAGAAGTAGTAATAGTAGTAGTAGTAGTGTTGGTAGTAGTGGGAGTGGTAGCAGTAGTAGCAGCAGTAGTTGTAATTGACCGGTTAATGAGTTGTGGGCAATTTAGTGTTGGCGTGTGTTTCATTAAAAGTTTCGAGATTTATCATCTCAAAACGGTTTCACGTATCCAAAATCCTTTAATAACTTTAGGTCGGGGTAGTCTATAGATGACCCAGAAAAAGTTTTGTGTGATTTGGCCAAACGGTCTAAGAGGAGCTTGCAAAAGTAGGTTTTTGATCAAATTCAAAATGGCGGAAAATCTAACAGACATAAATGGGCGTGGCCTAGTAGGTTAGATGCACGATGCTCCAGGGAAACCGGTAGATGTGGAATTTTGATTCTACGGCTCGTGGTTCAGAAGTTATTGACCAACAAACGTGAAATTGGCTGTTATAGCGCCACCGTCTGGTGGATTGGTGTATTTTTTTTACTCTGAGTAGTGGGTGATGTCGTGAACCTGTGTGGAAAGTTTGGGTGATGGGGGTGTATGGTTTCTGACATCCACACACTTTTAGGGCAGGAAAAGAACAAAAGCAAATACACAAAAGTTTAGACATTTATAATTTCAAAACGGTTTCACGTATCCAAAATCCTTTAATAACTTTGGGTCGGGGTAGTCCATAGATGACCCAGAATAATTCCTATGTGATTTGGCCAAACGGTCTAGGAGGAGTTCGCAAAAGTAGGTTTTTGATCAAATTCAAAATGGCGGAAAATCTAGGCACACGCAAATGGGCGGGGCCTAGATGGATATATGCGTATTGATCCAAGGAATCCCTGAGAAGTGAAATTTTTAGTATAGGACACACGGTTCAGAAGATATGGACCATAACGCGAAATGGTCTGTTATAGCGCCACCATCTGGCTGATATGGGTCATTTTTTTGTTTCTGAGTAGTGAGGCACATTTACAATCTATGTGCCCAGTCTGGCTACGCTGAGCATTACAGTTTCTGCTGTACATACAGTTTTACCGGAGAAAAAGAAAAAAAATAATCGGAACAGATACAATAGGGATCCACGCACTTCGTGCTTGGACCCCTAATAATCGGAACAGATACAATACAATACAGATACAATAATAACTAGGGGTGTCACGATACACTCAGTTCACGATACGATACGTATCACGATACTGGGTTCACGATAACGATACGATACGATACGATTTTAACAATCTTTTTTTAAACTTGAATAATGACAATATATGACTGGAAAAGTAGTATTTTATTTGAAATGCACAAATACAAAACATGCTGTTGTGGGAAATTGTTATTACAATAACAACTAGAAAAAACATGAGATTGGAGATAAGGCTTATCTTGAAATAGAATGAGTTACACCGTCACTTAGATTTACTTTGAACTAAAAGGTTTCTCAGCAGTATAAATTCTCATTATGCATCTTCAGTTTTTCTTCAAACTCAAACAACAAGACTTTTCTTAGTCTATTTTTTATGCATCTTCAGTTTTTCCTGTCAAGTAAACAGTTTTGCCAGAAACTCAATTGAATGGTTTCTCTCCTGTATAACTTCTCATGTGTCTCTTCAGAGACTTGTTCAACTGAACTACTTTCCACACATTGAACTTCAACAAACAAAGACGTTTCTTTGTCTACTTTTGGAGAAAAAAAAAAAAAAAAAAAAAAAAAAATCACGATATGAGATTTCATCTCAACGATACATATCGTGACGTTTTACTATCGCGAAATTTCGTGGGACGATATATTGTGACACCCCTAATAATAACTGATAATATCAGATCAATCACCAATAAAGCCCTCCTGGTCAATGACTTAATCATTGAACATAATATTGACGTTATGGGATTATGCAAAACCTGGCTAAAACCGGACGTTGTTCTTCCACTCATTGAAGCCTCCCCCCCTAACTTTGACAATTTGCATGTTGCCAGAATGTCAAGAAATGGTGGGGGCGTTGGCCTAATTTATAACTCAAATCTAGGTCTTTTGCAGGATCAAAAGTATAAGCTCCTATCTTGTGAGATACTTACTATGAGACACTCTAATATAGCTGGCCTCGGAGCCTTCTACCTAGTTATGCTCTACCGCCCACCTGGGCCCTATTCATCTTTTCTTGATGAATTTTCCAATTTTCTCTCTGACCTCGTAACCCGCACGGATAGTATCCTTATCATTGGCGATTTCAATATTCATGTTAACCGTAAAGCTGACCCACTCTGCAAAGCCTTTCTATCTTTAGTCGACACCCTTGGCTTTGCTCAGCTGGTTCATGAACAAACGCACTCTAACGGCAACACGCTTGATCTCGTCCTCGCTCGTGGGATTAACGTCTCAGATCTGTCAGTCATGATATACCCTCCAGCACTGTCAGATCATTATCTAATTAAATTTAAAATAGACGTGCCCCTCCGGCAATCAAACCTAGCCGATACCTACACCGCCCGGCGTATCGATAGTTCTACTCCCACTGAACTCGCTGATTTGTTGTCGGGCCGCTTTCCTCTCTCCCAGAGCGGATCGACTCCATTAATGAATTCACAAATCAATTTAATTCAATCTTACTCGCCTCGCTGGATTCTATCGCACCTCTACGTACTAAAATCCGTCGCCCTAAAAAACCCTCGCCTTGGTATACTGACGATACACGCGCACAAAAATGAATATGCAGAAAACTAGAACGTAAATGGCGATCATCCAAGCTTGAAGTCTTTCGACTAGCTTGGAGTGATAGCCTACTAAAATACAAATGTATGCTCTCCGCTGCAAGAGCCTCCTACCTATCAGATCTTATTAACACTAATAAAAATAATCCTAAATTTCTATTTGACACGGTCGCAAATCTTACTCGCAAACCCTCCCCCAATACAAACTCTCCATTTACAGCTAATGACTTCCTTGACTTCTTTAACCGTAAAATTATCTGTATTAGAGATGAAATTAGCAACTCTCTATTACTCACAAAGGGTGCTAACCCCTCTCCTAGCCCTGTCCTTAGAACCTTAGACGAGAGTACTATACTCTCGAATTTTGAGACTATCTCTCTAAATGCACTTTCAAAAATTGTACTTTCATCTAAATCCACAACCTGTTTATTCGACCCTCTCCCTGCAAAGTTGATTAAGGAACTCCTTCCAATACTAGGCCCCCCCTTACTTAACATTATCAATAGCTCCCTCTCCTCTGGCATTGTCCCTACCTCCTTCAAATCTGCTGTAATCAAACCTCTACTTAAAAAGCCAAACCTTGATTCTGAGGTTCTTAACAACTTCAGGCCAATCTCAAATCTCCCTTTCCTCTCTAAAGTTCTTGAAAGAGTAGTCTCGACACAATTAACTGACTACCTCTCACATAATAAACTTCTCGATCCCTTTCAATCTGGTTTTAGATCACTCCATAGTACTGAAACTGCTCTTACAAAAGTAACCAATGACCTTCTCCTTGCGTCCGACTCTAATTTCTCCTCTCTTCTCATTTTATTAGACTTAAGCGCAGCCTTCGATACAATCGATCATAAGATCCTCCTAGACCGCTTATCTAACTACGTAGGTATCCGGGGCACTGCCCTATCCTGGCTAAAGTCATATTTGTCTGATAGGACACACTGTGTCTCATATAAAAATATCATGTCCACTTTCTCCTCAGTGAAGTTTGGTGTACCGCAGGGATCAGTCCTGGGTCCCTTACTCTTTGGAGTTTACTTACTGCCTCTTGGCGAAATTTTCTGTAGATATGGCATTAACTTTCACTGTTATGCCGATGATACCCAAATTTATATACCAATTAGACCAGACGATCGCTCTAAACTCGCTAATCTTGAATCCTGCTTAATCGCTGTTACAGACTGGATGTCAAATAATTTCTTACGACTAAACGCCAACAAAACTGAACTACTAGTTGTTGGCCCAAAAACCCAACTTCCATTTCTCACTGATCTTAGTCTGAACATTGAGAACTGCGTAATTACTCCAAACTCAAAGGTGAAAAACCTAGGTGTTACCTTTGATCCTACTGTCATTCGATGCTCACATTAAGGATATCACTAAAATAGCTTTCTTTCATCTCCGCAATATTTCAAAGATCCGTCCCTTGCTAAATGCAACGGATGCCGAAACCTTAATACACGCCTTTGTTTCATCTAGACTCGACTACGGTAACGTCTTATTCTCTGGCCTTCCACTTTGTAGCACAAATAAATTACAACTCGTGCAAAACGCCGCTGCTAGAATTCTAACTAGAACTAAGAAGTTTGATCATATAACTCCGGTCTTAATCTCCCTCCACTGGCTCCCAATTCAGGCCAGATCAGACTTTAAGGTGCTTCTGTTAACCTATAAATCTTTGCATGGGCTCGCACCTCCGTACTTATCTGAGCTAATCATTCCCTATGTTCCCACGCGTACTCTCCGCTCACAGGAGGGTAATTATCTTACCGTCCCTAAAATTAAGAAAAAATCAGCAGGTAGCAGAGCATTTTCTTACCGTGCTCCACATCTCTGGAACCAGCTTCCTCTGTCAGTTAGGGAAGCTGGCTCCATTGAAATCTTCAAAACTAGACTCAAAACGCATTTATTCTCCCAATCATTTGGTTGTGCTTGATAGTTGTGTTTGACGATGTCATTCTCTAGAAACATTTATTAGCTCTTGAGTACATACAATCCTGAATTGCTGAGCGGGCTGTCTCAAGCCAGCAATATCATTATAAACTTATACTTGACCTAATCTAATAATATGGCATCAGTCGACCCAGTAGCTTAGATACAAAATCTAATAGCTGGTGAATAAACTTAGTCCTGAACTGCTGAGCGGGCAATCACAAGCCAGCAGTATCAGTATAAACTTAGACTTGACCTAATTTAGTTTTGTTTGTTGTAGGTCATGATTAACGGTCCGCATCAACAGGGCTGAATCATTGACAGTGGTGTTAGGTGGTACTTAGACCTGAATTAGCAGTATAGTATTAGTCATCCTAAAAAATAAAAAAAAATCCTAATAAATTTTGTTTTGACCTAATTTTATTGTTGTCTATAGAGTTAGTTCCACCTCTGCGCAGATTCCCCCGCTCTCTTCTCTCTCTCCCCCTCAGGTGTCCTTCATTGGCCTGACGTACACCCCCGCCGCTGCAGCCCTAGGTCCGGCCGTCATCGCCCTAGCCACCTGTCGTCACTCTAGGCCATCTACCCGCTACTCCTTCTACTGTCTGACACCCCGGGCTCTTCACCACCACCGACCCCTATCCTCATCATCCTGGTCACCTGCCTGCCTAAGGGAAGGGGGGGACCCCCCCCCCCCCCCGGCCTTATCACCTCCAACTCCTATCCTCCCCTCCCCTTAATCACCACCTCCGACTCTTATCCTCCCCTCCCCTCCTCTTAGCTAGTATTCTCTAAACCTACAAACACTTAAAGACTACATTTTCTATTTCCTTTGGACTCTACTTTTTACATTTTCAACTCCCTTCCCTGATTTTAGGATAATTTAAAAACTACATTTTTATATCCCTCTGTTGGACTCTTTTTTACATTTTCAATTTTCTGTTCTCTTGTAAATTTTATTTCCATAATAAACCATTTACAGAGTTTCACTGCCGGAAAACTCTGTTCATGGTTTAGCCCGGCATCTCTCGGCCTGTCTCGGAGGGGAGTCCCCGGATGGGGGTCCGCTGCTGGGTCCACTGCCTGGGTGGGCCCGCGTGGCCTGCGTGGCCTGCTCTCTCAGTTCCCAATCACTAGCTGGGGGCGGGTCTGGGAGCGGGACGCGTGGGGGGTGGGCTTACCCAGGTGACCATTGCTGGGCCCCTGTAGCACAACGACCTCACAAGGTTCCTCCTCAGCCAAGCCAAGTCACTGGGGCAATCCATTTGGTGGAAAGGTTTTCTTGCGTTCACTGGGGGTGTGGGGACGCCGCTGTGTCCCGGCCCGGCCTTCTCTCCCACGCCTTATGTGGGCGGGGGGCCGGGGCGGGGGGCATCGGTGCTCTTCATCACTGGTCGAGGGCTGCCGGTTGGTTTAGAACAGTTTAGGTAGGCGATAGATTAGCTACAGCCTAAGGCTGACCTGTTATAGTGTTCAGGCAAAGATCAGACTAGAGCAGAGTAGGATAGGCCAGATTAGGCTGTAGACTAGCTAGATACTATGTCCCAGCTAGCTCTGGTTAATGCTTAGAGTAGTCAGTTGTCTGATCTCCCCCCCCCCTCTCTTTCTCTTTCCCCCGCTCCTTTCCCTTCTTCCCCCTCCTGTTCCCCACTCTCCCACATTTCCCACTCCCCCCCCCGCCCCCTCTCTTTCCATGCTCTTCCCTCCCCCGCCGCCCCTTCCCACGTTCCCCCTGCTCTCCCTCCCCTGCACCCTCCCACCTCTCCTTCTCTGTTCTCTCCTCCTCCCTGTCCTCTCCCCTCTCTCACATTCCCCCTGCACTCCTTCCCCTACACCCCCCCCACCTCTCCTTCTCTGCTCTCTCCTCCTCTCTGTCCTCTCGGGGTGGGGGGGAGGAGGGGGCGGAGAGGTCTGTTCCCTCCCCCGCCTCCTCCTCACGCGTTCCCCCTGCACCCTCCCACCTCTCCTTCTCTGTTCTCTCCTCCTCTCCCCCTGCACTCCTTCCCCTGCACCCTCCCACCTCTCCTTCTCTGTTCTCTCCTCCTCTCTGTCCTCTCTGGGGGGGGGGAGGGATGTGGGACGCTCCCCCTGCTTCTCTACCCTGGCTCTCCCTCCCCTGCATCCCCATCTCTCCTTCTCTCCTCCTCCACATTCCTATCTTCTCCCCACCTCCCCCCTCTCCTCCGTCTATATTGCTCATTCTCTCCCCACCTCCTCCCTCCCCCTGCTCTCCTCTCCCCCACACCTCCCCTCCCTTCCCCTCTCCTGCTCTCTCCTCTTGCTCCTTCCACACCTCCTATACCCTCCCCACCCCATCACTCTCTCACATTCCCCCTGCTATTCTCCCTTCTCCTGCGCTCTCCTCTGCTCTCCCCTCATTCCTATATTTTCTATATTATCAATTGTTCAAATGTTATCTTTATTCTGTATATTCATGTTACTGTTGTGTCAGCTAGAATTAGCTAGACATACTTTATGTGAAGCCCTCTGAGACATGCTTGTGAATTAGGGCTATATAAATAAACTTGACTTGACTTGACTTGACAATAGGGATCCACGCACTTCGTGCTTGGACCCCTAATAATCGGAACAGATACAATAGGCATCCACGCACTTCGTGCTTGGACCCCTAAAAATCAGAACAGATACAATAGGGATCCACGCACTTCGTGCTTGGACCCCTAATAAACGGAACAGATACAATAGGGATCCACGCACTTCGTGCTTGGACCCCTAATTATTATGGCATAAACTAGTTTTTTAAAACGTGGGTAGTAGTAGTAGTGTTGGTAGTAGTGGGAGTGGTAGCAGTAGTAGCAGCAGTAATTGACCGGTTAATGAGTTGTGGGCAATTTAGTGTTGGCGTGTGTTTCATTAAAAGTTTTGAGATTTATCATTTCAAAACGGTTTCACGTATCCAAAATCCTTTAATTACTTTAGGTCGGGATAGTCCATAGATGACCCAGAAAAAGTTTTGTGTGATTTGGTCAAACGGTCTAGGAGGAGCTCCCAAAAGTAGGTTTTTGATCAAATTCAAAATGGCGGAAAACCTACCATACAGAAATGGGCGTGGCCTAGTATGTTAGATGCATGATGATCCAGGGAAACCAGTAGATGTGGAATTTTGATTATACAGCTCGCGGTTCAGAAGTTATGGACTGACAAATGTGAAATTGGCTGTTATAGCGCCACCATCTGGTGGATTGGTGTAATTTTTTTACTCTGAGTAGTGGGTGATGTCGTGAACCTGTGTGGAAAGTTTGGGTGATGGGGGTGTATGGTTTCTGAGATCCACACACTTTTAGGGCAGGAAAAGAACAAAAGTAAATACACAAAAGTTTAGACATTTATCATTTCAAAACGGTTTCACGTATCCAAAATCCTTTAATAACTTTAGGTCGGGTTAGTCCATAGATGTCCCAGAAGAATTTTCGTGTGATTTGGCCAAACGGTCTAGAAGGAGTTCGCAAAAGTAGGTTTTTGATAAAATTCAAAATGGCTGAAAATCTAGGCACACGTAAATGGGCGTGTCCTATATGGATAGATGCGTATTGATCCAGGGAATACAGCCGAAGTGGAATTTTGATTCTACGCCTCACAGTTCAGAAGATATGGACCATAACGCAAAATGGTCTGTTATAGCGCCACCATCTGGCCGATATGGGTAATTTTTTGTTTCTGAGTAGTGAGGCACATTTACAATCTATGTGCCCAGTCTGGCTACGCTGAGCATTCCAGTTTCTGCTGTACATACAGTTTTACCGGAGAAGAAGAATAAAAAAAAAATTATAATAATCAGAACAGATACAATAGGGATCCACGCACTTCGTGCGTGGACCCCTAATAATAATAATAAAAAAATAAGAAGGATCAACACAATTTATTTTGTCCACATAATGACCATTATATGAAAGGAAAAGCAGCCCACAAATGACAGCCAATGAGAAAAGGAGAACATAATGATATTAAGACTGAATAATGATATCACAACAGTCTCATGCTAAACACTCTCCTGTTGGACTCCACATGTGTATCAATATTGTAGGAGCCACATTAAAGATTATTTAATTTATGACATTTTATTAGATTATATATTTTGGCTCCAAATTGTTCCCAGGAAAGAGGCCCTGGCGCCTACTATTATTATTTTCATGCCCAATATATTACTTAATCTCTCCCTATTATAAAAGCCATTAAGATCTTTAAATTGACATATTTTGTGTTTGTGAATTAATCTGTCCTTTTGTTTTTGCGTGTGAGTCAATTAGGCCCCCTCTGCAGGTGTGAGGGGAGAGCACCTTTAAATTGCGAGCTGTGGCGTGCGCTCGGAAAGAAAGCAGACAGCAGATACTGTCATGAACCTCAGCCGCTCAGCCGCACCTGTGGAATGTTTGCTGCAACAAAAGGATCAGCAACTCTGCAATCCCCAATCAAAGACACTAGACCCACCACCCGCATTTTTCTGTTTGTTTAAGATTATTGTGAAATAAACCATCAACACCTGAGAACGGTAAACCATCTCCGAATATTTTTTATGAATGGATTTTTGGATAGGCTGTGAGTCCGACATGTATCTGCTTTCTCTAGTGGTAAAAATAAAAGACAATTGGAACACTGGAACACGGGTTACAGGAGAAACCCTAAGGTTGTTTTTGCCACTACAAATATTCTTTCTAGTCATTAGTTGATAGTGTTTCTTTGTTCCCTCTGGTGTATTCAGAGCAGAGAGAGAGTATGATGATTCAACAGGGATGAGAGTGAGAAAAGGAGCAAATATTGATGGTTAAGACTGAATAATGACAACACTACAGTGTTATCCTAATATAATTTAAAATGCAATATTACCCTCTAAATCAGCTTCAAACAGCCTAAATTTTTCGGCCAGTGGGGCCCATACTATGTCCTGCCATGGGGCCCAAAATCCCTGGCGGCGCCCCTGCCGGGAGCCAAAGGCTGTTTTTTTGATGAACCTTGTTTCGTCTGATAAAGTTTTTTTATCTGCTGATTCTTGTACCTTGGGGGTACCTATTCAAAATACAGGAGGGTGCCCGGTGAGCACCCTTGAGCATTTTTAGATATTAACCCCTTAAGTGCCAAAATCCCATAAAAAGCGGGATTTATGAAATTTCATGCAAAATCAAATGCATCAAATTTGCTTTCTCCAATGTTTATTCATAAAGGAGCAAGGATGTCATGTATAATGTAGCCTATTTGATTCCCGCGCCATGTGCCACCCTACCCCCAATAAAAACATGAAATAAGCAGATTACTCTTGTAGTCTGATAAATCACTCCCAGGTGTTAAAGCGGTGCATGTTTGCGCAAGTCAGACCCTTCTCCCCCACTCCCCTCTCTCTGGCATTGTGTGTGTGTGTGTGTATGTGTGTGTGTGTGTGTGTGTGTGTGTGTGTGTGTGTGTGTGTGTGTGTGTGTGCATGTGCGCGACTGCGTGCGTGTGTGCATGTTTCACTGGCTTTGAGCTGCGACACTTTCTGTCTCCACTCTCAATTCCTTGTACAGCCAGGGGGAGGGGTCTACAGATGCAGCCAGCCAAACTGAGACCACTGCCCTGCGACTGTCGTGCGCGCAACGTGCGGCAGTGCCTCGGTGGCAATATTTTTTTTTCACCCTGGAAGTCCACTTCTGTTTTCACCAACCAGGAGGCGCAAAAACACACCGTCTGATTAGCTTTCTGAAAGACTGACTTCGCCCTGTGATTCGCCTGCCTCTCAGAGCAGTCCACCGTCAGTAGTACACAGTACACAGGAAAAACTGGAGGGTATTTTTCCCAGAGTAAATATTATTTTCCTCTCAAATAGTAATATTTAATCATTTTGGAGCATAATTATTACCTGCAGGCAATAGAGTGAGCGCAAAGTTCCAGACAAAATTATATTGGAGTAAACAACATGGTCACGTCTACATGTACTAACGCCCACTTTATTTTCGATTCGGCTATTTTTCTGCCCCTATAGCCTACAGTAGCGTTAAGATAGGACGGACATAATTAAGATTATCTGGAAGCCCTTTTCTTCACTTGATGGATCAAATGCCAGGTAAGTTTATTACTATTGATTAGCATGTGTCAGGTTAAACTGATTTGCAATATTACAGGTAGCCACAGTTACCTACATGTAACGCTAGCCATCTGTTGAACAGGCTGGGCTGATAACATGCTAACGCTACGTTAGCATGCTAACATATGTTAGCATCGGACTGACTAATTAAACCTCTTTTTAGTGGTTTATTGACAGTAAGTTATTAACGGCAGGTGGGTCGGTGCAACACGAGTATTAAATTGCTAGCGGACTTTGAGACACATGTGTTTTGCTCTGAACAGAGCGTGGGTAGGCGACTTCTGTTGCAGTTTTGTCATTCGGTGCGACACGTGTGGTTGACTGAGTCTAAACAGAGGACTGTAGGGTGACAGTTTTACTAGCGGCAGATGGACATAAAAGTTAATTTGACACACTGGTCGGTCCAACGCCTGTGTTTGACTGAGCGGAGCACTGCACTGGGTTGACTAACGTTTTACTAACGTTAATGCCCAGAAGCGTGTATTGCATGGTGTACACAGCACTGTGGTTCCCAACCTTTTTTGTCTTATGTACGCCTTGAGCTGTTTTTCCATGACAATAGTACCCCTCACTCATGCGTGTTGATGATTACATACAAGTAAATCTATACAAAATATGTTTCACTGAACTGCCGGTGTTTGGGCTTTTTAGTTGTTGTTTTTTGCCATTATCAGTAGCAGAACAGTGTAGCAGTTGACACTTGCCAGCAGAACTAGTTGCGGCACACACATCACATTTTAACAATGGGCTTATTAAATGACTTTTAATTTTGGCCCCTATGTTAACAGGTACAGTATTCTATCTTGTCTGCAGATTTAGATGTCTCAGAGAGGGAGAGAAGCCAGAGCAAGCTGCCGAAAGACAGCACGCAGCAGCCGACAGAGCCAGCCACGTCCCCGCCGACAGCAGAGGAGGAGCAGTGAACCGACACACACTATATCTACTGGCCTCATTGCCATTACTGGGAAAGGCTGGAGCCTTGTCCCAGTCTGTGTGAGTACCTCACCTTGATATAGTGTCACTGTCTGCCTAGTCGGGAGTTCCTGCAATAAAGCCACAAGTTACGTTAATCTGCATTCTGCAATCACAGTATTGCAGTTTTCTTACTGTGGGATTTGACACCCGTACTCGCCAGCCTTTCTCTTTTTAAAGGCCGCCTCTGAGGGAGCGGACGGCGGCGGAGCGGAGACGGAGCCAGAGCGCTGTGGGTCAGCGGATCGCCTGAACACTGGTGCCCGCATCTGTTTTCACACGGCTCGCGCTCCTCTCATCCCCCACTGCACACCCGTTCATACCGAGACAGCTGTCTCACCCCGCGGGAGGAGGCAACTCAAGCCACACAACTAGTTCGTTATAATCGAACATCATGCTTTGAAGGCGACTTTACGATGATGAGGAGGGTGAGGACTCAATCACAGCAGATATCACAGGCACAGGCAGCAAAACCCGACGCACTGATACAAAAATCTCCATGGACGCGTCGCGCTGCGCTCAGGCCTCGCCCCCGCCCCCCTCGCTTCCCACAAAGAAAAGTCTAAAAAGAAAAATAACTCCCAATTAATTTAGCTCTTTTTTGTTTTAATTTCCCAAAATGTTTCAGTGCGAACTTCAGTGCAGTCATAACTGTGAAACAAAATGTGCATTTGTGAGGCTTTTTTATAGTATAGTGTTATAGTGTCTGTTTTAAGCAATATTACAGTTTTCTTCTTTATTTACATTAGGTCTTTTCACTGTCAGTCAGCATGCATCTGCAAGGTCTAATAATATTTTTTAAATTTTTGCTTTTTTTAAGGCGTCTGCCACACGAGCCATTGTCCAGTTGACAGTCCCACTGGCTGACACCCCACGTTTGATTGTGGCTGGTAAGTATTTTATTTTACACGTGAATAAATATGGATAGCTACAGTCTTTGTTTACAAAGTGGCTGTGTAACGACAATGTCCACAGATGTGGTACGACTGCCGGAACAGACTCACCAATGCAATCTTGTCAGATGCATATTTTTGCCAGATCCATGGGTGAGAGTCTGTTCCGGCACCTGTGCCGGAGCCGTACCACGTCTGGTGGACATATAAATTAGACAAATGGAACTTACTTGCCTCTTTAAATAACTGTGCTCCATACAGTACAACAAACAAACTCAGAACTAAGCCAATGGAATATTTAAACTAAAAGGATGCTAAAAGTATTATTTTGCTTCATTAGACACAAAAAGTTGGGAAAATAGGGTCCAGTTTGAAAAAGACTGATATATTTTCTACTCTGTTATCCCCCCCCCCCCCCCCCCCCCCCCCCCACCCCACACACACACACAAGCCCCGGTCCAATAACACAGACAAACCCACACTGGATGATGTCCATCGCAAAACAGGTGCTGGTTGAACGGCCTTTGTGCTTGGGCTGGCTGTAGTCTTCTCCTCCTACTATAACTTCAACCTGCAGTACCAACATGATGGAGCATGCACGCTGGAGAGAGGTACAGTAGGACCTTCTTCACACATACTGCACCAGATAGCTTGACTTTCCTTCACACATCACCATTGTCCAATAATCTATAACCTAGTGGTAACCACTGGTGCCTCTGACACAAGAACATTGGCACAGTGCATCCTACAGTATGATGACTAATTGCCAAGTCCCATGGCGTCACTATACCAATGCAAAAGGTAGACGTTTTCATCATTTTTGGACATGCAGGGCAGTCTAGCAGAACTCCAACTATAGCTGAAAGTGATGCCATGGGATGGGACATTCAGACAGGCCGGGGCACCGTAAGAGTGACAGGGTTGTTTTGGCAGACCGGTAATGTCTTTACCTTTCACACGCCATGTGAAATGTACAACATTTTCATTGTTTTATGCCTAACCTAATTGCAAACCCAAACCATAACCCTTAACCTTAAAGAAGAACTCACCCAAAAAACTACTGATTTATTTTGCACATACTGTAATCTGACACATATCTGAGAACTGTAAACAGTTTTGCAGGCATTCATTTAGTTTGACGGTTATTGAGAGTTGATTTGAATGAAGTTGTGGGCCATGCACTAATTACACACATTCCACATGAACTCAGAATCAACTCTCAATAACTGTCAAACTAACTGAATGTCTGCAAAACTGTTTCCTGCCAAATAAATCAGCATTGTTTTTTGGTGGACTGTCACCTTAACCAAGTTGTTTTACTTGTCTAAACATAACCAGACAGACTATTTTAGGTTTTTACAAATAAGACACTTCCTATTCATAGCTTTCAAGGAGCGTTACGTGCTGCCGGGAACGGCCAGCTGGCGGTCAAAAAAAAAACTTGTTCATTCCGCTGCCGCCTCGACTAGTTTCTCACGCTGTTTGTTCAGCCAAAATGCCGATTACCTGTTGTGCTATCGGTTGCACTAACCCACGAGGAGACACGCCTGGCTTGTGCTTTAACAAAATCCCGTCGGAGAAAGAAAGGAGGAGGTTGTGGATTTGTGTGATTAGACGTGGTTCAGTCGCAAATGGCTTTTTTTCTACCATCAAAGTAGCCTACACACGTCTTTGCGGCCAACATTTCATCAAAGGTAAGCTCAAGTAATGTTAATGGGGTATTAATCATTATTGTAACGTTACTTGAGCTTACCTTTGATGAAATGTTGGCCGCAAAGACGTGTGTAGGCTACTTTGATGGTAGAAAAAAAGCCATTTGCGACTGAATAAACAGCGTGAGAAACTAGTCGAGGCGGCAGCGGAATGAACAAGTTTTTTTTTTTACCGCCAGCTGGGCGTTCCCGGCAGCACGTAACGCCCCTTGAAAGCTATGAATATAGCCACGAAGCTCTCGAAAATATCAAAACCCATAGGGCTATAGAAACGCTGTTGATCAGTCTCCAAATTAATAACTCAGTGGACAAACCCATATCCAGCATGTACAATGGAATGGTAAAATGGACTGCATTTATATAGCGCTTTTATCCAAAGCCTGCTCTACCGCCTGAGCCACAGCCACCCCCTGCATGTACTGTACACGTCGTTTTTAACAATGGAACAGAGGAACTCTTATTACTTTTCACATACAGTATAGTCACGCCGAGGGACTTCACAAATAGTCAACATAAGACCCTTTGGATATGTCACATTCATAAATTTATGTCACCTGAAAGAAGAATATTTTTGTGTTTCTACATTGTTTTTCAGAGCCTGCCTGTAAGCAGTGTCGTCCAAAGCAAGAAGAGTGGCAAGATGGTCTCAAAGCGGAATCAACTTTTTTTGTGATTTTGGGCTAAGCTTAATTGTTTCCACGGTGACGTTCTTGACTTTTAAATGGATAGGTTTGTTAGATTAGAATGTAATCCATGAACAATTTTAGATTTAAAGCATACAATATTTTCGTTTAACTATGAAGCTTTTGCAACAACAGAACATTTTTTATTTATTTTTCCCGAAAGCTTTTTGCGGACCCCCACTGCTTTAGCCTACTAGTGCACAATCAAGGTTTCCACCATTGCCACTTGTCCTCTAAAAGCTGGTAGACTCATAATCAGGGAACAAAGAAATGTTAAACATCCTAATGTTCAAAGTCACTGGATGGATGTAGAGAACAAGTTCAACAAACATGTGACATTAATGTTGTAATTTATTATTTATTTATTTATTTATTTATTTATTTATTTATTTCAGGGACAGTGCAGCATTAATGAACATTTGCATGTAAATGTGCCGGATTATAGCCTTAGCTAATTTCCATCCATAGTCCCTCGACAGGTGAGGTACAAAAAAGTTTAAAAGAAGAAATAGAAAAATTTGTGCATACATAGGGCATACATACACATACAGCAATCCCAGCTAGCAGGGAATGTTCCCACAACATTAGCTAACATTCCCTACCAGTTCTATAAATGTTTTTATGTTTTTATGTTTTATATTTAGATTTTTTAATCTAATGTTTTTAATCTAATGTTCAGATAACATTTTAAGGATGTTATTAATTTAAACTAATGTTCCTATAATGTTACATGCTAACAAAGAGAACGTTTTTGGTGCAACATTCCGAGGGTGTTTTGGGGATGTTGTTGAGGTAACAGATTATAGATTGTTCTTCTATAAAACATTCCCACAATGTTTAATGATAACAAAGATCATTCTCAACACAACATTCTTAAAGTGTTTTCAGGATGTTATTCAGGCCTCAGATTAGAGAATTTTTTTTTACAAAATGTTCCTAAAATGTTAGATGATAACAAAGGATGAACATTTTCAACAGAACATTCTGGAAATGTTATGCCGATATTTTGATGCCTCAGATGACAGAAGGTTGTTCATAGAACGTTCCCACAACATTAGATGATAACAAAGGAAGAACATTGTCAAAGCAACATTTTCAAAATGTTTTCAGGATGTTATGTGTTGTCATAGAATGTTTCCACAATGTTAGCTAATAACAAAGGAAGGACATTCTCAAAGGAACATTTTTAAAATGTTTTCAGGATGTTAAGTGTTGTTATAGAATGTTCCCACAATGTTAGCTGATAACAAAGGAAGGACATTCTCAAAGGAACATTTTTAAAATGTTTTCAGGATGTTGTGTGTTTTAATATAATGTTCCCACAATATTAGCTGATAACAAAGGAAGGACATTCTCAAAGGAACATTTTTTAAATGTTTCCAGGATGTTAAGTGTTTTATAGAATGTTCTCACAATGTTAGCTGATAACAAAGGAAGGACATTCTCAAAGCAACATTTTCAAAATGTTGCCAGGATGTTATGTTTTTTATAGAATGTTCCTACAGCATTGGCTGATAACAAAGGAAGGTCATTCTCAAAATAACATTTTCAAAATGTTTTCTGGATGTTATGTTTTTTTATAGAATGTTCCCACAATGTTAGCTGATAACAAAGGAAGGACATTCTCAAAGGAACATTTTTAAAATGTTTTTAGGATGTTGTGTGTTTTAATATAATGTTCCCACAATGTTAGCTGATAACAAAGGAAGGACATTCTCAAAGGAACATTTTTAAAATGTTTTCAGGATGTTATGTGTTTTTATAGAATGTTCCCACAAAGTTGGCTGATAACAAAGGAAGGACATTCTCAAAGGAACATTTTCAAAATGTTTTCAGGATGTTATGTGTTGTCATAGAATGTTTCCACAATGTTAGCTAATAACAAAGGAAGGACATTCTCAAAGGAACATTTTTAAAATGTTTTCAGGATGTTAAGTGTTGTTATAGAATGTTCCCACAATGTTAGCTGATAACAAAGGAAGGACATTCTCAAAGGAACATTTTTAAAATGTTTCCAGGATGTTAAGTGTTTTATAGAATGTTCTCACAATGTTAGCTGATAACAAAGGAAGGACATTCTCAAAGCAACATTTTCAAAATGTTGCCAGGATGTTATGTTTTTTATAGAATGTTCCTACAGCATTGGCTGATAACAAAGGAAGGTCATTCTCAAAATAACATTTTCAAAATGTTTTCTGGATGTTATGTTTTTTTATAGAATGTTCCCACAATGTTAGCTGATAACAAAGGAAGGACATTCTCAAAGGAACATTTTTAAAATGTTTTTAGGATGTTGTGTGTTTTAATATAATGTTCCCACAATGTTAGCTGATAACAAAGGAAGGACATTCTCAAAGGAACATTTTTAAAATGTTTTCAGGATGTTATGTGTTTTTATAGAATGTTCCCACAAAGTTGGCTGATAACAAAGGAAGGACATTCTCAAAGGAACATTTTCAAAATGTTTTCAGGATGCTATGTGTTTTATAGAATGTTCCCGCAATGTTAGCTGATAACAAAGGAAGGACATTCTCAAAGGAACATTTTCAAAATGTTTTCAGGATGTTGTGTGTTTTAATATAATGTTCCCACAATGTTAGCTGATAACAAAGGAAGGACAGTCTTAAAGCAACATTTTCAAAATGTTTTCAGGATGTTATGTGTTTTTTTTTATAATGCTCCCACAACATTAGCTGATAACAAAGGAAGTACATTCTCAAAGGAACATTTTAAAAATGTTTCCAGGATGTTAAGTGTTTTTATAGGATGTTCCTATAATGTTAGCTGATAACAAAGGAAGGACATTCTCAAAGGAACATTTATCAAATGTTTCCAGGATGTTATTGAAGCCTCGGATTACAGAACATTTTTTCTAAAATGTTTCCACAATGTTAGATGATAACAAAGCAAGGACATTCTCAAATGAACATTTTAAAAATGTTCTCATGATGTTATGTGTTTTTATAGAATGTTCCCACAATACTAGCTGATAACAAAGGAAGGACATTCTCAAAGGAACATTTTCAAAATGTTTTCAGGATGTTATGTGTTTTTTTTATAATGCTCCCACAACATTAGCTGATAACAAAGGAAGGACATTCTCAAAGGAACATTTATCAAATGTTTCCAGGATGTTATTGAAGCCTCGGATTACAGAATTTTTTTTCTAAAATGTTTCCACTAGGTTAGCTGATAACAAAGGAAGGACATTCTCAAAGGAACATTTATCAAATGTTTCCAGCAGGGGCGTCATGCAAACCAAAAATCTGAGGGGGCGAACTCTGTCGCCGCCCGTAGGGCGGCGAAAAATTGGGGGGTTTGGAAGCCAGATTTAGAGGAATATCTCATTTTAAATTAACAGACTGAGCAGGTGTAACCATAAGGCTATTTTCCAAACTGCTCTCAGCCTCCTGGAAAGATCCATAATCACCAGACTAAGTACATTGCCACTGCCCAGGCTCAATGGACTTGACAAAAAAGGGAGACCACACGTTTCAAAGCAATGTAACACAATGTTTATTTTGGCATCATGTCAGCATTGTTGCTATCAGAGTATACATTTTGCCAACATTTTGGAATAAAACTATTAAAAAGTAGGCTACATTTCTCAGTTGTTTTTACCTATACTGTAGAATCTAATTCCAATAAGAACTGAATTGGCCTGTGACTTAATGAACCAAGATAGCCTTGTCTTCAGCATGGAAACACTGGAGGATTATTGGATAGTTGGAAGAAATAAAAGTCCCTCCCCCTGAATAGTACGTAGGGATCAGCCCTACCCTACACTCTGCATGAGTTTATTTTGACTGTAAACTTGCCCCGGGAGCAGCTCTCTGCGGTGAGAACACAAATGTCACAGCTTTGAATCATACAGGACTTAGTCCATTTCACATTTGTATTTCTAGTCTTTCAGCTGACACTGTCATACAGAGTGCATGACTTACAGTGAGTGAGCAAGTCAGGGGTTTAGTGCCTTGGCCAAGAGCACTTCAGCAGGACACATGGCTGCTGATGAAACATACTGATTGGTATTGCCTTTTCAGAAGGTAGCTGAACAGCCAGGAATGGGTCTTGCGCTACTTTTGAATGCTAAAATAAAGCTGATATTGTACAGTTTGATTCAAGGAAAAAAAAATGTTTCAAGTACAACACAAACTGTCCATTTTGCTGCAACTCGACAGTGTTGCTTAATCCAGGACCTTACTTCCTGGAACTCTTGAGTGCTGGTCCATTGGAGTGAATGGAGATGTCACAACTCTTCTTACACGGCTCTGGTCTCATCCAGGACACTCACAGCTCTGCCTGTCAATCACCTGTAACAGAAACAAACAGGAAGCACACAACAGAGCAGGAGGGCTGTCACAACACATAACCTGTAAATACCTACTACACACACTGAAAGAGGACAATAATAGTTGGACAATAATAGTCAAATGTAGAATTTTCATCAGCCTACCTTAACGTCTGTCTGCAAGCCTCCAAAAGGAATCCCTAACTCTCTCCAAGTTCACTTCCTGGGTCCTCTCTGCCTCGACTGCAATGACCATCAGATCAGCCATCCTTTCTTGCACCATCGTGGTCCGCAGTCTGTTCTTTATGAATTTAAGTGAAGAGAAGCATCTTTCATTGCTGCATGATGAGACTGGTAGTGTGAGGATGAGCTGGTAGAGCTTGCTGATCTCAGGATATGCTGCCACAAGCTGATTCTCCACCATGAACTGGTAAATAGCCATCACCTTGCTCGGCTGTGTTTCTTCTCTCTGGATTCTGTGTATTAAGAATCTGTACTCCATTTGAGCTTGTTCTGAATTTACATCCCCACTGTAGTATGTACACAGCTGTTGAAGGTGTGTGATCTTCTCTGTTGATGGCTTTGTGAGGCTGCATGTGTGTTTGAGAAGAGATAGGGTCTGGTTGCTGAATCTGTCTGTGATGCTCTGCAAGCAGAGGTCAAGAGTTGCAAAGTAAAAATTAACCTTCATCTCCTCTTTTGGACTCATCTGTGTCTGATTTTGCCAGTTTTCCTCCAGTCTCCTGGAAACCTTTCTGTTCCTCCTTTCCCTCCACTGAACATTTATCTTTGAGGCAACCATCTCTGCTTCATCCCACATCTCCACAAAAGCTTCATCTGTCCTCAGGAGAGACAGTTCCGTTTTGCAGTCATCCACCATCTCTGCAGCTGCGCTGATGTCCAGGTCTGCATGCTGGAGGTATTTTGAGAGAATACCAGTCACTGTGAGAATTTTGCTCAAGGCCACCAGATGGAGACAGAAATCGAAATCAATGGCTTTTCTCAGTGCCATTGCAGTTCCTGATGTGTCTCGGTCAAACACTTCACTGGTCTGGATTCGATCCAATGTCTCCACCACAGAATCAAGGGTAATGAGAAGGACTCTGCAGTTGTCAATTCGGGCTGCCCATCTTGTGCCACTCAAAGGCTTCAGTGTCTTGGGTCTCGAGGGTCTCGTGGGATCATTTTCAATCAGCTCTTTTTGCACATAGATGAACAAGCCATGTCGTTTGGTGGAACCTTCCATGAAGGAGTAGAGTTGCTCAACGACACCAAAGAAGTTGCGTGAGACTGTGTTCTTACAACACATATCGACCACAACTAGGTTCAATCGATGTGCATAGCAGTGCACAAAGTATGCCTTCTCACTGCTCTGTTTTATGATAGCTTGCACACCCCTATATATTCCAGACATAGCAGCACAGCCATCATATCCTTGACCCCTGATGTTGCTGACATCAAGGCCATATTTCTCCATCGTCTCCATGAGATTCTTGGCAAGACCAGCACCAGTTGTGTCTTTCGCATGCACTACATCGATTAGGCACTCCTGTATCTTAGCTGCTTTGTTGACAAATCTGAGAATGACAGACAGCTGATCCAGTTTAGAGTTGTCTGGAGTTGTATCAAGACACACAGAGAAGAATGTTGCCTCCTTTACTTCATCTATAATTTTGTCTCTGACTTCATTTCCCAAACATCTAATCATATCATTCTGACTCTGTGCAGAGAGATAACTGGGGACACCTTTAGGGTTCTTCTTGGCAGATTCGAGGTGTGTATGAAGAACTTCATCATATCTTCCAACCAAATCAGCGATTTCCCTGAAGACACCTTTGTTATTTGAAGTGTCTGATTCATTATGGCCTCGGAAGGGTAATCTCAAGCGGGCTAATGTTGAGGATATGTCTGCTAGCCTGAGAGCAGCATTGTATCTGTTGTCCCTTTGTTTCGTCTGCAGTTGTATTTGTTTGGCTTTCTGGGCTGACAGTTGCTGATCCATTGGAGTAGTCACCAAATGCATCTGCCACTTTTTAAAGTTTTCCATATGCTGTTGGCTTGCATTGTGTCTGGCAAAACCTTTCCCTGGATCCAAAGCCGACTTCCATTCTCTGAATCCCTCAATGGCAAACTTCCTGCCATAGTTATCAGTGCATCCAAAGACTCGACAGGGAAAACAAAAAGCTGAATCTGTTCTTTTCTTATACTCTAACCATTGGTACTTTTTAAACCAGGCTTTGCTGAAGCACCTATGGTTAGTCTTTGGGTAGCTTTCTTCTTCTCTTTTAATGGGGCCTCTCCTGATGTAACTGTCCTTTGCCAGACGCTCTTTTGGAATAATAAAATCAGTATCTTCCTCTGAAAGGGACAAAAAGCCTAGAGTAATGTAACAGTAACAGTACAGCAATTAAACTATTCTATGTAGAATGGAATGGTTACATAATCTATCAAACTATGTCACAAAGAACGGTCCTGAATCCCCGCTGACATGATTACCTTCTATCTCACTGCTTTGTATCACATTTGTGGAGGTTGAGGGACATGATGGGGAATCCTCACTGACTTCTTCAGTCTGAAAGTCTGAGAAAAAACAATTAATTCAATAAATTATGTGAAATTCCAATTGTAAATGGCCTGCATTTATATAGCGCTTTTATCCAAAGCACTTTACGGTCAGTAAGTACATTCACCCATTCACACAACGATGGCGGTAGGCTACCATGCAGGGTGCTGGCACACCATCAGGAGCAATTTGGGGTTCAGTATCTTGCCCAAGGACACTCGAGTACTGTGTGAGACAGTCAGTTACAACATAATAATAATAATAATTTATTTTATAATTTTTAAGAAGGAACACATCTTTCAATTAAATCTGCATACATTTCCATGAATGAAAAGTAGCCTATCACTAAATACCACCTAAGGTAACCTACCTCTTGCATCAAACTCAAGGTCCTCTTCAATGAGGATAGGGATGGGAGTCATGGGACGTTCTGATGGTCATATGAAAGAAGGAACAAATCTTAAAATTAAATCTGCATGCATTTCAATGAAGGGAAAATAGCCTATCACTAAATTTCACCTAAGAAGATATCCTACCTCTTGCATCAAACTCAAGGTCCTCTTCAATGAGGATAGGGATGGGAGTCATGGGACGTTCTGATGGTCATAATAAGAAGGAACACATCTTAAAATTAAATCTTCATGCATTACCATGAAGGAAAAATAGTCTATCACTAATTATACAACAGGTAGTTCCGGCCGAGCAATTTGATTGGACAAGAGGGATCCTACGAGTGCCTATATTTCATGATAATGCACTGGCGCTTCACTGTGTGTAGATCACTCCGCTTCACAGCTGCCCTAATCAACAAAATGCTTCACAGCTGTAGAGTAGACAGTAGTAGAGTAGACAGCCTGCAGTTAATTAGGCTGATTAGGCTACATTTTCTGCAAAGGGAAAGCTGGGGGGACTATTTTTGTTGGCGGAGGAATAAATACAGAAATCATCTATTTTCTCAGCTTTTTGTCATTTTTTTAATCAGCTTTGTTTAATAGAACTGTTGTATAAAAGCAATATCACACTCGAGGTCGTGCATTGTTGTCTAATATTGGCACTGCTGTGATTATCTACGGCACTCGGCCTGCGGCCTCGTGCCTGCGACCGAATCACAGCAGTGCCAATATTAGCCAACAATGCACTCCCTCTCGTGTGATATTGCTTAAACTTACCCCTTGCATCAACCTCTATGTCATCTTCACTGAAGACAGGGCTGGGAGGACTGTCTATTTTTTTTTTAAAGAAGGATGAGATTCTTCTTTGCATTTTCACCTGGCTGGAGTGGAGACATGATCAAATGTAATTCAGTGTTTTGCTAACTAGACTACAATATAACCTGTGTGTGATAGAGTGGTGGTAAAAAAAACTATCAGCTCACTGCCATAACACAATGCATAACACTCACACAGCTCTCATTTACTACTAAATGGATGCTATGCTACCACAAGGTGGCCTGGCATGACATCATGTGTAAACATGAGGGATGCTAACATTACAAAATGCAGTGCTAACCTTAGCTGCCTGGTACAAGTAGCAAACTAACTTGCTATGCAAACTGTGCCTAACTAACTAACAGCATTTAATTTTCACATGTTTGAAAATGGGATTGATGCACTATACTGACCAGTTAAGCAGGAAAACACTGCTGTCAGCTGTGTCAGCTCTGTGCTGTGATGTGGTTGTGACGCTGGCCGGCTCGTTGGCTGGGTGGCTATGCTACGTGAAGTGCACAGAGAGCTGGAGGGACCCGAAACGTCTTTTGGGAGAAACCATTATCAGCGCGGGAGGAGGGGTGTGTGTTTTTTTGTTATGTTCTTAGGTATGTTCTATGACATAATTAGACATATACGTTTGACTCTTTATATAGTATGATCATAACTACACGTTATAAAATCCATAGTAATGAAATTATATGATGGGGAAAAGAAAAAAACTCTCAAAAATCTGAGGGGGCAATTGCCCCCTCAGTTAACATTAGCATGACGCTTCTGGTTTCCAGGATGTTATTGAAGCCTCGGATTACAGAACATTTTTTCTAAAATGTTTCCACAAAGTTAGATGGTAACAAAGGAAGGACATTCTCAAAGCAACATTTTTTTAATGTTTCCAGGATGTAGGTGTTTTTATAGAATGTTCCCACAATGTTAGCTGATAACAAAGGAAGTACATTCTCAAATAGTGGGGGGCCTTGGGGATATTTTGGTTCAGATTCTTTCAAAAGCACCAAATTTGGCACAGATGTTGTCCATACCATACTTAATCAGATTTTGCCGGGCACCAAGATAGGTGCCCCACGGGGCTGCCATATTGGCAAAATCCAATATGGCCACCACCCCAAAAAACGAAAAGGCTTACAATCATAAATTATACCACTTTTTAGGGGTTTTCTGGGTCGTAGAATCTGATTCTGATGTTATTTCAATTATTTGAGGTCAAGTCTACCCCTCAGAGTTAGCATAAAGGTCATTTTGGGGTAAAATCCAGTGTTTCTGGTGCGTCATCGCAGATTCTACCTCCAAAAAAGTATCTCTCATTATAAGCTGTAGCCTACATGTATATGTCACATTAGTTTGACATCTCATCATTGGATGTTTATGTTTACCCCTTAAGGTCACTAAAGAAATCAGTGAGGATTAGATTCAGGAACAACTTATATTGAAACAAAATGATATCTGCAGTGTGCATTTATTGATCAAAATACAAGGATTGTTAAGATTTGAAGGACCGAGAAGCAGAATGCTAGAGGCAGGTGTATCAATGAAAAGCCCCGTGGGGCACAAAACTAAACATTCCAACATGTTCTTAATGAACAACAGGCAGGTAGGCGGTCTAGCAAGCAGTCTGACAAGCAGACAGGATGGCTGACAAGCAGGCAGGGAAGTAGGCACAGTAATCCCAGAAGCTGAGGGCAGAAAGAAATGTAGGTCAGCAGAGTCAACAGATCCAGGGGTTGTCGGAAATTAGGTGTATAAAATAAATAAATAACAATGTGAGAGTTAGGCTACAGAAAGCGGCTTTACCATCCTGAGGGTGGAGCAGGGCAGGCAGGGTCAGGAGAGGTGCAGGGCAGGGCCATGCTGAGGGTGGAGCAGGGCAGGCAGGGTCAGGAGAGGTGCAGGGCAGAGCTTTACCATGCTGAGGGTGGAGCAGGGCAGGCAGGGTCAGTAGAGGTGCAGGGCAGAGCCGTAGGGCAGATGGAGGCTGTAGTTACTGGCGATTGTCGCTGTTGTTAAGGCACCCGCCTTCACATTTGCAGAGGACTGTGCATCTGACACTGGTACGGCTGCATTTGCACCTTCCCGTGCATGCCTTGAGGCAGCCGCAGTGCACGAGAAGGGCACATGCTGCTGATGCGTCACTGAGAGTGGTCCATAGTGGTTGCCATGTACCAGTGCCATCTTTGTGCCAGCCCCACTCACTGAAGTCAGGAATTTCCTGCTGGACTCAGGTGGCCTGACTCCAGTAGAAACTTGCCTGTAAGAGCGCTCGCTTGATGTGCTGGAACAGTGCGGCTTGGGTAGGTGGGAGGCTTTCCAACGACCTGCTTCCAGTGGTGAAGAGGTGATGTCTGGCCTCATTGACACCAGCTGCACCACACCCCTTGCTGTACATCAGTATGACAAAGCATTTGATGGTCTGCATATGGACAGACTCGAGACTGAAGAGGTCAGGGTTATGAGTGAGAGCCACTAATGTGTCGGTGAGGCCCGGTGTGCTAGTCCAGGCTGCCCAAGCTGTCTTCTTGCCACATCCAAGAAACTGTGAAGTCTTGTCACACCCTGTTAAGCTGTGGAAGAGGGGTAGTGCCAAGGACTTTGACGGACCAAGATCAGAGTAGACTGGTATGTCACGATACATTTTACGACTGTCAAAACGACGACATCGCTGTCTACTGTGCGAACATAGGCTGTTGTATGACCCTGCTCTGCCGCATGTGCCAGATGCAGGAGGATCCTGGTGTCTGCCTCGTAATGGTTACACATCTGGGGCCGGTTGCACCAACTGGTCTTACGACTGGTCTTAAGCTAAGTTGGCCATAACTTTACGACCTAACAGCTACGCCGGTTGCACCAACAGGGCAAAAGCCTTCTTCTCACTAAGACCGGGCGTAAATATCACGCTTAGTCCAGAGCAGGCGTAAGGTGCAGTCATGGGTGCAGTATAGACGGTTTTCACCTGTGTGTTGCGCAATAGCTACAACCCCTGGCTGTATTCAGACCCCAAGCATATCTTGTGCGTTTGATGTGATGCTCATTGAGCGCAGGCTGTGCGCGACCGGATGTCAGGACCTCAGCCTTGGACAGGACGGTGACCCAGAGTCGAGCAGCAGCTTCCCAATCATTAGATGCATCTTGTCTTCAATGTGCAGCGCGCCCATCTTGCAACCAGCTTGTCTTCTCCCAAAGTGTGGGGATATTGCCATTGGAGCAGTTTGATGATAGCATACAGTGGCTGATCTGCACGGAGGATGCTAATCTGGCCTGGGTTGAGGAACTCAGTGCCCTGCATTGTCAGTTCCATGACTGTTTACCAAAGATACATGCTGTTACTGTTTGTCACGTTTTGTCCCCTCCCCTGTCTCTAATAGACACGTTTAAAAATCTAACGTTATAGGGCAAAACATTATTTCCGAAAATAATAATAATGAATAAGTATAAAGAAGTTGGATTCAACCCCAAAACGACCTATGCTAGTGACCTTCAGGAGTAAACGTCAAATAATGAGATGTCAAACTAATGTGACATATACATGTACAGTACAGCTTATAATGAGAAATACTATTTTGGAGGTAGAATTTGCGATGACGCACCAGAAACACTGGATTTGACCCCAAAATTACATCTATGCTAACTTTGAGGGGTAAACTTGACCTCAATTCATTAAAATAACATCAGAAGCTGATTCTACAACCCAGAAAACCCCTTAAGAAGTGGTATAATTTATGATTCTAACTCTTTTCGTTTTTTGGGGTGATGGCCATATTTGATTTTGCAAATATGGCGGCCCCGTGGGGCGCCTAGCAAAATTGTATTAAGTATGGTATGGACAACATCTGTGTCAAATTTGGTGTTTTTGGAAGAATCTGAACCAAACGGCCCTTATAATGCCCTAAGGCCCCCGACTAAAAGAAACATTTATCAAATGTTTCCAGGATGTTATTGAAGCCCCTCGGATTACAGAACATTTTATCTAAAACATTTGTGTAAAATGTATGACGTTTGGCTGATTGTTGACAACTAAGTAATAAGTAAAGTCATTGTATTACTTTTTAAATGAATAATTAATAATAAGTAACTAATTATACTTCCCAAACACTAATTCTCAGAATGTTTGGAACTGGCTCACATTAAAATAACATGTCTGTCTGTCCGTCCGTCTGTCTGCCTGTCTGTCTATCCGTGTGAGAAGGTAGCAAGGTGACATTGACATTTAGGATCTTAAAATGTACTTTTTCTCTCTCTCAGCACTGATCTATATTTGTCTGAAATATTCAGCTCTTCAAATAAGATCAGTAAGATCCAAATTAGCCTGCCCTGCACAAACACAATCATGTGTCTCAGACTCTCAGTGACCAAATTCAAGTATCAGCTCCATGTAGTTCTCAGATAGATAATATTGTGTAACTGCTAAAATTCAGAAGGTGGCGGTATTGCACAAAATGCTGTTTGCCAACCGCCATTAAACAGAAGAAGAAGAAGAAGAAGGTACTACCCGGGAGGTGGAGGCGCATTTTCTACAGTCGGTGGAGAATACGAGGTAGAATCTGCGAGCTGAGGCAGTTGGCAATACTGGACTGTGACTGGGCAGGGGATGTCAGGTGATAGTGGAGGTAGTTCAGGAAGTGAAGAGATGAATGGAGTAGAATGTGGCGGGAGAGTTGGAAATGGAAAAGGAAATACATTTGAGAAGGGGAAAAAACGCAAAAAGAAAGGACAACATGGTAAATCTGATGATAGTGAAAGTGGCGAAGTTGCTGTTACTGTAGTACAAGGCGGCTCAGTGGAACAAAGGAGCAAAGATGACTACAAAGTAATTGTTAAGTTTCTGCAAGAGGGGGCTTCCTTCCGCGACTGGAATCCAGTATTGTTAACTAAGTCTTTATGTAAGGAAATTGGGGACGTAAAGAGTGCTAAAACTCTGAGAGATGGATCTTTGTTGATTTTTTGTAAGGAGGGAGGACAACAAGGGAAAGCAATGAGAATGAATAAAATTGGTGGCAAGAACGTGCAATGCTCTTTGGCTCGTGACAGAAAATTGGTGAGAGGGGTTATCACAGGGATTCCACTAAATGTATCAGAAGAGGATCTGAAAGGAAATGTAAGGAATGCTAATGTAAGTGAGGTCAAACGTCTGAAAGCAAATAGGAGTGGGATTAAAAGTGACAGCCTATCGATTCTGATGACATTTGATGAAGAAATACTTCCGGAAAAGATCTTTATTTGATACATGTGTTATGATGTGAGGCTGTATATTCCCCCACCACTTAGATGTTTCAAGTGTCAGAAGTTTGGGCATGTTGCGGCGGTGTGTAGGGGAAAGCAAAGGTGTGGCAGATGTGGTGGAGAACATGAGTATGGCAAATGTGCAGAGGGGGCAAAGCTGAAATGTTGCAGCTGCGGAGCGGAACATAGCTCAGCATACCGTGGGTGTGAGGTTAGTAAGAAAGCGGAAGAGGTGCAGCGAGTCAGGGTTTCTCAGGGAATCAGCTATGCAGAGGCAGTAATGAAGGTTGCTGAAGACACACAGGTGTCAACCGTGTCAACACGAAACAGAACTGACGCTAAGGACAGTGATGTTGTTATAAGGAAATGTGAAGGATGTGACAAGGTAAATAAGGAAACTCTGATAGTGGCTAAGAATGATTTTGTACTGTTTATGGCAGACATTGTCAACTGTTCCGCACAGACCACTAGCCGAACTGAAAGGATCAAAATAATTGTCAGGTCAGCTGAGAGGTACCTTGCTGTGAAAGGGCAGCAATGGGAAACTGTTAGAGATATTCTGAATGCAGATACTCAATCATCTCAGACATGTGGTGGATCCTAATGGTGTTAGCCTTG
>NC_139638.1:690000-912500 GCF_964638095.1 Poromitra crassiceps | reverse complement strand
GAGAGTTCGGCTCTATGTTAATACGTTTGCACTTTACAAGTAAAAAGGTCTCACAGACGGTGCGACATGCATGCGAGCGTCCTCTCTCCGTGCGAGTGTGCGAGTCACGTCACTGTGTGCTGATTTACTGATCCATTTACTGGGAGCAGTGGGCAGCGTTCAGTGTCCAATGAGATACAGCAGCGATACTTGGTGAATGTCTTTTAAACAATATAAAACAAAAATAAAATAAAATAGAGAGTTCCGCTTTGTATCAAGAGAGTTCGGCTCTATGTTAATACGTTTTCACTTTACAAGTAAAAAGGTCTCACAGACGGTGCGACATGCGTATGCACACACACACACACACACACACACACACACACACACACACACACACACACACACACACACACACACACCCTCGACCTTGTGTCTCCTTCTCTCCACTCATCTCTCCATCAGTGTAATTACAGCTCATTCATCTTGTCTGCCATAATTAAAGGACAATGCGCATGCACACACACACACACACATGCATATGCACACACACACACACACACACACACACACACACACACACACACACACACACACACACACACACACACACACACACATGTCTCCTTGTTACTGAAAGATAATTGGGTGAAATGCTCCTTTAATGGCGAATCATATCTGGGTCGTTTATAACCATCACCATCCACTGATGCACTTTCTGTGTGTGTGTGTGCGTGCGTGCATGTGCGTGCATACATACGTACGTACAGTACGTACGTACACGTGTGTGTGTGTGTGTGTGTGTGCGTGCGTGCGTGCGTGCGTGTGCGTGCATACATACTGTAATGAATCAGGTATCGTCCACTGTCATCAAGGAACCAGGAGACTTACAGTTGGTACAGGCTTTTATTCACGGCTTCACACTCATTGCTACGCTCCTAGCTACACACACGTCCACTCCGCTTCCTCGCGTATCATGACTGGCTCCCACTCAGACAGGAAGTCCCACTTACACCCCGTTCCCCAGGAACAACCCCACACATCAGTTCCTAGCTAAAACCCCGAATCGCCACATTATCTCCTCCCAACAAAGCCAGCGCCCACGCTGGCACCCACAAAACACACATACCCCTGTACCAAAACAACAATAACACATCACCTTTTTTCAAATTCCATTCCCCTCAACCCGCACAGACCCTTTCAATTTCCCCCAAATAGTCTCTTCTTTTCCCTTTACACCCACTTATTTTTCGTTCCACCACCACCATCATTTCCTTACTTCACATTATCACACTTTTCAACTAACATTCCCCTCAACAACATTCCCATTCAACCCGTCATGTTTACATTTTCCCTCTTTTCACAACCATTTAAATTCAACTCAAGCCCGTCCTCTTTACATTATTTCTCTTCTTTTTTACACACATTTCAATTCAACAATAACCCCAACATTTACATTATTCCTTTTCTCTTTTTACCTTCATTTCGACCACCACCATTTCCCTTTCAAAGCTTCTGTCCCACCCGAAGCACACTAGTCCCTCTCAACCCCCAGTGGGGTCAGTCCTCCGCAGGGTGACCCTCTTCTGCCCCTTTTCCGTGCCCCACAGTCATCGCACGCACTGCAGTAGATCCGCACGTCCTCATTGTGTTTTCCCCAATAGAACAGTTCACGAACACGGCGGAGTGTCTCTTCACCTCCGAAATGACCGGATCCGGGGGGACCGGATCTGGGGGCCCTGTGTGCCCACCGTAGCGCCAATCCCTGCAGGTAGCTGGGTACAAGCCACTGGAACCCCTCTTTCCCATGCCCTGTCCTCGCCAACACCCCCTCTTCATCCAGACGCAGGTCGGTAAACATGTTCCACAGTCCCTTCATGGCACTGGAAAACAGGTGAATCTCCTCCACAGGGGGCCGGCGTCCGGCCGCCACCCATGCGAGCACCGGACCGATCTCCGCGTCCTCCGCCTGCCTGCGTTTCCACTCCCTCCTCTCGACAGCCATGATGTCCATGTCCTCGTCTGTCAGGTCCACATCTGAACAGTCCCCCTCATCTTCCTCCACCTCTTGCACTCGTTCGTCCTCCCGTCCCCCTCCCCCAGGGGGCGGCGTGTTCAGGACAGCAGGGGGAACACAACCGGCATCGATCTCCACCTCGGCCTTCTGCACAGCAACCGTGGGGGGTGTGGAGCAGCTAGGCTGGGCCGGCTCCTCCGGCATTAACCCCTCTCGCTCACCTGGAGACACGAGCGTCGCTCTCCTGACTGTAACAGCGTTGCAGATGATGTCTCTCTCTTCCTTCCGGCTGCTCACATTCTCTCCAGCCTGTGTCCCTCCTCCGTCCTCTACAGTCTCAGTGCAGTCTCTGGCCAAATGACCCGGCCTACCGCACGACCAGCAGAGTCTCACCTGCCAGCCGCCTGCACGTCTCTCCTCTCGCGCTGTCCTCTGGTCCCCGACAGCATTTCGACACTCTCTGGCCAGATTCCCAAACGCTCCACACGTCCAGCAGACACCCGGGCGCCCCCAGTACCGTTGCTCCGCGTACCTGGTCTGCCCCCCGGGACCGCTGTGACACCACCTCGCCAGGTGACCATGTTCCCCACAAGTCCAACACTTTCTTTGCGGCTCCTCCGTCCGCCGTTCTCCACGCTGCGTTACCTCCGTCCTCCACAAATCCACACGCTGCGTGACCTCCCGCAGCATCCGCATCAGCTCCTCTGCCCAGGCAGGCGTAGCTTCCAATAGCCGTCTGACTTCTTTCAACAAACGGGCTTCCATGCCGGCAAGCACCGAGCTGAACCCCGGAGTCAACTCTTCTTTCCCCCCGTTCACCGACGGGCATCCCCCATCGCGCACCATCGCACGTGCTGCTCGTAGCAGCTAGCACACAGACAGCTAACCGCTACTGCTAGGACGCTCGAGCCTCCAAGCCGTCAATTCCAACCCTTCTCCGTTCCTTCTTGCTCTTTCCCCCCTTGGCCGACGCGGAGGCGATACTTAACGCTTTACTTCTGACACCAGGAGGAACCAGGAGACTTATAGTTGGTACAGGCTTTTATTCACGGCTTCACACTCATGGCTACGCTCCTAGCTCCACACACATCCACTCGTCTTCCTCACATATCTTGACTGGCATGCACACTCAGACAGGAAGTCCCACTGACACCCCGTTCCCGAGGAACAACCCCACACACCAGTTCCTAGCTAAAACCCAGAATCGCCACAATACATTAATTTACTTTATTGTAAAATATTAATGTGGACCCCAGGAAGAGTAGCTACTGTTTTTTACAGTAGCTAATGGGGATCTAAATAAACAAACAAACAAACTTTCAAATGTATTAGATTGATTGAACTTTTAACTTTGAATGTGAGAAACATGAATCATTTGTCTAGCCTATAAAAAATATAAATGTATTGCTAATAGCCTAATGCTCATAAATAACAACCAAAAACAGAGCTGTGCTGTGAGTTCTTATGTATTATCAAGTTGTCTAGTTGGTTGTTTGTAAATGTTATTAAAGTTCCTTCTCTGTTGTGATCCTAAGAGGAAGTTAAAGACACAGGAGGAGGAATCAATTGAATACGTCAACACCAGACAGGAGCCCTGTACTACGAAACTAGTTTAACAGATCCGCGATAAGTCCCTTTGATCTGGTTTGACTGAACAGGATCAAAGCTATCTAGTTAACTGATACTACGACGCTGGTTTTCTACTGTGTAAGTGGACCTGGGATCTGCCTGTGCACGCGCACGTTTTTCGCTCGTGCACAGGCGCGCGTCCACGCGAAAGAGGTGCGCCAGCCAATCACATTATGAACAGCTGAGTTGATCCACGCCCACACCCATTTCCACACCCATTTCCTCATTGAATGAAAAAGCGCAGCCACAGTGGGATCAGAGATTTTAGCGGATATTTAATGTAACCTATGGCAGAATGAAAATCCGCGTTGGATATAGTTGGGGGAAGGACTGTCTAAAGCTGCCGCTTGTATTCACATCAGTCATTTGATTTATTTTGATCAGCGATTTCTGTCTCCTACAGCTTTGTGCGAGTGTAAATGTACATTAAATGTGTAATCTCAGTCTATAAATTTCCACAATCTGTAAGCCTATTTAGACCATAGATTTAGAAAGCATGCTCAATGAATAATGATCTCTATCACTCATTATGTGTGTGTGGTTGCACTGATCGAATAATTCATATATAGGCTATAATAATGATATCCTAATATAAAAGAGAAAACTGCTGGACTGAATTAAGACGATGCGGGCATACTTTTCATTGATAAAAACTAGCCTATTTTTGCTCATATATTGGCATACAGCCTACAGGACACAGTTCCAGCTGAAACATGCAAGAAGCCTGCATATTTAGTATTGGGGCTATCCCATATTTATCCCATCTATAGGCTTTTCTGGCATGTAGGAGAATATCACCCTCACTCCATTTGAGGCTCCGTTTAGCCTATGATATGCGCTGCGGTGATTAATAGTGATCATATTTCTCCACGCATAGTTGAGCTGTTAAGACATAAAGTGGTAAGTAGGCTTAATTTAATTATGTAGCCTACAGAGCCACAAATGTTTTTCTTGTTATATTCTCAGTTGACTGCAATCTATTTTTCATATGGCGATCTTATATGAACGGTGAGTGACTCCAGAGAGCCGATTATATGGGTCTGTCATGGATTTTGATCTTATCCTCTGAAGCTAACCTGGTCGCGACCAGGTTAGCTTTGCAGCGTCAGTTGCCATGGTGATTGAAAGTTAACTTGCTTTGTAGTACGGCTAAACCAGGTTTAAACTCAAACTTACTCGGATAAGGCATTAAACTAGCTTCGTAGTACAGGCTACTGGAGAGTTCAGGAGACCCTACAAAGTCTAATGACAACAAGTCAAGTCCCCAAAAAGGGCGCTGGTGTTTCACACAAGTTGGCAGTTAGAGTTTGTGTTTTTGCTCACAAAAATGAAAGTATTGTACAACAAAGAGACACCAATACTTCATCAATACTGCACACACTTACATGTACACTATTTATTTTTTGATCTAAAGAAATATTATTAAAGATATGAAAGTAATGAAGATGTTTCAGTGTTTATCAGAATACTTGTGTGTGTCTGTGTGTGTTGCTGCGTGTTGGGGGCTGTGAAAAACGTGTGTGTTGAGATACTGTACCTGTCGTGATGGGTTGGATTGTGTTGACAGTCTTCTGCCTCTGCCTGCCAGTGTGGAGTGGTGAGTACAGAGATTCACTAAATGCATTGATTAATTAATTATTTAATTAATTGATCAATACCATTGTCATGATATTACCATCACAATTTTACACACACACACACACACACACACACACACACACACACACACACACACACACACACACACACACACACACACACACACACACACACACACACACACACACACACACACACATACTTTTTTGTGTTTCACATTTAAACTACATTCAGCAGGAACTGCTGGTCAGATAACCAATTTGCTGTCCGTCTACTCCAGAGATATTCAACTTGCTTTGCCACTTTGGTGAAATGATAGGAGGCCAGGGGCCAGTTAATGAACAAACAATATACATTTTTCTGTAGCAGATAGTAGGTTTTTGGGGTGTCAGCCGGAGTTTAGTCTGACAATGTTGTGCACACCGGATAGTTAGTTAGGTTAAGTTAGTTAGGTTAAGTACATACTGTACATAAGTGCCTGGGTAGCGAGCAGACGGCGGTATTTGACAATTTAGCTGCAGCTCAGTCAAATTGAAATGATTAGAAAATGGTTGGGGGGCCACTCTGCACCCTGTCGCAGGCTGCATCTGGCAAGTTGAGTATCACTGGTCTACTCTATTGCCTCAAATCCTTCTGCAACTACGAGGCTATTTCTTCATAGGTGATGATCACATTCAAGAATGCCAAGTTGATGCTCGTGTTCTTGTAGAAAACGATCTTGCCAAGTTGTCTGGGAGAGAACAAACTAAAATGTTAAAACAAATAATGATAAGTTGCACAGGGACACTTCCTCAGCTGCCGGGAAACTTCTCTACTTCTCTATTGGTACTTTGTCCTCGGTGTTGTTTACATGTGGAACGGTACTTTGGCAGACAGATATGACATCAACAACTCACAGAGGACACAAGAACACACCACACCACCTCTCTCTACCTCTCTTATCAGACCAACCACCAGGGTTACTTGACTGATGTTTAACCCTTCTTTTGTCAATTCACACCAAGTCGGTCAACACGGGTTAATCCCTGGACAATTCAGATCACAATCCAGTAGAGATTCATGCCAATTACCATAGCATATTAGCATAACAAATAGCAACCCGGGTGTTGCCATTCACACTGAAATCAACCGTTGTCTGACCCTGGTCTGACACATCTGTCGAGGTGGGTCGCCAAGCCGAGTCTGGCAACCCGGGTTAACCTTGGTTGCACCCCTGGAGTGAAAGGGTTATCTGCCTAAACTCCTCCCCTCCTCTCTGTCAGCCGTGAAGGTGATGATGCAGCCCTACCTAAACTCCTCCCCTCCTCTCTGTCAGCCGTGAAGGTGATGCAGCCCTACCTAAACTCCTCCCCTCCTCTCTGTCAGCATGAAGGTGATGCAGCCCTACCTAAACTCCTCCCCTCCTCTCTGTCAGCATGAAGGTGATGCAGCCCTACCTAAACTCCGCCCCTCCTCTCTGTCAGCATGAAGGTGATGCAGCCCTATACCTAAGCTCCTCCCCTCCTCTCTGTCAGCATGAAGGTGATGCAGCCCTACCTAAACTCCTCCCCTCCTTTCTGTCAGCCGTGAAGGTGATGCAGCCCTACCTAAACTCCTCCCCTCCTCTCTGTCAGCCGTGAAGGTGATGCAGCCCTACCTAAACTCCTCCCCTCCTTTCTGTCAGCCGTGAAGGTGATGCAGCCCTACCTAAACTCCTCCCCTCCTCTCTGTCAGCATGAAGGTGATGCAGCCCTACCTAAACTCCTCCCCTCCTCTCTGTCAGCATGAAGGTGATGCAGCCCTACCTAAACTCCTCCCCTCCTCTCTGTCAGCATGAAGGTGATGCAGCCCTACCTAAACTCCTCCCCTCCTCTCTGTCAGCATGAAGGTGATGCAGCCCTTCCTAAACTCCTCCCTTCCTCTGTCAGCCGTGAAGGTGATGCAGCCCTACCTAAACTCCTCCCCTCCTCTCTGTCAGTGTGAAGGTGATACAGCCCTACCTAAACTCCTCCCCTCCTCTCTGTCAGCATGAAGGTGATGCAGCCCTACCTAAACTCCTCCCCTCCTCTCTGTCAGCATAAAGGTGATACAGCCCTACCTAAACTCCTCCCCTCCTCTCTGTCAGCATGAAGGTGATGCAGCCCTACCTAAACTCCTCCCCTCCTCTCTGTCAGCATGAAGGTGATGCAGCCCTACCTAAACTCCTCCCCTCCTCTCTGTCAGCCGTGACGGTGATGCAGCCCTACCTAAACTCCTCCCCTCCTCTCTGTCAGCATGAAGGTGATGCAGCCCTACCTAAACTCCTCCCCTCCTCTCTGTCAGCATGAAGGTGATGCAGCCCTACCTAAACTCCTCCCCTCCTCTCTGTCAGCATGAAGGTGATGCAGCCCTACCTAAACTCCTCCCCTCCTCTCTGTCAGCATGAAGATGATGCAGCCCTACCTAAACTCCTCCCCTCCTCTCTGTCAGCATGAAGGTGATGCAGCCCTACCTAAACTCCTCCCCTCCTCTCTGTCAGCATGAAGGTGATGCAGCCCTATACCTAAACTCCTCCCCTCCTCTCTGTCAGCATGAAGGTGATACAGCCCTACCTAAACTCCTCCCCTCCTCTCTGTCAGCATGAAGGTGATGCAGCCCTACCTAAACTCCTCCCCTCCTCTCTGTCAGCATGAAGGTGATGCAGCCCTACCTAAACTCCTCCCCTCCTCTCTGTCAACATGAAGGTGATGCAGCCCTACCTAAACTCCTCCCCTCCTCTCTGTCAGCATGAAGGTGATGCAGCCCTACCTAAACTCCTCCCCTCCTCTCTGTCAGCATGAAGGTGATGCAGCCCTACCTAAACTCCTCCCCTCCTCTCTGTCAGCATGAAGGTGATGCAGCCCTATACCTAAACTCCTCCCCTCCTCTCTGTCAGCATGAAGGTGATGCAGCCCTTCCTAAACTCCTCCCTTCCTCTGTCAGCCGTGAAGGTGATGCAGCCCTACCTAAACTCCTCCCCTCCTCTCTGTCAGTGTGAAGGTGATACAGCCCTACCTAAACTCCTCCCCTCCTCTCTGTCAGCATGAAGGTGATGCAGCCCTACCTAAACTCCTCCCCTCCTCTCTGTCAGCCGTGAAGGTGATACAGCTCTACCTAAACTCCTCCCCTCCTCTCTGTCAGCCGTGAAGGTGATACAGCTCTACCTAAACTCCTCCCCTCCTCTCTGTCAGCGTGAAGGTGATACAGCCCTACCTAAACTCCTCCCCTCCTCTCTGTCAGCGTGAAGGTGATACAGCCCTACCTAAACTCCTCCCCTCCTCTCTGTCAGCGTGAAGGTGATACAGCCCTACCTAAACTCCTCCCCTCCTCTCTATCAGCGTGAAGGTGATACAGCCCTATACCTAAACTCCTCCCCTACTCTCTGTCAGCGTGAAGGTGATACAGCCCTACCTAAACTCCTCCCCTCCTCTCTATCAGCGTGAAGGTGATACAGCCCTACCTAAACTCCTCCCCTACTCTCTGTCAGCGTGAAGGTGATACAGCCCTACCTAAACTCCTCCCCTCCTCTCTATCAGCGTGAAGGTGATACAGCCCTACCTAAACTCCTCCCCTCCTCTCTATCAGCGTGAAGGTGATACAGCCCTACCTAAACTCCTCCCCTACTCTCTGTCAGCGTGAAGGTGATGCAGCCCTATTCATGAGTTTCCTGGTGAGACTGTGGGCGCTTCCATGACACCCTCCCTCCCTGTTTCCAGCTGCCGGTTGCCTGTTTCCGCCTAGGACCGCTCATAGCGAAAGAGACTGAAAATAATCGTAATAATTGTTGTGACTTTGTACCTACCTATGTCTTGTAATGATGCCCCCCAGCACAATAATTTCACACGTGCATAATTGTACAACGGAGTGACAATATCTTGAATCTTGAAAGAGAGAGACCGCTAAAGCTACGTCAGAGGCGGACCGTACCATTAGGCAAGTAAGGCAGTTGCCTTAGGCCCCGACCTACCAAGGGCCCCATAAAACTATGGTAAAAAATGTTTTTCGATATTATTATTTTCCTTTTACTTTGCACCATGTCTTTCTAAAAACCCATATGCTAAAATTGCATCAGAACGACAAATTCATGAATCATGGCTGTCTGTACGCCGGGGCCCCCCCCCTCAGTCCCTACTAGTTGGACTATTCCATGAATTTACTGCCGGATTGGCTCTCGCCGAGAAGAGCCTGGTGACGCGAGGTTACGGATTGGCTGGTGTGACGGGGGAAGGAGGGCCCCCGGCACGTACCAACCAATGATCACTTCACTCCGGCTCCATGTGTAGGAAGTAAACACGAACAGAACAGAATTCAAATGAATACATGAAGACAACACCAGTACCAGACAACAGTAAACATGAAAAGAACCTACCCCAGCGGTGATTCCAAAAGGAGAAAGAAGGAGGAGAAGGACAGCTTCATCGCAAAACTGCCAAAGCTAACAGCTTATTTCAAGGCTGCCGCTGCGCCTTGTGATAAGCGGGAGCAAGACGCTGCCACTGCTGCTGCTAACGTTAACGAAAGCGAGGACGGAGCTGCTAACGTTAGCGTTAGTGAAGAGGAGCTGGAGGAGGATATTCTACCGGCGGTAGAAGGTCCAAGTCACGCAGAAGGAGCTGCAGCAACTTGTAGTGTTAGTGTTAGTACTGCTGCTAGTGCTAGCGAAGAGGAAGAGGAGGCTGGACTGGGAACTGACACTGAAGAGGAAGTGGGTGATGACAGTGACGTCGGAGATACAGATACGGATCAACAGACTGACACTGACAACGAAGATGAAGATGAAGATGAAGATACTTTAGTTTTAGAACCTGAACCAGTGAGTAACACTTCAACTAGTATTATTGAAAATGATCCAGGACTCTGGCCTAAACAGCTGTCAGATAAAGAGCGCTGCTCAATAGTGCAGAGAGGACCAGTTCAAGTTAAAGACAGAGTATTTCCCCAAAATCAAGAAGGATGCAGATTTACAAGCAATCACTATTATATCAACATGAAAAATGGAGAAAAGATAAACAGGTCCTGGCTTGTGTATAGTGAGAAGAAGGACAGTGCTCTGTGTTTTTGTTGCCGCCTGTTTGGAAACAGAGAAAAGATAACTCAGCTAAGTGGGGATGGATTCAGTGCATGGAAAAATCTTTCAGCCGCCTTGAACATGCATGAGAAGTCTGCTGAACACATCACAAACATGGATACCTGGCGCAATCTATTCCAGAAACTACAAACAAACACAGCTATAGATCAGGAGAACCAAGATCTAATTGCTCTTGAAGCAAAGCGCTGGAGAGAGATTTTAAGAAGATTACTTGCAATTGTGAACCATCTGGCAGAGCGTAATCTTGCATTTCGTGGCCACTCGGACAAGTTGTTTGAGTCTGGCAATGGAAATTTCCTTGGGCAAGTTCAACTGATGGCTGAGTTTGACCCCGTCATGGGAGAGCATTTGAGGAGAATTCAGGCACAACAGAACCTCAGTGAGACTTATTTAAGCAAGAGTATTCAGAATGAGCTCATTTGCCTTGTGGCAAAGTGTACAACTGACGCAATTGTAGAGCGAGTAAAGAAAGCCAAATATTATGCAGTAATCATGGACTGCACTCCAGACCTGAGTCACAATGAGCAGCTATCAATGGTGCTACGAATTGTAAATTGTGAGCCCTCAAAAGGTGTCTCCATTCACGAGCACTTCCTTGGTTTTATTCTGGCACATGACACAACAGGAAAAGGCTTATGCGAGTTATTTTTACAGCACCTAGAAACCCTAGGGTTGGATCTTTCCAACTGTCGAGGCCAATCGTATGATAATGGCAGTAATATGATGGGTAAAAATCAGGGGGTCCAAAAGAGAGTGCTGGAGCTAAACGAGAAGGCGTTATGTGTTCCTTGTGGAAGTCACACGCTTAACCTTGTTGTTGGTGATGCAGCCAAGTCATCTGTGACATCCATCAGCTTCTTTGGTCTGTTACAGCGACTTTACACTCTGTTCAGCTCCTCAGTTCAGCGTTGGGCCATTCTCAAAGAACACGTGAAGAACTTTACAGTGAAAGCACTATCAACAACCAGATGGGAGTGTCGGGTTCAAGCTGTTAAAGCTGTTCGCTACCAACTGCCTGAAATGGTGAAGGCCTTGACTGCTCTAAAGGAGTATGCCACAGAGAAACGGGATGCAGATGTTGTCTCAACAGCAGGAAGCATCTGTCAGGAGATACAGCGATGGCCTTTTCTGGTAAGTACCATTGTGTGGTACAACGTGTTATACCAGATAAATAAAGTGAGCAAGATCCTGCAGAGCCCAAAAGTTTCAGTTGAGACAGTGAGGCAAGAAATCACGGCGGTGACAGAATTCCTTCAGGAATTCAGAGAAGCTGGATTCAATGCTGCCAAAACAGATGCCAGGGAGATAGCAGAGAAGCTGGAGGTGGAGATGAGCTGGCCAGAGGTGCGTCAGAAAAGAACAAAAAGACAGTTTGACTATGAAGGAAGAGAGCAAACTCAGTCAACTGCAGAAGAGCGCTTCAAAAGAGACTTTTTCATGCATCTGGTGGATACAGCCCTTGTCAAATTAAGGGAGAGATTTTCACACATGGAAACCTTCTATGAGCTGTATGGATTTCTCTACACCACGGACAGCATGAGAAGGACTGAACAGGGAGGAAAGCTGGATGAATGCTGCCACAGATTGGAGCAAAGGATGGATGATATTGATGCAGAGGACCTGAAGCTGGAGATAAAGGGTGCAGTTAGATCCTTTCCATCACATGTCTCATCACCATCTGAAATGCTTGATTATATATATAAGGAGAATATCCTTGACATTTATCCAAATTTGAGTGTAGCTCTCAGACTTCTCCTCACTCTCCCTGTGACAGTAGCTTCAGGTGAGAGAAGTTTCTCATCACTGAAACTAATTAAAACATATCTCAGGTCAACTATGTCACAGGACAGACTGTCTGCACTTGGTGTTCTCTCCATCGAGCATGAAGTCAGGAAGTCACTGGACATGGAATCAGTGATAGCCAGATTTGCTGATGCCAAGGCTCGCAAAGTCCGATTCTAGTGAAGAATGAATGAAGATTTTTTTTTATTTTTTTTTTATTTAACCTTTATTTTTGGAGAATGAACAAAGATAATATGAAGATTACAAGTGATAAAGATATGATTATGAGAGAGGATGAGCCAAAGCCAAAGATAAAGATAAAGATAAAAGGTAAACATTTTTAACAGTATTTTGTTTGTTTTTGTGTCTCCACACAATTGACCTCTTATTGTCTTGTGTGTCACTTTAGTAACACAAGATAGACGACCATGCTCAATTCAACTATCAGAGAACCTGCTTGAAATCCAAGGTAAATGATGTCAACCAATAATCTTCAAAATGAATGGACAATAAAGTACTTACCCTACAGAGATCATATTGTTTATGAAAATAAGATTTCACAGTGGGTGCATTTGTTGAACAGAATATGTTTTGTTGTGTTGTTTTTACAGGACATCATGGTGTGGTGAAGACTGTACTGGTGAAGAGAGGAGAAGAAGAAGTTACAGGTAGGTCTTTCTTAGATAAATAAGGATTTAAAAAGGGGGAGAACAATGGATGCAGAGGGTCATGCCCATTGAATCTGAGGGGGGATGTAACTTCAAACAGCCTCTAAATATGGCAAAAACACGTCCAAAAAAGGTCAAATTTTTTTCCGGCGGCGCCCCTTCGGGGCACCACCGGTAGGGGCCCCCTTCATGGCTCCACCTTAGGCCCCCAAATGGCTAGGTCCGCCACTGCGTTCAATGACCAAATAATAAGAGTTCCAGTTTGGACGTTTAGCCTTCAAAACAAAAGCGGCCACTATGCAACCACATACTATTTTTTGCCATTTCGGCTAAAATAAGCCCGTACAGTACGAGTGAATTGACATTCCCCTCGTTTTTGTAAAATATCGCCGCTATGCAACCACACAGCATTACTATTTTTAGCCATTTCGGATGAAATAAGCCAAACGTTCCCACTTTTTGACAGGGGTGCGCACGTCCTTGCTAGTGAAAAAAATGTAAACAGGAAGTTGACAACCGGCAAGCGCTGAGAATCATGGGAAACGTAGGTCTAGGAATAAGGTGAATACCTAAACTCTTCCCCTCCTCTCTGTCAGCCGTGAAGGTGATGCAGTCCTACAGTGTGGTGAGCAACAACGGCACGGCTCGCCTCCAGTGTTTGATTGATTGATTGATTGATTGCCTTTATTTACCCAGGGAAGCCTCTTGAGAGCAAGCCCTCATTTTCAAGAGTGCCCTGCTACAAAATAGCCTGGTAAACCGCCCGTCACGTGAACTCACATTTCATTTGGTTCTCCGTGACGGTCTGGACCCGCACAGGCAGTTTAAGATGATTGGTCGAGCCATGCCGGGCCGACGAATCAGCGGCGGCCGTAGGCGGGCAGGCTCGTCTGGGCAAGTAGTGGGTACATGGTCTTTGTAGTTCTTTTCACTCGTCAACATCGCGGAAGTGACAGGCAGTCTGAATGAAATTGAATGTAATGTTCCCAATTCTATGTATTAAATTCTAAAAAACGACCCTCAACATTTGGGAAGGCTAAGCCACACAACTAGTTCGTTATAATCTAACTAAATGCTTCGAAGGTGACTTTACGACCGCGAGGACTCAATCAACCACGGAGATCATCCACAGGCACCTTCCGCGATCTGATTGGTTGAAGTTAACACCCACCAGCGGTGATAGACAGATGGGTCATCCAATCACCTGCCAAGTAGCTTGGACAAAGTGCCCGCCTCCGTCAGCGGGTCTGGTGACTTCAAACCCAGATCGACTGGTTTAGTGAAACCTATGTGGAGCTATACCGTCCATCTGGCAGCGTCAGGTTAGCTACAAAAGTACATATACAAAAAGTTTCAGACAAACAGGACAAGTGATAAGAACAATCAAAACAACAAGGTCAATTTAAAGCAAGTCAAATCAAAACAGAGCAAATTACAACTAGAGTCCGTCGACAATAGAACAATTAGCTAAAAACATGTGCATCTCTCACACAAGGTGTCGCGAAGGAGTGCCTTGAACGAGACCAGAGGAAGTAATTGATCCAATTTTATAATGTCCTGCAGTGAATTCCATTTGACCGGAGCATAATACGAGAAAACAGTCTTTCCTTGCTCGGTCCTCACACGCGGGACACGCAGCCTGATGTAAGACTGTGAGCGTGTGCCGTAGCGATTGCTTGCATGAGTGAGAAGTGAACACAGATATGGAGGAAGCTGACCGATTAGGGCTTTATAAATAAACAAAAGACATTGCTGTTCTCTTCTAACTGAAAGAGAGGGCCAACACACCTTTTCATACAGAACACAGTGGTGAGTAAGAAATTTATCTCCAGTTATGAAGCGCAGCGCACTGTGATACACGGCATCAAGTGACTTCAAGGCAGAAGATGAGGCATGCATATACACAATATCACCATAGTCAAAAACAGAGATTGAACCAATTGTTTTCTAGAGGATGCAGAAAAACAGGACTTATTTCTGTACAAGAATCCAACTTTCCTCCTAAGTTTTTTTACAAGGTGCTCAATATGCTCATTGAAGGATAGTTTGCTATCCACCCAGATACCAAGGTATTTATAGGATTCAACAGTTTCGATAGCTTCGCCTTGTAGGGTTACTATGCTAAGGCTGTCCATGATGGATGGGGACCTTTGTCTTTTTGGAATTTAGAACCAATTTGAGGTTAAACAGGGAGTTTCATGCGATCCCAGCCAGCCTTCCCCGCCTAGCCCCCCTCCACGCCCCAGGCCCAGCCCGCCTTCCCCGCCCAGCCCCCTTCCACGTCCCAGGCCCGGCCCGCCTTCCCCGCCCCCCTCCACGCCCCAGGCCCGGCCCGCCTTCCCCGCCCAGCCCCCCTCCACGCCCCAGGCCCGGCCCGCCTTCCCGGCCCAGCCCCCCTCCACGCCCCAGGCCCGGCCCGCCTACCCCTACCCCGTCCTGGAGGAGCTGCGTGTCTTGCTGCTGAAAGGCCTCCACGACTCCCAGGAACTCTGCACCTCTAACATCAACTTCCCCGAGCGGAGAGAGAGAGGCAGAGAGGAAGGAGAGGTGAGGCACCGGGTGGAGGGATGCATCCACAGATATAACTTGATTTTATAAAGAACTTGTCTAAAAGCAGTGTTTACAAAGAGGGAATGAAACAGGAATATTATGAGGAGATAAAAGTAGGAAAAGCAATCAAGAGGAAATAGGTTAAAAGAAGAATTGTTTGCAAAACAAAAGCTAAAGCACATGTTGCCTATTTTCTACATCTCTATGAAGCCCATTTCCAAACATAAGACACTGATTATCCGCACACAGTATGCCTTTCAGTTGTGACAATCTCCTGAAACGCACTTATTGCCATTCGATAGGAATCCAAATATCCAAAAGAAATTAACTGAGTAGAGAAGTGCATTACATTAACTAACTGAGTAGAGAAGTGCATTACATTAACTAACTGAGTAGAGAAGTGCATTACATTAAGTAACTGAGTAGAGTAGTGCATTACATTAAGTAACTGAGTAGAGTAGTGCATTACATTAATTTAAGTAACTGAGTAGAGAAGTGCATTACATTAAGTAACTGAGTAGAGTAGTGCATTACATTGAATGAGTAAGAACAAAACTAGTTTAAAAGTGGACAATAACACATGCATAAAAGCGTCAAAAGTACATTTTAAGAAGTAATTTAAAAGTTCTTAAAAAGCATCCGACGGCCCACAGGTGGGCCGCCACACATTAAAACGTCTTCCCTGCCCTCTGCTGGCGCCCATTGTCTTAGTATATAGTGAAGCAGCATACCGTTTGAAAGGTAAGCTTGTCGTCGTTTGATTGACACCATGCTTGGCCTACAATTGACGCTGAAAATGATTGACAGTTCGAGTAGCCACTAAAATTCTGAAAAAGCCATGTGCTTGCTGAAGGAGTCACTTCAACATGAAGCTCTGTATCTCGCTGCGTAAGACCTGCGTAAAGTCACGCTGATATTTCCACACGTGGGCGCTAATTAGATGGTCGGTGCGTAACCGTGCGTAAACCAGCTTGTAGCTTGCTTCTCGACTGTTCTCTCTCGTTTTATGGTTTGCTGTGAGTTTGGTGGAGTTGGGATAATGTCAAAAACAACTTTTACAACTGGAGACCCATTGGAACTTGTTCTCAAAGCACGAGAGACTGCGAGGAGGAAAACGAAAGCGACCAATTTGTAGATTGGGCGAGGGCGAAGGAGAGGACATTACACTGGACACGTGAGTATTTTATTATATTACGGTGTTTCTATATAAATATACTAATGTCCAGCCGGACGGGACATAGATGACATGAATCTTGACTTGCAATTTGTGCGTTTATTACAATTAACAGGTCACTATTTGGGCTCTGACCTACAGCCTACTAAAACTATGTGTTTAGTTTAGCTTTCACAAGCAGTACTAAATGAGCATTAGGGGTGTGGGTGTGTGTGTGTGTGTGTCAAGAGGTTACTATTTGGGCTCTGACCTACAGGCTACTAAAACTGTTTAGTTTAGCTTTCACAATTAGCAGTACTAAATGAGCATTAGCGGAAAGGGGTGTGTGTGTTATTGTGTGATCAGCTGATATGTTAGATTGTGCTGTAAAAAAAAAAAAAACGTTTTCTCTAGTTTTGTAAATGACTAAGTGATGTTTATTTTCATATAACAGGCAATCATCTGTTGAAGATGAAGATGAGGAGTGGGAGCCTGTCAAGCAGCCAAGATTGGAGGAGCCGGACAGTGAGGACGAGCCGGACAGTGAGGAGGAGCTCCCTGTCCATTCCCAGAGAGGTTTTGCTGGCAGCAGACGACCGGTCTGACCGGTGGAATGATGTCAATGATCCAGACATAACACCGCCACAGCCAACTTTCAGACCGACCAATCCACCAGGACCCCGGCTCATAAATACAGCTACGTACACACAGCCCCTCCAGCTCTTCCAGCTTTTTTTCACAAACTCTATTTTACAGACAATGTTCAAAACATATGATGCCATAACATGATTTATGACATCACTGATGTCACAATCCCTATTATGACATCACTGATGATGTCACCATGCCTGACAATATTGATGATTTCACAATGTCTCTTATGACATCTTAGTATCTGTTTCAAATCTTCAGTGTTGATACTTTTGACAACCCTAGTCTGAATAAAAACGGCTTTTCTACCATAGCACTTGTACTGACTCCGTTGTATGCACAAACTTTAGTTTCACAAAGGGGAAAATGCAGCATAATATGTTTATGATTCAGTTACTCTATGTGTAACCTTTCATTAGAGCCCAAGATTATGACTGTACATTGAAGCGTTCAAGAGTTATAGCGTTTTTATCATAGGAATGTGACTGTGGATACCAAATGTCCTTTTTTGAAATTCGCCTAAAAATATCATTAGAAAAACGTGTAAAACACTCATTTTCTGTGTTATTGTTATCAAATTTGGACCTGAACTAGGAAAGACTTCAGGCTATGGCCCCATTGTGTTTTCCAGCTAATAACTGCCAGCTACAGTCATCTGCAGGCATCTGTTTGCAAAATAATTCAGACGAACACTAAAAAAACGTTTATCTCAGTGTGGTCAAACCTCGGTAACTCTATGACAGTAGCAGTTGGAGTAATTCTGACTGTTGTGGAAGAAATTCTGAGGTGTTTCCTTTCAAAAGAGGCCAAAACTATATGCATCAGCTACAAATGGTTTAAGAATAGCTTTCAATTTACAAAATAAATATAGTGCCAGAGGCCACTTACTTGTGCAGTGTGGTGGCCTCAAGCGTATCCAAGGCGACACTCGTTGAGGGAGATAAGAGGAAGGAAAAGTAGGAAAGGTAGGAAAAGTTTGGTTGCCTACGCGTTTCGGCGCTATGGCCTTCGTCAGGGCAAAAGTTGTGTGCTCAGGTGTGCACGGAACTTGTAGTAGTTTGTGCTTCTGGTTAGGAAAATAAGTGTTTCCGGAATATGTGAAAAAGATTGGTATCCAATTCCAAAATAAAAGTATGGAAAAAGATTAAAAATTAAAAATATTTTTGGTAATGGGACAGTATTTATAGAAAGGGTCTATAATCGATCTCTTAATTTAAGCCAGGGAGAGCCATAGCATCAAATCTGAAGATCCAGAAAGTTTCTCTCTGAAGAAGTTTCTTGAGGCGATCCTGCCCTCTTGTGGTCTGCTGTATGTGTTCAATTCCCTCTGCTCTGAGTAAAGTGTCATTGCTGTCATGTGATAGTTGTATTGGACAAAAATAAATACATACTGGAGGCACACCGTCAGCTCAACGACAACACCTATTATCAGAAACTAACAGTAAGTCCCCTCCCAGCCATGAAAACAGACTTTAACAACTTTCTTACAGTAGCTAAAGAAGAGGGCTGGATTTCTGATCATGAATTCTCCTTTTTAAACTGTGAACACCCTACCACTGCTGCCTTCTACCTCTTGCCCAAGGTGCACAAGGAACCCAAAGACAATCCTCCTGGTCGGCCAATCATTTCCGCCAATGGCTCTCTCACTGAACCTGCTTCCCAGTACATTGACCACTTCATTAAACCTCTGGTCCCACTCCTTCCGTCTTACATCAAAGACACAAACCAGGTACTGCAAAAAATACATTCCCTTAAAACGGTTAACTTTGACTTCCTCATTACCGACGGATACGGTTGGGAAACGCGTAGGCAACCAAACTTTTCCTACCTTTCCTACTTTTCCTTCCTCTTATCTCCCTCAATGAGTGTCGCCTTGGATACGCTTGAGGCCACCACACTGCACAAGTAAGTGGCCTCTGGCACTATATTTATTAATAGTTCCCTTACCAAGAGCACCTTAAACAAACAAACAAACAAACAGACACACATACGACAGAGCACGCCAGCTCCCCCATTTTCAGCTTTCAATTTACTTTGGGTATGCATTGCATAGGCGTTTTTTGCAAATTTGGCAGGATGCTTAAGAGGTTAAAGATGCCTAGATGGATGGATGATAGATAGAAGGAGGGAGATGGATGAATAACAAAGATATCAAGTCCAAGAAATGGTGCGCTCAACTCTTGTCTTTAAATCCTTAGGGTGCCGGCCCAGTAGAACATGAAGATAATAGGAGTCTATAGTCAATAGACCACGGCAGCACTCACAAGTAGATTTACACAAAGTTTATTCTGCACAGCAGCAACAAGACCGTGGTCAATTGAATATAGACTCATATTATCTTCATGAATAACAAAGATAAACTGCTTTGTTCCTTTGTGGAAATGATTAACTAATTTAAATAAATAACAAAGTGCAACAAAATTATCTATTCTGGAGGGGCGGGACAAGAGAAAAGAGGGGCGGGGCGAGAGAAAAGAGGATTTTGGATAGTGTGATTTGTTCCGTGTATTGATGTATTTCCTAAGGAAGCAGAGATTTAGGGCATGCAGCGTCAGTGGGAGGGGCTTATTTGAATACTGTATTAATGAGGTGTGGAGGAAGTGGGAGGGGCTTATTTGAAGACTGTATTAATGAGGTGCTGAGGAAGTGGGAGGGGCTTTTTTGAATACTGTATTAATGAGGTGTGGAGGAAGTGGGAGGGGCTTATTTGAATACTGTATTAATGAGGTGCGGAGGAAGTGGGAGGGGCTGATTTGAATACTGTATTAATGAGGTGCGGATGAAGTGGGAGGGGCTTATTTGAATACTGTATTAATGAGGTGCAGAGGAAGTGGGAGGGGCTTATTTGAATACTGTATTAATGAGGTGTGGAGGAAGTGGGAGGGGCTTATTTGAAAACTGTATTAATGAGGTGCGGATGAAGTGGGAGGGGCTTATTTGTATACTGTATTAATGAGGTGTGGAGGAAGTGGGAGGGGCTTATTTAAATACTGTATTAATGAGGTGCAGAGGAAGTGGGAGGGGCTTATTTGAATACTGTATTAACCCTAGAACACTAACGTCGGGTGATTTTCACCCGACGTTAGTGATAGAGGGTAAAATATCTTCGGGTTAGTTACAATGGTATTGTGGTGACTTTTTTTTTTTTTTCACCACACAAGTCCCATGAATGGGTGGACCGAAGGAGAAGTTGGGAGCTCCTGTTTTTTTGGGTGGGGGGATTTTTTGATAACGATTACCTCATTTTTCCCGAATTTGACATATTTTTTATAGTGTCCCCCATAATAAACTTTTTTGTGTTTTTTGTGATATTTCACATTTAAAAACAAAAGAAGAGTACCTCAATTTGCCATGTATTGTTGTACTTTAAGATATTTTGATGAGAAGTATGTTTTATGGGGTATATTGCATCGGGTGAAATACATCCGACGTTAGTGATGGTGTGACTTTAAATCACGTTAGTGTTCTAGGGTTAATGAGGTGCAGAGGAAGTGGGAGGACATAAATGTGTTGTTTACCTGTTTTATCTGTTTTATTAACAGCTTTTATTTTGCTTTCATTCTGTTTTTGTCTTTTATTGTTCCATTTAATTGTTGTTATTTTACTTTTTGTCTGCTATAGTTATTATTGTCTTCAGGCTTTCTTTAAACCGTTAAAGCTTTGTCTCCTCCCTGACCATGTGGTGTAGGTGGAGTGCCATGGCCGGCTGACAGGGTGTGCTGTGGAGCTGACAGTGTCAGGACTGAAGCCCAGAGACACTGACATGTACCGCTGTGTGATAGAAGTCCTCTACCCCCCACCGTACCTGAGGCTCACCAGCAACGGCACACTCATCCATGTAATGGGTAAGATACACACACACACACACACACACACACACACAACCATAACCACTCCCTGTGTTATAGTGTGTTGAATTGTTGTGGCTAAAAGAAAAGAAAAATAACTGATTGATTGATTGATTGATTGATTGATTGATTGATTGATTGGTTGGTTGATTGGTTGATTGAATTTACAACAGGTTCTCATTCCCGGCCGCGTATCATCATCGCTCTGTCATGCACATTGTGCACTGGATGGAATGTGCACAGTACCCTTGCAGTGTGCAAATATGATCAACGTTCATGGACACTGTGCACCTGGTTGGGTTGAGGCAAAGGACAAGTTAGGCCTTGGGATTGAGGGGGCTTACGTTTAAGCATTGGGCAAGAGTCTCTTAGGGTTAGGCACACAGGGGGAGGTGGGTTACATTTAGGCACTGGTAGCCACTTGGTTAGGGTTAGGGTTTGGATATGATGGAGGGGGGGGGGGGGCTTAGAGCTAGGGTCTCCAAGGTAGGAAGACCAACCTCCAACCCCACAGCGTAACTTGACCTTTGCCTCACCCCGACCAGGTGTGTCCGTGTGTGTTCCATAATACAAGTACCCAGACGTGCTACATCCAATGCACCATGTGTGTGACAGAGTGCTGATACACTATATGACCCCGTCGCAGTGAGAACGGGTTGTGAATTTATCATACAGTACTTCTTTCTTTCTTTCTTTCTTTCTTTCTTTCTTTCTTTCTTTCTTTCTTTCTTTCTTTCTTTCTTTCTTCCTTCCTTCCTTGTACAGAGAGTCCAGACTGTCCTGTCCAGGGTGCTCAAAAACAGAGCACACAACAGCTTGATGAAGATGAAGGTGAAGGTGAAGGTGATGGGAGATCAGCAGCAGCTCCAGTCAGTGTGTCTGTGATCATCCTGGTGATGCTGGTGCTCTTCCTCCTCATCATCATCATCTACTTCCAGGTCAGAGCATTCTATATTTACATGGTGGCAATTACTATCAGCATTATTGTAGTACAGTAATGGTATGGTTCTGTGACATAACCAAAACAATAACATGTTGAAAACAAACTAACAATGTATTGAAGCTGTGTGTTTCCTGCTGGCAGACTAACAGTATATAGAGAGGCAAAGTGACCGCCTACTTCCTGCTTCAGCACTGTACCAGAGATTTTCATCCGCCATTTATTTTCCCATGGACATTTCGTAAAATGCTTATAAAAATAGTTTTACTTGTTACATTACGTTACATTACATTACGTCATTTGGCAGACGCTTTTATCCAAAGCGACTTACAGTAACACACTTTTTGTCAGCAATAGAGCAATCAACTATGGAGCACAGTCTATGACAACTACAAATCCTGAAGGAACAGTGGTACGAGTTTTAGTTTAGGTTTTTTTTTTTTTTTTTTTTTTTTTTTTTTTTTTATAATATTAAATAAAGAGAGAGAAAGAAGAGAGAGAAAGAAGTTAGATCAAGAAGGGCCCAGGTGGAGCCTGAAAAGGTGAGTCTTTAGTCTTTTCCGAAAGATCGGCAGTGATTCAGCAGTCCTGACCGAAGGTGGCAGCTCGTTCCACCATTGGGGTGCCAGGGAGGAGAAGAGTCGAGATCGGGATGAGCGACTTTTGAGCGCCCGTAGCGAAGGAGGAGCGAGGCGCCCTGCACTGGTAGAGGAGCGAAGGGAGCGGTGAGAGGTTTGGAACCTGACCATAGATTGCAGGTACAGGGGAGCTGACTGGTGTACTGCCCTGTAGGCCAGTACCAGTGTCTTGAATTTGATGCGAGCTGAGATGGGAAGCCAGTGGAGGTCCCGGAAGAGGGGAGTGACATGAGAGAATTTGGGTTGGTTGAATACCAGACGGGCTGCAGCGTTCTGAATGAGCTGAAGCGGTCGGATGTCGGTGGCAGGTAGGCCAGCCAGGAGCACGTTGCAGTAGTCCAGGCGAGAGACGATAAGTGACTGGACCAGGAGTTGAGTCGCTTCTCTTGTGAGGAAGGGACGGATTTTGCGGATGTTGTAGAGGGAGAACCTACAGGAGCGTGCTGTCGCAGCTATGTTGGCAGAGCAAGACAGCTGGTTGTCGAGGATCACCCCAAGGTTCTTAGCTGTTTGGGAGGGCAGTACAGTGGTGTTGTCGATGGAGATGGAGAGATCTGTGAGAGGACAGTCTTTCCCTGGGAGGAAGAGTAGCTCTGTCTTACCAAGGTTGAGCTTGAGGTGGTGGGCAGACATCCAGTCGCCAATGTCCTTGAGACATGCAGAGATGCGAGCCTCGATTTGAGTGTCGGAGGGGGGGAAGGAAAGGAAAAGTTGGGTGTCATCAGCATAGCAGTGATAAGAGAAGCCATGAGAAGAGATCACATAGGCAAGAGATCTGATATAGAGAAGAAAAAGTAAGGGGCCCAGGACTGAGCCCTGGGGGACACCAGTGGTAAGAGGGCAGGATCTGGAGACAGACCCTCTCCATAAGACCTGGTATGAGCGGTTCGAGAGATAGGAAGCAAACCAGGATAGTGCAGAACCTGAAATGCCAAGGTCAGACAGAGTGGAAAGAAGTTCAAACCAAACGGTTCAGATAGATTTAGAAACAGGAGAGACCACATAACATTTCACTCAGATTTAAATACATATTTTTTTGGTATGTAATTTTTTTAGTTTTGGTCCGAATGAAATGTTCTATGGTCTCTCCCGATTCTAAATATAGCTGGACCGTTTGGTTTGACGAAGTAAAACTATTTTTCTAAGGATATTACGAAATGTCGATGGGAAAATAAATGGCGGATACAAATCTCTGATACAGTGCTGAAGCAGGAAGTGACGTTCACTTTGCCTCTCTATTGAAGCTCTGTTTCCTGTATTGAAGCTGTGTGTTTCCTGTTGGCAGACTCTGCAGTTTGTGCGCTGGCGGACGGAAGCTGTGAGAGTCCTGCCTGCCAGACCTCACAACATGGACGCTGCTAAAGTTCCTTATGGAAATATTGCATGAAGACTGTATCCATCACTGAATAGTCACCTTAGGCTTAGGGCTCCACGCTGCTTCAACTTGGAGCCGTCACTCTGAGGAGAAGAGGTTTTGAATGGAGAGTTTTTGGTGTTTAAATGCAGTTTCAGCGTTTCATGACTATAATGATTTCAGTGGAGATGTTTTAGAAATGATCTGAATCATTCAGATTCTCCTACTCTGCCCCCTCAACCTGGAACACGTTACAACAGGAATTGAAGCTGTACAGCTCAATTTCCCTAAGACATTTGAAACGACTTTTACAAAAGCAAGAGAGAGAGAGTGTCTGTGGGGGTTTGCTTTGTACTTAGCGTCTGTGGGCAGTTGCTTTGTACTTAGCAGTCTGTCGACCACTTCTACTCATCACTTTGTGAGCTGTTTCTACTTTGTTTGGATGTCCTGTGTGTCTGACCCGTGTGTCTCGCTGCTGCTGGCTGACCAGCTCTCTCTTGAGAATGAGACCCCCTGTCTTAACACATTCAGTGCCAGCGACGCCATATGGCGTCATTAGAAATTTACCGTAGAGTGCCAGCGACGCCAAATGGCGTCAATAACTCGAATTTTTTTTTTTGACGGGGGGGTGTCGATCTATGCCTCTTACATCGCCTCTTACAATATCAGAGGTATTGAATGTGTCTAACCTATTTTACAGAACCCTTAGGTGGCGACAGCGCTCTCCAGATGAGAGAACGTGGAGTGAAACACACAGAAGAAGTCATTGGGGGGAAGGAAATCGCATCGCATCCGTCCGTATGCAGCGGCTTCATTGAAGCAACGTTTAGCTGTGCCCCTGCAGCAGCCAATCTGCTATCACAATTGAGCACCTCGGTGTCCGCTGCAACAGCCTCCGTGTCCGCTGCAACACCCATTTGCATGATCAGCCGTGGATTTGTTATTATTCTCAACTTGAAGCATGGGAGCTGGTACACGCGGCTGTAAAAAAGCAGGATCTAGCGGACTTTTTCAGTGCTGAGCACAGGCAGAGAAAACAGCAGAGCAGAGAGACACTCCTCCCACAACGGGGGGGGGGGGGGGAGGAGGGGGGGAGGTGGGCACGCAGAGCCAAGTACACAACACAGACCCAGACAGCAGGACAGGGTTGGCAAACGCAAGCCAGAATATCCGATGCCCACCAGCAGCAAAAGATCAGCAAGAAGCTGCAACCAGCAGCGCATGCAGGCGCCAGCGCTGCTGGTTTCAGCTAAAAATATTATTCTTCCAAACAAAATTCCCTTGCCTTCACTGTTTTATTGAAGGAAATTATTTTTGAGGTGTGACTACATCAGAAAATTAGCTTCAGAGTCAGTGATGTGCTTGAAATGTTTAATTTCACAAAAGGCTCATTATCTCAGCTCGTAGAAAAAAAGCTCTGTTTTTCGTTCAATCAAGCTATCTTCTCCGGCTCATAACTAAAGAATGGAAAATGGGATCAATAAACTTTTTTTTGCAGGTGATAGAAGAGAGTCTCATCGTTATTTGTGCGTGTTCAGTGTTTACATAGTAATTATTAAAGAAATTATATGACTGTTTTAAAATGCATTGCGGCCTATGTGGCACAGCAAGCAACCTTTTGCCCAAGGGCCGTGGCACTGAAAGTGTTAATGAGACTTCACTCTTTAAATAAAGGTTAAATAAAAAATAAAAATTCATTCTCTAATGAGCAGTATAAGAAAACCAACGACAACAGACCGTCGTGTAACGTTACCGTAATAAATCGCATCTTTAGTTACTCATAAAGTTACTCACTCCCCGAGTAGGCTAATTTTTTCACAAGATACTTTTTTACTCTTACTCAAGTCAACCTAGACGTAGGTTCCTCCTGAACACAGCTAAAGAGTCTGGAAAAGCGGACATGACATTTTATTTTATTTGCATACTTTATTTATTCATTTAATTAACCAGTTGGGTTTTTGCAACATAATTCTGCATTTAAATGGCTATGTGTCCAAGAGTTTTCCTCCCATTGAATAGGTGTGGTGAGTTATCCTGTATCATTTCATTAGTTTCAGTGGAGAGGTGTTAGTACAGTTGGAGGCTTGTCCAAGTCGCTTGCTATTCTCCTCTTTAAAGGTACTGAGATTTAAACGTACTGGAAAATATCTGTATCGGCCTCGAATACCCCATATCAGTCAATCCCTGATATGCAACATGTCTTTAAAACTGACTGTGCATCACAGTTTCATAGTGAGTGTATCATTCATTATTACTTTGTGTCTGTATGTTTTGTTGGTCCATTGTTTTAACAAATATTCATGTTTGATATTATTTCTTTTCTGTCAACATGTTACAATAAAGCGTATATATTTGGAGATGTAGTATTGAATACATTTATACAAAACAAAACTAAGCTAAACATCAACAGTTTACCTGAGTTGAAGGAATCCATTGGAAGATCTTAGAAAAAGTTACAGACATTCACACATGGAGAACGATTCCCATCTCAACATGTCTCCCATATGGAAACAAAATATATTTTACATTATTTATTTTTGCCACAATGCATTTCAACTACATTTAGAATGGATGGGATCTTCAAAATACATTTTGAAAATGCATTTGATGCCATTCAATTCTTTTTTATTTCTGTCTCTAAAATGTATTCCTACCTAAAATACATTTTATCAAAATATATGCCGGTTAGCCCGGCATGCAGATATGTGCAATATTTGAGGGAATTGTGCCTTTGATGATAAAAGCTTGAGCATTGGCACAATGTTAGAGCATGACCTAAAGACAATTTTTAAAAGATGTTAGCAACTAAATACATATATATGGCATTCAGGGAACTAAATTATAGTAGAACCAACATATTTAATATTGGCGGAGTTATACACTAACTAGCACCACCTGGGTGCAATAGCACCTGCACGCTGATTGGCCGCACTCGGCTATATAATCTACTCTCAGGTCTGATTTCCAGCGAGCAGACGTATGTTGTCATGTGAGACTGAAGTAGACATGTGTGTAGGACAGAGAAGGAAAAAGCATAGCCATAGCCTACTTACTTAGAGTAGAGAGCTGGTCGTGAGCGGTCCCTCTTGGAGCATGCTTTTTAGTGTTGTCTCCACACACTTGACTGTTGTGTTGTTGTGACTGGAATTCACCGACGGTGGAGGAAAGTTGCAGCAGCAAAAGCAGGCTGGGGCAGGCAGCAGCGGTAGCAGCGAGTCTGTGGTCCGTGTGCTGTCCTGGTAGTCCATAGATAGACAAACTCACCAAATGCAGGGGAATATATGGACGGGCCTCAGTCATGCTTAGTCATAAAATTGAAAATAAGTATATGTGTGTATATCAGGGGAGGTTATTAATGTATGGAAGGGAGAATGACACTAATCTCAGTGACACTAGATACCTGTCTTCCATCTGGAAACATTGGTACAGTGCCTTATTGTAGTATTGTTGTTTTGCTAGTGTTCTTATTGTGTTGTTTACCTTGTTTTACATGTATTGTGTGTTTTTTATTGGACCTTGTGTCTGACAATAAAGTGATGATGATGATGATGAATGAGCCTCCCTTATTTTTTAGAAGAGATGGAGGATTTTATATATATATATATATATATATATATATATATATATATATATATATATATATATATATATATATCAATCAAATGTGTTTTTTTCTTAATAAAATTCATGGTATTCATGATATTCTTAAAATTCTTCAACAGTGACACCTGTAGGGCACTGATTTAAAGGAGAGTGGCATGTATGTGCATGTATGTGTATGTATGTATGTATGCTGACGACACAGTTATTTTCACAAGGGCTAAAAACCCAGTGGAGGCGGCACGTGTCCTATCTTCAGCTCTCTCTCATATTCAGGCATGGCTAACTAAATCTTGTCTCGTGCTGAATGCAAAAAAAACCGTTTGTATGTTCTTTTCTAAAAAAAACATTGCACCTTCGCGCTCCAATGTTTTCCTGGGGTCAGAGGAATTATCAGTAGTTAACGAGTTTAAATATTTAGGCGTGATGCTGGACTCCAATTTAACGTTCAGCAATCACATTAAAATGATCTCCAAAAAAATTAAATTCCACCTGTATAATTTCAGACAAATAAGGAGCTGTCTGTCCACAGACGCTGCGTTTTTATTTCTACACTCAATGATCCTTTCGCATCTGAACTATTGTATAACTAGCTGGTCGCTGACAGGAGTAACCATCCTCAAACCAGCCGAACTACTCTATAAAAAAGCCCTGAAAATACTAGATAAAAAACCCTTTTCTCATCACCACTGCCATATCATACGTAAATATGGCATGCTAAGTTTTGAGAACTTTAGAAATTTCACCTCTGCCTGTCTAATATACAAAGTTCTACATGGACTGGCGCCGCCTCCTCTTGCTGACTTTATCAAATATCGTGCGACCGCCAATTCGACCCGTGTCACCCGGGCCATTACGAACAAGGTCTGTGAGGTCCCCTTTAGAAAAACTTCCTTTAGTCAGAAGACCCTATCCTTCATGGGAAGCACTCTCTGGAATAATCTACCTCCCTCGATCAGAGAATGCCCGAGTCTCGCCACCTTCAAAGGCCAGTTGAAAATATGGCTCAGATCAAACCAACAATGTGATCACAATTAACATACTTAATAGATATTTTGCCATGTTTTGCAGCATGCTCTGTGTGTTTTATTTATCTTATTTATTTTAGGTTTCACTAACCTTTTATACTATTATTATTATTTTTTTTTTGGTACTATTAACTGTGTGTTTTAATCATTTTTGGTTTTACTAACTTTCTGTACTTTTAATCTTTGTTGTATTATCAATTTTTCTTTCACTTTCATGACTACATCAACCTGCCATGGGACTACAGGTGGAAACTAGCCCTTGGGCTACAACCTGGCATATTTACTGTACGGTTGTTCTGTATTGTGCACTGTACTGTTCATTAATGTGTAAAGTCCCATTCTTTAAATAAATGGATCTGAATCTGAATGTGCCTTCAGGGGTACCCTACATTAACATTACCCCCTTGGGCATTTCATTTCCTTGGTAATTTATCTCATGCTAATCTATGATTGGTTGAAAAACACATGCATTTCACAGGGATCAGTGAAGCCTCAACCGCCCTCACCAATCACTACCAATCAATTAATTTATTCAATCAAATTGGTTGTTGATTGGATAGATTGCTAAGATTGACATTGTATTGTCCAATGATGAATGAGTCTCAAAATGTTGTTGAATCCAGCTCCATTTGTCCAGGAAGTGATGACATCAAGATACCAATTTAATGTGATGACCTGACAGTAATATATAGATTTACACGACAGTAGCAGCTATATTTTCCCCTTCTTCTTTTTATTTATTTTTTATCAAACAGTAGCTCACAGTCGTTGCATTGTATTATGCGAGGCGCGAGCCAACAGGACTTTCCACAACACGAGTTGAGAGCGGGTGGTGCGCGCGGAGACTGAAATCTCCGCAAACACTGGGATACTGCAACGTCTCGGCTGCACGCGGTTACAGACGGCATGGATGTGCAAGTAAGTCAATTAAGTTCAAGTTATCCGGGTCTTCTAGTAAATCCGGCATGCAAATGGTCCACCAAGCAGCGCTATTTTTTTGTATTAATATGTTTCATGCTGCATATCTGTCATTTTTCCAAATAAAAACGGCGACCTTAAACTCTCACATTTTTAAACTGAATTTGGCCTGAAAATCCACGGCTGACAGGGAGCTCATTTTTAAAGCTAGAGCGATAATCTTTATACCATATGAAAGTAGAAGAAATAAGGAATCTATGGGACCAAGCATGTCAACCTAGCATGTTGGGAAGGGGGTAAATAACGCTGTAGCTGATAGTCACTCCCCCTGTCTTTACGACAGCTACTGTCAACAGTACAGTAGCGGAGTGGTTTTGTTTGATTTATTCATCAAACCTTTTACTGACAAACTAACTGTAAATAGTTTGCTTTATTTTGAGGTGCATTGCATTGCTGAGCCAGAAATTATTCCCAGATCAACTCTGTTTCTCCTGGGCCTAAAATGCACCAGATGACAACTGTTTAATCCATCTAATTTGTTTGTTTAAATAATGCAATTGTTTAATCAATGTGCAACAATTCACCAGCTTGGGTGCAAAACTCAGTATAACACCTGGACAGCGGACTGCAATCTTCTCTGCTTTAAGGCCAAAAATGGGTCCCAGATATTTGAGAACCTTTTAAGCACATTGTTCTCAGGGACCTGAGTCAGTGAGTCCTATTCTGACAGACCAGGAGTGTGCCTGGTCACACAGCAGCTGCATGGTTTGAGTCAGTGAGTCTATTCTGACAGACCAGGAGTGTGCCACAGCAGCTGCATGGTATGAGTCAGTGAGTCTATTCTGACAGACCAGGAGTGTGCCTGGTCACACAGCAGCTGCATGATAGGAGTCAGTGAGTCCTATTCTGACAGACCAGGAGTGTGGCTGGTCACACAGCAGCTGCATGGTTTGAGTCAGTGAGTCTATTCTGACAGACCAGGAGTGTGCCTGGTCACACAGCAGCTGCATGGTTTGAGTCAGTGAGTCTATTCTGACAGACCAGGAGTGTGGCTGGTCACACAGCAGCTGCATGGTTTGAGTCAGTGAGTCTATTCTGACAGACCAGGAGTGTGCCTGGTCACACAGCAACTGCATGGTTTGAGTCAGTGAGTCTATTCTGACAGACCAGGAGTGTGCCTGGTCACACAGCAGCTGCATGGTATGAGTCAGTGAGTCTATTCTGACAGACCAGGAGTGTGTCTGGTTACACAGCAGCTGCATGGTATGAGTCAGTGACAGGACAAGGCAGGAGAGAGAGGACAGGACAGGGGGAGGCGGGAGAGAGAGGACAAGTCAAGGCAAGAGAGGACTTCAAGGCAGGAGGAGAGAGAGGACAAGGCAAGAGTCAGTGAGTCTATTCTGACAGACCAGGAGTGTGGCTGGTCACACAGCAGCTGCATGGTATGAGTCAGTGAGTCTATTCTAACAGACCAGGAGTGTGGCTGGTCACACAGCAGCTGCATGGTATGAGTCAGTGAGTCTATTCTAACAGACCAGGAGTCTGGCTGGTCACACAGCAGCTGCATGTTATGAGTCAGTGAGTCTATTCTGACAGACCAGGAGTGTGGCTGGTCACACCCCAGCAAACATGAGACGTCCACCAGACGTGCATATCATGTCTATATTGCGTCGGTCGGTGCAGGACCTTATTTGTATGTCTGTTCGACGTGCAAATCAGGTACAGTTTATGTACGTCAAAGTACGACCCCTTTTGGATGTGGAAATGTAGTCTAATATTTGAACGTCATTTCTTTGGACGTCCGACTGATGTGCAAATCAGGTTCAGTATCTGGACGTCAAAGTATGACCCCTGTTGGATGTAGGAATGAAGTCTAATATTTGAACGTCATTTCTTTGGACGTATGCTCGACGTGCAGATCAGGTTCACTATCTGGATGTCGAAGTACGACCCCTCTTGGACCTAAATAAGTAGTCTAATATTTGTACGTCATATTTTGGACCTCTGCTCCACGTGCAAAACAGGTTCAGTCTCTGGACGTCAAACTACGACTCTTCTTGGATGTCTAAATATAGTTCAATGTTTGAACGTAATTTTTTGGACCTCTGCTACACGTGCAAATCAGGTGCAGTATCTGGACGTCAAACTATGACCCCTTTTGGATGTGGAAATTTAGTTCAATATTTGAACGTCTGGCTAGGATATTTTTTTAGACATCTGCGTAATGTGCAAATCAGGTTCAGTATCTGTACGTCAAATTCTGACCCCTCTTGGATGTAGAAATGCAGTTCAATATTTGAACATCTGGCTAAAACTTCCGTTTTTTTGCCAGCTGAATCCATAATTAAAGAGGAGTTCCCACAAGAAATTTCAGCCCCCTAGGACTTATAACCTAGGAGTTATAAGCAACCCTAATTTCAAGATAGCGAGGGCTTCTGACTGATGGAAGCTGTCAGGCTGTACAACCCTGACACCTTCCATCAGTCTGAAAGCTTCGCAATCAATCAACTCCCCTGGAGGTCCTGGCGCTCCAATTTCGGTTGGAGCTTGTAGCCCCCCTATTATAGAGTACACCCTGTGAAAATTGGACCGGGGGTCCCCAGGGGGGAGGAGCTATCGAGGCGCAATCGTTTAAAAATCTTGAAATTAGGGTTGCTTATAACTCCTAGGTTATAAGTCCTAGGGGGCTGAAATTTCTTGTGGGAACTCCTCTCACACTCCTCTTTCCGCCCACAAAAAAACGGAAGTCAAAACCACGCCCACATACCGGAAGTCGCGTTTCTACCACTTCCGGTGCCCGGATCGACGCGGGAGTGGTCTCGTTGGATTTCTCGTCAAATTCTACACTCAATAGAGTGGTTACACGTACATATACCCAAAAAAACAAAAAAAATAGATTTTTTTTTATTATGTCATATTAATAATCATAAAAAAGGTATTCTGAACATAGTAGCGCTCCGCCCTTTTAATATGTTGTAGATGGGCACCATACGAGCAGATTTGTCCTCCTCCATGAGGAAACAGAGCAGAAGAGATTAGGAGAGCACTGGTTGGCAGTTGAGGGATCCGTCCAGGAACTACTCCCGTTTTGCCACACACAAACCATTACAGTACAATTACATGTAATAGAATGAACCGGTATACAAACTAAAAATGACTACATGTCTCTGCCTTAACAGTGATCCATGCCGACTGCGCCAAATAGTGGCGGAGTGAGGGGGAAATAACTTGATATATGAACAAGATAGAAAACCAACTGAGGGGACAGAGACATGATTCAAAATAAATTATTTTATTTTGATTGATTGATTGATTGATTGATTGATAACTTTATTGATACAATAATAGCAGAATTGTACAAGACAATACAACAAAAAATATTGATCAAAAGGAATAAAACACAATAAAGCCCAAGGGCTTGTTTCCATGTGGTCATTTGTGTGGGACAAGTGGAGTGAATACAGTGGTAGACGGATCAATAAGCGTGCCTTACCGCAAGCTGTGTATTGACGCGCGGCGGCATTAAAACTAATTGAGGTGTAGTTGCACCGTTGACCACCAGGTGTCATCTGTGAGCATCCTTGAGATCAAGTGTTGAATGTGACACAATAGGGCGCGCCGGGAAGAAAACAAAAGGTAATTACGGCAGCTAAATAGGCCCCAATATAGCGTTAAAATAAAATAAAAATGTAGGCTATCATGCAAAAAGTAGCCTGTAATGTTAATTTAATTTCGGACCGTCTGAATATGTTTTATTTATAGAGAGCGAGGCGAACCAACAGCAAGCAGAGAAAGAGAAATGGAGATCTGAGAGTTTCTTCATTGCCCAACCGTGACAGCAGCGAGAAAAAGGGAGCTGGATATATCATTTTTCAAAATGATTTACATGGACTGCGGGCGCTATTAGAAAAGGGTGATGGATTTGTCTTGTCAGCTGACATTTGGACAAATAGGAGAGGGCACAGCTTCCTGGGCATCGTGGCCAGTTTCATTGACGGGACGTTCAAGGGGCACACCGTTCTGTTAGGCTGTGATCACATACAGGGTCCCCATACCGCTGATCGCATTTACCAAAAGTATGAAAGAATTGGAACGTGCAACGACGTGTTTATTCGTGTCATATGCGGGGCAGGTGTTGAAACAGAGATTGTGGCAGCAGTCGGCCCCGCTACACGCGTGAGAGTGGAGGGTGAAGAAGACGAGTCAGGTGCTGGTGGAAAGATAACCAGGCACGGCTTCCACTCATGGCCGGCTTGGCAGGGAAATATTTGTGTATTTGTGCCACCAGTGTACCATCCGAGCGTGTGTTCAGCACAGCAGGGATTGTTGCAATGCCACTCCGAAGCAAATTATTGCCCGAAAAGGTAAAGCTGTTGGTATTCTTGGCCAGAAACCTGTAATGGTAAAACGAAGCAAAAAGGCTAATGGCTAAAGGCCTATAGCCTTTAACCAAGCCCAAAATGTTTAATTTCGAATTCCTTTAAGTTTATAAGATCGTGTGGTGGGCTTGTGTTGTTTAAATCCCTGAAGTTCGTTAATACAAGCTTAATTCATTTAAGATAATTGCATAATTCGTTTTGTATTTATTTTACACAGCAATATCTACTGGTTAATTTTACCAGGCTAATTTATTTTAATTTTTGTGTGTGAAATGATGAAGGTTTTCCCAATGTCCCACTGGGTTGTGTTTTTGCAAATAAAGTGTTGTACGGAAACAAGCTTGTTTCTTTTATTTCTGTTTATTATAGTAACATTTTTATTTGTCTTATATGGCTATTATTAGGAGGGGGGGGTTGATTAAATTTTATGAAGTCGTTGCGGTGCTGTTTGGCTGCCCGGCCTGGCACTGCTGCGAATGCGCATTCACAAACATGTCATGTCACGGAGTCAGGCGCGACATAAACTGCAGGCTAGTAGGCTGCTCAGTTAAAAACAACAATAAATATGCTGGTCGGTTACTTATTTTATTTAGCCTTCTATATTTTAGAAGCATATTTTTATGTTTACATTTTCTCAGTTTCTGGGATAGTCGGACAAGTGAACATGAAGGAAGAGTAGAGACTTATGGAACCCTGACTGAAGACGTTTGTTTATTCATGTAGCCTAATTAAAAACATTTTCAATGATAGCCTGAGGTGTCTGACTGCTGAATGTAGCCTATTAAAGGCCTTTGGCCTAACTGCAAAGTGCAAACTCAGCAAGCAACAATAAATTAAACAAATAGCCTATAGCAGCATTATTGGGCACCTAAGTAAATACATGCACTGTCTGGCATGCCTAGAATGTCTCTAGAACGTGAAATTAAATAACTTGAAAACTAATAAATGAAGAATCACTTGTAAAAAATTTTTTTAATAAAGTGGCTGGCTGCTCGGTTCTGCCCGTTTTCGTTTAGCATTTATTTGCGTCGGGACTTCACTGCATTGAACTGCTCCGCTGCATGTGCAAAGTTGAAGGCCTCCAAACCCTTTCCACAACTTGCGATCTGCATCAGCCTTGTGACTTCTGCAGGGACACTGGAGACTGGAATTGGGGGAGGGGGACGGAAACAAGCTTGTTTCTTTTATTTCTGTTTATTATAGTAACATTTTTATTTGTCTTATATGGCTATTATTAGGAGGGGGGGGGTTGATTAAATTTTATGAAGTCGTTGCGGTGCTGTTTGGCTGCCCGGCCTGGCACTGCTGCGAATGCGCATTCACAAACATGTCATGTCACGGAGTCAGGCGCGACATAAACTGCAGGCTAGTAGGCTGCTCAGTTAAAAACAACAATAAATATGCTGGTCGGTTACTTATTTTATTTAGCCTTCTATATTTTAGAAGCATATTTTTATGTTTACATTTTCTCAGTTTCTGGGATAGTCGGACAAGTGAACATGAAGGAAGAGTAGAGACTTATGGAACCCTGACTGAAGACGTTTGTTTATTCATGTAGCCTAATTAAAAACATTTTCAATGATAGCCTGAGGTGTCTGACTGCTGAATGTAGCCTATTAAAGGCCTTTGGCCTAACTGCAAAGTGCAAACTCAGCAAGCAACAATAAATTAAACAAATAGCCTATAGCAGCATTATTGGGCACCTAAGTAAATACATGCACTGTCTGGCATGCCTAGAATGTCTCTAGAACGTGAAATTAAATAACTTGAAAACTAATAAATGAAGAATCACTTGTAAAAAAATTTTTTAATAAAGTGGCTGGCTGCTCGGTTCTGCCCGTTTTCGTTTAGCATTTATTTGCGTCGGGACTTCACTGCATTGAACTGCTCCGCTGCATGTGCAAAGTTGAAGGCCTCCAAACCCTTTCCACAACTTGCGATCTGCATCAGCCTTGTGACTTCTGCGGGTGGAATGTTTCACCCCTATTAGACCCTACCTGTCTATTGTCTCATGTGGCCAACCTATTGAAATGTAAATAAAGGAACGGGGGCAGTCCCGAGAATAGGCCTACAGTAGCCTATATTACAATAGGCTATATATAAAATCTGTGGCTTTCAAGGCTGGTGTGAAAGAGCCTACATAACCAGAGTAGGCCTATATTGTTTGATAAAAATATGTTTTCAGACAATGGGCACGGCGCGCGCGCGCGCACACATACACACACACACACACACACACACACACACACACACACACACACACACACACACACACTGCTCCCCTACGAGAACCGCAGGCTCTGCGCACGCTGTGCCTGCTGAGCGACATGACGGGCGGCCAGCGTGGCCGAGAACCAGATGACAAATAAATAAAGTAGCTACTCTCACCTCTTGATTAAGGTGTAGGCTATGGGAGTTATTTATTTTATTTATAAAGGATACATGTACAAAGGATACATGTACAAAGGATACTGTTGGCAGAGTACATGAAACATTCCACCCCCCATCGCAAGTGATTTTATTCTGCATGTAGAATATTCAGCAGGAATGCACAAATGTCACACAAAGGAATAATAATAATAATAATGATGACGTGATAAGATCATTCATTTTAGCACCGCGCGCTCCGCTCTCTTCAATGAGGAAATGGAAATCCAGACCTTGTAGAAAAGTGTCGATTTTCGGGGTTAGGGTTGAAAGTAATTCTCTCTCTTTTCAGAGGCACACAATTACTCACATAAGACCATACATTTAATAGTTAATTTAATAGTTAGTTTGTGGATTTGGTTTCCAGGGACTTTAATCATCAAGGGGAGACAAAACACGATTGATTTCGTAGGCTGAGAGCGAGAGCCTCCCTGCTTGCTGCATATACTGTACTGTAGGTAGTTGTGCACTGCCGCCCCCTAGTGTCCCACTTTGATACCACATACTAACGGCAAACAGAATTAACGCCGCGTTGCGGTAAAAGACGCTTATTGATCCGTCTACCACTGTATGTATACAGGTAAGAGCGCGTGTGTGCGCGGGCAACAACAACACAAACAATGAAAACATTTTACACACAACCATACATTCAATGACTGATTAGTCATTGACTGAATGGTTATTTACATAACAAACAAAAAATGCATCAATCAATAAATAAAAAGATAGAGACCAGCTGATATAATAAATCAAAGACCTACCTAGGGTTTAAAAACTGCGACCATACAGGAGACAAAAGAAAAAAAATAAAAGGTTAGGAACCCATTTGGGAGCCAACCAGCCATTTTTTCAAGGCAAGCTTAAAAGAGAACCTGGAATTAAGGGTCTTTATACTCTAAGGGAGTTTGATCCATAAAATAGCTGCTGAGTAAGAAAAGGTACATTTACCCTTTAAAGTTTTAAATTTGGGGGGAACAATGTTGGAGGTGCTTCCTCTTGTGGAGTAGCCATGTACCTCACTGACTTTACAAAAGTAGTCAGAGAGGTAGCGAGGAGCCTCCCGTTTAAAAATCCTGAAAACCATGCATCAAATAAGAATGTTGAAGAAAGTAGCTGAAAAACTAAAAGTAACAGTCAGTAAATAAACACAATATGTGATTTAAGTAGTAACAGCATAATTTTATTACAAAACTATTTTAATAATGTATTGTTTTACAATTTCATTGGGCTACTGGTAATGCAAAGAATAGAAAACTGGAGTAGGCTGAGGCCTGACTATAGGGTGTGTCCAGGGGTGCAATCAATACTCACCATACATTAAGTTACAGCAACCTAAACACACTCATACTGCAAACAGGTGAACCAATCATGTGTCCCGGTGTCTTTAACCACAGTGAAGGGTCCTCACCCGGAATTACTAGCATCCCCGCCTTCCCTGCCTCGCAGATGACTGGCACTCAGCTCCACTAAATCAAAGACAGAAAAAGAACGACAAACAAGATTAAACCAAATAATTAGACAAGTTATAGCAGTAGGTGGAGACCTACAAAAGAGACATTATTGTCATTATAGTCATCCACCTGAATACAAAATACTGTCTATTTCAAAGTGTTTACTCAAGGCCTACTCACCACTGTTAGTAATGAGTCTACGAGTAGCCTATGAAGATATGGACAGGGGTCACCAGCAAGGAAGCTAAAAGTTAAACATTTGAAGACCACAATATAGCTTCTTTCCCAAAGTATCTGCCTACATACCTCCAATCAGGGCACATGAGGAGCAAGAGGGAGAACAAACAGTCATACAACAGCAAAACAGACAGGAGCACCCACAGGGGGTTAGCCATCTGAACAAAACAATGTAGCACTCTAGGACCCAATTTGTCAGCCTGAACAGGGCAAATGGCAGCAGTGAGAGGGAAAACAATGCTCATGGATGTCGTATATACTCAGAGCCTAGGTGATTGGTGAGAGGAGTCAGGCCTGGGGCTGCGTTCGCCAACACTACACCTGTTAGTAGGGAAGCATTCCACACATGTGCAAAGTCAACCATACTTTCTGATCATTTCTAAGTGCTTAAGGATAAGGATGGGATCATGTCTATGTTCCCCGGGTTCTATGTTCCCCGGGTTCTATATTCCCCGTTTTTCACTAACCCTAAACCTAACCTCCCCCAGACCCTAACCCAAAACCTAACCTCTCCCAGGGAACATAGAAAGGGTTCTATGTTCCCCGGTCCCACAAAAACGGGGAACATAGGACCCGGGGAACATAGGACCCCAGGAACATAGGGATGACCCCATAAGGATGTGGAGTGGATGGATGAGGGCTGTATGTGTCCAACTCACAATAAAAAGTCATTTGAATGAAAGACTGATTTGACCAACAAGTCACACACTCGCACCAGGAATTGAACCTGAATCTTCCACCAGGATGGACGTGTTACTATTACACCACAAGAGTTGCACATGCATGCCTTGGAGGTGATCAGTCGGGATTGTGTGCAATTGTGTAATAGACCCTCCTCACGGGTGCCATTTTGCGTCGAAAAGGCAATGTAAACACAGGTGCAAGCAAAACACTAATGAGGGTTTCCAACTTCCATGATTGGAATTTGGAAACCCTCATTAGTGTTTTGCTTGTGTCACAGGGTGATGTATGGGTGTGTGGCAGAAAGGTGGGTGCCATGGTTAACCTGGGGGTGGCACTGTTTGTAGGGGGAGTTTCTCTATTTCGCGGGACTTTCTAAATTATTCTGGGCAAAATGGCTGTGATTAGCGGACGGGGCTCTGTGGTTGGTTCCCTCAATTACCCCCGATTGTTGATTAGGAGATGCAGAGCTGGTGTGCGACACACAGAGTCGGAGAGAGAGCCGTGCTGGACATGGAGGACTGACGTGCCAGAGTCGAGAGGAGGAATGGCGGAGCTGGGGAGCAGTGTTCAGCCCTGCCTGCGGTTTAGGTAAGATTGGTGGGAGCGGCTTCGGCTGGGATGGCCAAGCTACCTCCTCTCCCTCGCGTACCTGAGGTCGCACCGTGGCTGATGCACGGGTGAGAGGGAGAGGGGGTGAAGGCCCCGGAAGTCGCTCCACCATGAACTGTGAGCCGCAGGTGGGGTGAGGGCTCCTCAGTCTCTTTGTGTTTCAGCTGCCATTCCTCCTCCAGACGAACCAAGAGACAGAGAGTCAGTGTGCGGCAGAGTCAGTGTGCGGCAGAATCAGTGTGTCAGCTGTGCCTGGGACGGACGCGAGAACAGACACGAGGAGCCAGAGCTTGTGGCAGCGGGAGAGCCAGAGCCGACCTGAGACCTGAGCGCGAGCCGACCTGAGCCTGGAAGTGTGGGAGTAGCCGGAGGAACGCTGCGACCCTATCTCGCACGAGCTGCGAGGGAGAGAGAACAGGAGCGACAGCGGGAGACACGCCGTGGGAAAGCGGAGGGGTGGAGGTGCGCTTCCCCCCTCCTTCAGTTAAGTCCCGCTCCATTTTTATTGTTTTATCTTTGATTGTGACCAGCTCCGTGCACAGACGACGCGGGTCTGCCCGCAAGCCTAACCCCAGACATTGACAGTAACAAGAACGCTCAGTGGAACTACTATAGCTTACTACGACACGGAACGAGGAGGAGCCCTTAAGGCGTGTCGTGCACATTACGTTCGAGTGATTTACATGCAATAGACGTATTGCATTTGTTTTGCAGTGAATTGGGTTGCAGTGCATTTATCCACTATTTAACTTGGCTCATCCAAAATACCAGTCCTAGTGAGTTATCCTACCATTTCTGAACTGTCATTTATCTGGGGAATTAAGCATTAAGCCCTGCTCTGCTTTATACCCTCATCGTCAGCTGGAGACGTCAGGAGAGGACGGGGAACCGGACGAGAGGGAGACAACACAGTTGCTCGGGATTAACAGAGGCTGGACGTTGTCCCACGGAGACTGGACTCTTTTAAATAGGCACATTTTTCTCTTTTTATATTTTAGTAATAAAACCCATTTGTTCCAATGTTCCATTCTTGTCTGTGTATGCTGTTTGGGCCAGCACCACTCCCCAGTAGAATCCGCTCTTATTCACAGTCACGCACACACCCGTGACACTTGCACCTGTGTTTATTCTGCCTTTTCGACACAAAATGCCCCCCGTGAAAAGGGTCTATTGAGGTGAGTGAGGTGAAGGCAGGGTACCGTTCAGTAGGAGGTGTGGAGGATTGTGGGAGATTGAGTCCTTGGGTAACTTTTCTACAATGACAGATGTAAATATACCTCTGTCTAAATTTAGGAAGGGAGGTGACTGTGCCAGTAGTATTCAACGTGACCTTTCAGTTGCTTCGCCTTAGGCTCCAGGCTCCATAGCCCAACCCACAAAACACTACATCCAGGCTTGTTAGGATCTGTGTGTGTGTAACTCACCTGGTAATGCAGAGCACCACCAAATGCAGATGATGTCCATCGGCAGCGCCCTGACGATGGAGGCGATGAGAACGTAGCGCAGTTTGCCAGAGCCTGGTGCCATCACACTGGAGGACCACTGAAACCCCAGGGACAGCTTTGCCATACACTGTGAAAATGTCCACCTCACGAAACAGACAGTGAGACAGACAGACAAACAGACAGGCTAGTTACACTACTACCATTTCATGATACAACCAGCATGAGCAGATGACTTACAACTTAATGACTTACTTGGTTCTCAAACCGTCATGTCAAGCACCCGGACATAAATTAGACCACAGTCCCCCATTTGATAAGATTTTGTCCCCGGGGCCCCTGGGATTATATGTTTTATTAGAGAAACTGTATGAAACCCATGACCAAAATAGCCATACATTCTGTCATTGTGTTATATGGATGGAATTACTGAAAAAAAAATTAATACTTGCTGCGGACCCCTTGGAACCCCCTCAAGGACCCCTGGGGGTCCCCAGACCCCACTTTGAGAACCACACTGAGTAACATCTTGCCAAAGTGACTTCATATAGCTAGCTAGCTTCTGTAAACATCACAACATAAATATACAATTTTAGCTTATGTCACAGTAAATGACATTGATAGTGATCTCAGAATGTTGGCGTTGGCAAGCTAGTCGCTATATATACAACACCAGACCAGACACAGCTGAGAAGTTACTTATCTTGTGTTAACAATCACCCAATCGTCACCATGGCCATGACGTCATGACGTCATGCACGACGCTACAGCAGTGATTGGTTGTACGCCGCGTTGCATGTAGGGAGATTCCATTTTGTCAAATCCCGCGGATTTGGAAAGAAGTATTCTCTGCTCCCGCTTGGAAGACAAGGCTACAGCAGTAGAGGTAAGGAATTAGCCTAGTGTTCTCTTTTGTTCAGTTCTGTTTAAATAAGGAATAGATAAAGCATATTAATCAAAAACATGTGTCGTTTTTGTACACGATTTCAACCTGCTGTGTTAATTCGCGCGTTAGCGGCTGCATTATCTTATGCTATATGAGGCTATTACTAAGACAGCATCTGGCTTACAGGCTAAGGCCCTGTGTCCACCTAGCTTCTTTTCATCAGCTCCAGCGTCTATTTTCAATTGTTTCCAATGGGGGGAGAGCGTAGTGTTGCAGCGTTAAGCGGTAAAGTCAGCCCCCATGCAGCGTGAGTGTTGTGCTTACTGCTTTTAATAGCGTAGCCTACCTGTGTTGTTAGCTTGCTAGCTGTCAGCTATCAAGCTGAACTAATTTTACTTGCAGACTGCTTCCTTGTATATTGTGCGCTGGGATCAGCGTTCCCCAGCGCACTCCCAGCTTTTAACGTCGGAAAAAGAAGCTAGGTGGACACAGGGCCTAACATGAGCTAACTTGCTTTTGTTTAATGTTGAGTTCGCTAGGCCACGTTCAAGCAAGTCAAGCTTCAATCAGCTGCTAAGCTAACGTTATCGTTGTGAATATTTAGGCTACTTGTGTTTTTCTGCTTTCAAAATCAATGCCTGCTAACGTTACACGCGACGCAGCTACACGTTTCTCTGCCATGTGCCATCACACTGGGCATCAACACTAGCGGGAGACTTTATCCCATGCACACTCCCGCAAATAAGTAATGTTACGAGCAAGCTACATCTTAGACGGAGAGAGAGAACACCCATGATCGCTAACAGCGAGCTATGCTAATAACTAGCTAGCCATGTAAACAGCTAGCCGTGTGATTAGTGAGGACGTCAGTAAAATGGGTAATGAACCACACAGTGGGTAATGCCCCGCTGTGATGAAGAATATAGCGAGATTAACAAGGTTGATACCAAAACACTGTCGCAGGCAGCTGCCATCAGCAGCACTGATGCTAGCTTGATCTCCAAATCCAAAGCCATCGGCTTTGACTGGTGGTTGATGGTTGACTGGCTTCAAACAGTCATGTTAGACTAGCGATAAAAACAATACGCCTTCCAGTCGGATTTTCAAAATAAAATGATTCTGAACACGTGGAAAGCACTCAACATGAATTAAAAGCGTTGTGTTTTTGTAGTTCCATCTTTCTCTGTGTGTGTGTGTGTGTGCGTGTGTGTGTGTGTGCGTGCCTGATGAGGGGGGAGAGATTGACACAGCATGGCGCACGTGAGGCACAAGAGCCCTGCATGTTGTAGTATCAGTGACGCAACAGTTGAGCCTTTTGAGACATGCTTGTGTGATAGGGGTTATAAACATAACTGAAGTGAATCTCTAATTATTATAGGGTTTCAAACATGCGTTTTCATTTAATTGTACTTTACTTTAGGGAAATCTAATAATACTGGACTGGTAGTGTGATGCTCATCATGAATAATCATCCCTTTGATTCCTTCCCAGCTAGGTAACTCCTGTGATCATCCTTGGTAAGATAATTTCCTGAAATAGCCTCGAGCTGTTATCTTAATTGTGCATGTTGCTATTTTATTTTTTATTTTATTTAACCTTTAACCAGGTAAGTCATTAAGAAGTAAGAACAAATTCTTATTTACAACAGCGACGTGGCAGAAGGCACAGCCTTTTGAGGGATGGGGGTAGGGGATAAAATAAATACAAAGTTACTTACAACCAGTGGCGTGCCTGACCAAGTTGGTGCCCTAGGCAAGATTTTTGCTGGTGCCAAGTAGCTTTTTCAGTAGCTAAGCTATTTATAGACCCAAGTAGCTTGTAGCTTCCCGCAAAAGCTACAAGCTACTCGCCAGAGAAAATCCATGAGCAAAGCACGCAGTGGAGATTTCTGCTGGGGTTTGGATTAAACAGGAGGAGACATTGCATGTCAAGTGTGCCTGTGTAGCCAATAAAGCACTTCCAGTTCCATTATGACAGACAACAAGTGCCTATTTGTTTGGTGGAAAGTTGTTCTTTGACATGAAGTTGATTCAATGTGAGAAAAAAAGTAGCTTTGATGTAGCAAGCTGCTTTTGCCATGTTGCTCGTAGCTTAGCTTGCTACATTTCTCTGGGGATAGCTTCAATGTAGTTTAGCTATATTTAATCGAGAGTAACTGATAGCTTAGCTTACTACATTTTCCAAGTAGCTTGCCCATCACTGCCTATTATCATACAAACGTATTTGTAATTTTTTTTTTTTTTTTTTTTTTTTACCCTCTCTGGCGCCCCTAACGGCTCAAGCGCCCCTAGCATTTGCCTAGTTCGCCTAATGGACGGCACGCCACTGCTTACAACAAATGAAAACAAGTTAAAACACAGTTAAAAACATAGCAGACAGACAGAGCTAATAAAACAAAAACAGTCGGAGCAGACAGGCAGGGGATAAGAGCTAGTCCAGGAAGCAGTGCCTGTGTGTGTATATATATGTATGTATATATATACACACATATATACACACAGCCTCTGTCAGTCTGCCACAGTTCCAGCTTCGGCCTCTGCCTGCCGTCTCCAGTTTGATAGTGTCATTGTCCTTCAAGGTACCCAATGTTAAGTCTCATAACTTGTCTGCTTTGGTTCTGGGGTGCTCCCTACCAATTTTGTTTTGGTGACCTTTCATGCTTGACCTTTTTCCGCTGCAGCCACCGCCTCCATCCAGCCTCTGTCAGTCTGCCACAGTTCCAGCTTCGGCCTCTGCCTGCCGTCTCCAGTTTGATAGTGTCATTGTCCTTCAAGGTACCCAATGTTAAGTCTCATAACTTGTCTGCTTTGGTTCCGGGGTGCTCCCTACCAATTTTGTTTTGGTGACCTTTCATGCTTGACCTTTTTTCGCTGCAGCCACCGCCTCCATCCAGCCTCTGTCAGTCTGCCACAGTTCCAGCTTCAGCCTCTGCCTGCCGTCTCCAGTTTGATAGTGTCATTGTCCTTCAAGGTACCCAATGTTAAGTCTCATAACTTGTCTGCTTTGGTTCCGGGGTGCTCCCTACCAATTTTGTTTTGGTGACCTTTCATGCTTGACATTTTTTCGCTGCAGCCACCGCCTCCACTCAGCCTCTGTCAGTCTGCCACAGTTCCAGCTTCAGCCTCTGCCTGCCGTCTCCAGTTTGATAGTGTCATTGTCCTTCAAGGTACCCAATGTTAAGTCTCATAACTTGTCTGCTTTGGTTCTGGGGTGCTCCCTACCAATTTTGTTTTGGTGACCTTTCATGCTTGACCTTTTTCCGCTGCAGCCACCGCCTCCATCCAGCCTCTGTCAGTCTGCCACAGTTCCAGCTTCAGCCTCTGCCTGCCGTCTCCAGTTTGATAGTGTCATTGTCCTTCAAGGTACCCAATGTTAAGTCTCATAACTTGTCTGCTTTGGTTCCGGGGTGCTCCCTACCAATTTTGTTTTGGTGACCTTTCATGCTTGACCTTTTTTCGCTGCAGCCACCGCCTCCATCCAGCCTCTGTCAGTCTGCCACAGTTCCAGCTTCAGCCTCTGCCTGCCGTCTCCAGTTTGATAGTGTCATTGTCCTTCAAGGTACCCAATGTTAAGTCTCATAACTTGTCTGCTTTGGTTCTGGGGTGCTCCCTACCAATTTTGTTTTGGTGACCTTTCATGCTTGACCTTTTTCCGCTGCAGCCACCGCCTCCATCCAGCCTCTGTCAGTCTGCCACAGTTCCAGCTTCAGCCTCTGCCTGCCGTCTCCAGTTTGATAGTGTCATTGTCCTTCAAGGTACCCAATGTTAAGTCTCATAACTTGTCTGCTTTGGTTCTGGGGTGCTCCCTACCAATTTTGTTTTGGTGACCTTTCATGCTTGACCTTTTTTCGCTGCAGCCACCGCCTCCATCCAGCCTCTGTCAGTCTGCCACAGTTCCAGCTTCAGCCTCTGCCTGCCGTCTCCAGTTTGATAGTGTCATTGTCCTTCAAGGTACCCAATGTTAAGTCTCATAACTTGTCTGCTTTGGTTCCGGGGTGCTCCCTACCAATTGTGTTTTGGTGACCTTTCATGCTTGACCTTTTTTCGCTGCAGCCACCGCCTCCATCCAGCCTCTGTCAGTCTGCCACAGTTCCAGCTTCAGCCTCTGCCTGCCGTCTCCAGTTTGATAGTGTCATTGTCCTTCAAGGTACCCAATGTTAAGTCTCATAACTTGTCTGCTTTGGTTCTGGGGTGCTCCCTACCAATTTTGTTTTGGTGACCTTTCATGCTTGACCTTTTTCCGCTGCAGCCACCGCCTCCATCCAGCCTCTGTCAGTCTGCCACAGTTCCAGCTTCAGCCTCTGCCTACAGCCTCTGCCTGCAGTCTCCAGTTTGCCGCAGTCTCAGCCTCTACCTGTACTTCAAGGTATTGTCTTAACCAAATGCAGCACCCTCACCGGTCTTGTGCCCCCTACTCCTTTAACACTCAAGATAATTGTGTTGCAGTGAATTTCCATTGATCGTGAAGATATCGTCACATGAGAATGAATATCACCCAGACTCATGAGTGACTTGAAAAAGAGGAGGAACTTTGCTCACTAGCAAGTCACAGTCCTAATTGATTTCCAGTTTTGTTTATAATTCCCATTTGCCACAAGGGGGAGCCCACACCTTTCCAGGCAATTGTCATCGACATGGCTGAAGCTGTCTCAGCTTGACCGCTGTGTCCTTGAACTAAAAAAGTTAAATCAGAAATCAAAATGATGATGTCGTCAGTGATGTCATCCTTCCTGGTGCCAATAGGGCAGACAAGGCAGCATAGCGGCAGAGCTGCGTATGCGGTGCGCAGTGGGCGAGCTGCAGGGCGGGCGAGGAATCGTTGCTAGTTTACAAAGTGTAGGGTAAAGTTATTCTAGTATGTTTAGTGCTATATTGAGTTTTATTTTAATTGATCATATCGTTCATTTCGAATAATTAGGACGGGATCAACGTGAAATTAAATGTTCATATGGTCCCCACCCCCCCCCCCCCCCCCGTATTTTCCAGATGGACAAGAAGGGTTACAAGAGACGATGGCGAAAAAGAAAACGAGACATTGAACAGCTTCTCCAAGATTCTGACAGTGATGAGAATCTCATGGGGATTGACAGTGACAATGTGTCTGATTCTCCAAATAGTTTCAACAGTGACAACATGCCTGCCACTCCAAATAGCTTCCACAGTGACATGCCTGGGACTCCAAATCGTTTCAACAGTGCCTGGGACTCCAAATAGTTTGTACATTTTGGACTGCAGCACTGAAGTGGACCAAGACTCTACCGATGACCGACTAAATGATGAAGCTGCAGATAATGTGAATCTTGAAGAGGACTTAAAACAATGGGCCATCAAAAATGGAGAGACACACAGATCTTTGAAAGAATTATTGGCCATATTAAGGAAGCAGGGGCATCTGTTGCCTATTGATCCAAGGACACTCCTTTCTACACCACAAAATAAAGCATCTGAGGCTAAATGTGGCGGGCAGTACATGTACTACGCCTTAGAAAAGGGGATCCGCCGCTTTTTAAGTCGCACCGAGAGTAATGTCTTACACCTCAGTGTAAACATTGATGGCCTCCCGCTTTTCAAAAGTAGTGGTATCGAATTCTGGCCAATACTAGCGAAGTTGAACCATTTTGATCCATTTATTGTAGCTATGTTTAGTGGAAAACGTAAGCCTCGTCCCCTTGAGGAGTATCTTCATGATTTTTTGACTGAGTACAAACATCTCAAAGACACTGGGATAATTTATGAAGGCCAGACTTACACAGTCCATATTGAAGCTCTCATCTGTGATGCGCCAGCAAGGGCATATCTCAAATGTATTAAGGGTCATACTGCCTATGAGAGTTGTGAGAGATGTATAATCAGAGGTGCTCGTGTCGAGGAGACAATCGTTTTCAATAAACCGGTATGCACTTCTCGAACAGACGAAGTTTTCAGTAGAGTGGAGTACAGCACCCACCAAAACGGTATCAGCCCCTTCATTGCGTCAGGAATTCCTTGTGTCAGCTCATTCATATTAGATTACATGCATATGGTAAGCTTGGGAGTAGTCCGACGACTGTTAAGATTTTTGACTAGTCGTGGCCCAAGATTTTGTCGTTTATCTGTCAGGCAAAGGCAAGAAATAACCCAAAAACTGACGTCGCTGAGAGGGAAGATGCCAAGTGAATTTGCTCGGCAACCCCGGGGTTTAGATGAAGTGGATAGGTGGAAGGCCACCGAACTACGGCAGTTTTTGTTATACACAGGACCTGTGGTACTAAAAACTGTGTTGTCCCCTGGAAGATACAAACATTTCCTGTCCTTGACTGTGGCCATGTCGATCCTGCTGGAGTCAGATGAGAGGACTCGGAATGGTTATCTCCAATTTGCCAATGAACTACTGAAACATTTTGTCAAGTGCTGTGCTCATCTCTATGGCCAAACCTTTGCTGTGTACAATGTACATGGACTACTCCATCTTCATGAAGATGTCAGGCACTTCAACTGTTCGTTAAATGACATTTCCGCTTTTCCTTTTGAGAACTACCTGCAAAAAATCAAGAAGTATGTGAGGAGTGGGAGAAGCCCCCTGGAACAGGTCACTAGGCGTTTGGCAGAAATGGAACATGCAGAAGTGGACGAGTGCAAAACACAGCCTAAAGTGTTTGTTTCTGTCAAAGAAAGAGACCGTTGTTTTCTCTTGAGAGATGAGAGCTTTGCTTTCATTCGGGCAAAGAATGCAGACGGCACTTTGATGTGTGAAATTCTGCACCAGCGCCACACTTCACCATTATTTGAACAACCATGCAGCTCCAAACTCCTAAATATCGTATGCACAGGTAATGTGCAGGGCCGAATGGAAAGAGGACTACTGCGTGAAAAGGATCTCTTCCGCAAGGTGGCCTGCCTCCCGCAAGAAACTGGTGGTTATGTCCTCATACCCCTTCGCCATGGTGTGGAACACCACTTGTAAAGGTTTAATTTAACTCTAAACTCTCTTCATTAACTAATTACCATCTTAACCTGCACAGTAACATCTTAACCTGCACATTAAACTGCACGGTAACATATTGACCTGCACACTAACATCTTGACCTGCTCAGTAACATGTTAATGATTGCAATGAAAAATATTTCATAATAATGTCATAGGTAATTATTGTAGAAATGTGTTTGTGTGTAGCCTAATTGGTAGAACAAGGTGATATCAATAATGGTCTTGGGTTTGATTCCTAGGGACCGTACAAATAGGGGTGGGTGTCACCACTGATTTCCCAATGCGATTCCCACACACTGTCCCGAATCAATTTACGTTAACATTCGATATTTCAGTTACAATACCAATTTGGCTTGGATATTAGAGATTCTCAAAGAACTGTTCCTGTAAATTGTACAACGAACCCTCTAACCTGGTGTATTGTTAAAAATATATATATTTACACATGGAGACGAAATCTCGTAACAGGGTTAAAACTGCATGCATCCACGGGAAAAAGCATTATATTAAAATATCGATATTGGGATTTATGAATAGAGCAGATTTGATTAAATATCAATTGGATATTCTTTTTCTTTAACGCAGGCTAGCACATGATACAAATCTCCAGCACTACAAACTGCTGTGGATAAATTAAAATGTCAAACCTGAAAGTAACATATACTGTCCTTTCCAGATCATGTATGCCAAGGCTGTGTGGGTGGAGAATGGAAAAGAGACAGAGGGTACAGTTCCCGAAAATTGGATAGACCAAAAGAAGAAAATCGTGCGATGGCCAAATTCAAAGAATGTAAAGGTACTAGAAGCAGCTTTCAAGAAGAAGCAGAACCCCGAGGATGACTGGATGACCTTCCAGTTTATCAAAATAAAAACAAGATCAGGTAGGTTTTGATTAATGAATGGTTTCATTCCTCAGCAAAAAAATAAAAATATGCTGGGTCAAATGGTTTTTACAGTTGAAATATGTTAATTCTAGCTGAGGAAAAAGAATGCGATGACTACAATCAGACCAGCCAAGCCGAGTCCAGCCAAGGAGATGATGACATGGACGAGGTGGTTACGAAGAGGAAAAGAAAACGTAACCTAAAATTGGATGATTATGTTGTTGGTATGTTTTATCAATTAATTTAGGAATCTGAAATTGTATTTATTGGGGAGAAACTGGGCCTGAACATGTTTTATATCACATTTTGAATTGCACTCTTAAAAGATTCTGAGGAGGAGGAGCAGGAGAGCATGGACCCCTTTCCCCCTCCACCATCAAAAGTAAAGCCTCCTTGTGAGTATTGATCACAATTTAATAAATATAGTAATTAATTATTTAATATACACAGGTTGAAAGTAGCTACAGGGTCATTTAAATGTTTCAGGCTCTGAAAATCCTCGCTTATCCATCCCAGTGGAACATGGTGGCCTGGCTAGGGAAATTATCACACCAAGTGAGTATTTGTCACATTAAACCAGTCACCTGTTAGTTTGTGATAGGTGTTAGTGATGTTAAATCTAAGAACATGCTTTGTGTGTTTTTCAGTCTCTACACATGACGGTGATGGCTCCAGGTCCAGAGATGGCTCCAGGTCCAGACATGGCTCCAGGTCCAGAGATGGCTCCAGGCACAAAGATGGCTCCAGGCACAGAGATGGCTCCAGGTCCAGAGATGGCTCCAGGTCCAGAGATGGCTCCAGGCACAAAGATGGCTCTAGGCACAGAGATGGCTCCAGGTCCAGAGATGGCTCCAGATCCAGAGATGGCTCCAGGCACAAAGATGGCTCCAGGCACAGAGATGGCTCCAGGTCCAGAGATGGCTCCAGGTCCAGAGATGGCTCCAGGTCCAGAGATGGCTCCAGGTCCATTGTCAGCCCCAGGTTCAGCGTTGGCTCCAGGCACTCCAGGCCCAGTGTCAGCCCCAGGTTCAGTGATTGCTCCAGTGTCAGTCCCAGGGTCAGGCCCAGCCCCAGCGGTGGCTCCAGGCCCAGTGTCAGTCCCAGGGTCAGGCCCAGCCCCAGCGGTGGCTCCAGGCCCAGTGTCAGTCCCAGGTTCAGCCCCGGGTCCAGCGGTGGCTCCAGGCCCAGTGTCAGTCCCAGGTTCAGCCCCAGCCCCAGCGGTGGCTCCAGGCCCAGTGTCAGTCCCAGGGTCAGGCCCAGCCCCAGCGGTGGCTCCAGGCCCAGTGTCAGTCCCAGGTTCAGCCCCAGGTCCAGCGGTGGCTCCAGGCCCAGTGTCAGTCCCAGGTTCAGCCCCAGCCCCAGCGGTGGCTCCAGGCCCAGTGTCAGTCCCAGGGTCAGGCCCAGTCCCAGCGGTGGCTCCAGGCACAGACTCAGCCCCAGGTCCAGCGGTGACTCCAGGCCCACAGATGGCTCCAGGCACAGTGTCAGCCCCAGGTTCAGCGGTGGCTCCAGGCCCACAGATGGCTCTAGGCACAGTGTCAGCACCAGGTTAAACAGTCCCAGTGTCAACCCCTGGCAAAACAGGGACAGTGGTGGCAGGCAAAACAACAGCTCCAGGGACAGTGGTGGATCCAGGCAAAACAACAGCTCCAGGGGCGGGGACAGTGTCAGGCTGAGGCATGGTGAGTTGTTCAAAGCCTGCTTCAAGTATCCATCAAAACGCTTTGCAATTCAATGATTAGTTCTGACCCACTGTAATTGTGATATTGTCATTTAAGTGAAGTAATGTCTTTAAAAAAAAGTTTATTTTTAAATATTTGTCATGCAGAAATTACATGTTCTAACCGGCTGAGCAAACACATTTTTTGAACGTGGAATCTTTTGGATTAGTTTTTATGACCTCAACCTAAGTGTATGCAAACTTCTGACAACTGCGTCTTGGGGCCCAAATCTGTTCTCTCTCAGAAATGTCACTTGGTAATTTCCTGAACACTTTTGTTTTACATGTACTACAGATGCAGGGTCTCAGAGGGCACCAGCCGGATTCCCAATGCCCGAAGCAAGTAAGTGCTAAAGTGTTTCAAATTGAGCTGTCAAACCATTAATTGTTTCAATTGCTGAATTTAGATAATTAAAGGGATACTGCAATATCTTTCCTTTCACTGTATATGGGGATGTAGTAGTTGTTGATGAATGCAGGTCAAACTGGGGGATGCGTACCCCTTGGGCAGTGGTTCCCAAATGGTGTGCTGTGAGGCAAGGCCAGGTGTGCCGTGGGATTTTGTGACAACCTGCCTAACTAAAAGGGGACTCAACCAGCTATAGACTTATTATGAAACATCTAAAATGATGTCACTAGTTAAGTAAATACATTTGTGAAGTAAATAAAAAACATTTCCAGATTATTTTTCATGATATGAATACAGGTGTGCCTTGGGCACAAAAGGTTTGTGCCCTAGAGTTATGGTTAGGTCAGGTGACCCCTAAAAGACGTGTCACTCCTAGAAGCGAATGCAGTATTCTGCACCGCTTAAGAAAATATATTTGTATTTATTCCAGATATGTCTGTCGGCAGGCCAACTGCGCTAACATTAGCAATTAACGTTGTGCTACTTAGTTAGGCCAGTTTTGGTCTTAGTAAAATACAGAACTTACACTCAGTCGAACATCCTCAATGACTATTACAGAAAGTCATCACTATCAACATTTGTGTTCTTTTTTATTTCAGAATTTCAGAAAAGAGTCTTGGAGAAATTGTTTGACATGCACACGGACATCAAAAACCTTTGCCGAAGTGCGCCTGCCCTTTCAGCCACCCATGTGGAGAGGTTGGACACCATGGAGGACTTCCAGAGAGAGGAGCTACACCTTGAGGACAGCAACACTTTTAATAACCTGGTAGGATTAACAAGAGTCTGAAAGTAATAACAGTAGTGCCCTTGTTCCAAATGTTTTCGGTTAATGGATAAATGCATTGCTCCAGTGCACTCATGGGGAACGAGCGTATATAGGCCTACTGGAGTATAGCATTGAAGAAGGACATTTTTAAAGCCCCCCTAAAGTAAAAAATCAGTTTTTCTTCTTGTTAGATGTTTGAGCTTCACTGTGCAGAATGATGTCTGTGCAGAGTTTGACACTAGAAGGCTGTTTCCACAATCGTCTGCTGAAAGTGGAACGTTTATCAGAGCTAACTGAAAAGGCCCGGGTTTTCCAAAAGTATCTTAGTACTAAGAAGCTTCTTAGACCCCTCCCGTGGAGCCTTAAGAAGGGTCTAAGAAGCTTCTTAGCGCTAAGAAGCTTTTGGGAAACCCAGCCAAGGCCGTTTTCAACAGGCAAGATTCGTGACATCACGAATCCTGGAGCCAATCCCTGTCCAGTATTCAGCAGTTAACACATTTTTAATCGGTCAGGAACCCTTGTCGTCACTTTGTAATGAGTGAGAATGTGTTGAAAAGCATGTGTTGTATGCTGTGATTGGCTAGTTATGTTCTAGAATCTAGATAACCCTGATTGGTTGCTTTGGATTTTTAAATGAAAAAGAGGGAGGGGAAGCCATTTTAAGGATTTTAACAAGATAATTAATAATAAAGAATAATAATTCATTTATTTTATAAAGTGCTTTTCAATTACCCTAAGATGCTGACACAGTATGAGTACATAGAAAACAAGATAACAACAGGCAACAGATACAAGTAACTCACGTTGATTAGGGATATATGGAAACAGAGGGGAAGGAGGGAGTGTGTGGGAGGGACAGTGGCCAGACAGAAGAGAGGGAGGTGTAAAATGTGGGTGGCGAGGTAGGAAGAGGTGGTTAAGGGTAGGGGAGGTTGTAAGCTTGGGATAACAGGTAGGTTTGGAGTCGGGATTTAAAGAGCATGTTGCAGGTTAATGTTGCAGAGAAGAGGGGGGCGTGTAATCGGCCAAAGGGAAGATTAGTGGGGGTGGGGGTGGAGGAGTTGGTGATGGAGGCAGTAGCTATTGATTTGGGAGATTTTGTTAGTGGAGGAAGGCATTGCTGAGATCAGGGGAGCAAAGTGTGGTGTTGTCCGGGGGATTGGATTTCTTTCTTGACAGTAGAGAAGAGGGTGCGGAGGGGTTTTAACTTTTTTGTGGGGAAAAACCATCAGACACAAATTATTATTCAAAGTATTTTATACACATCTTGAAGCATGACTTTAGGGGGTCTTTAATATTCTGAAAATTGTTTTTTAATGGACCTTTTCCAGGTGCTGCAACTTGCCCGAATTGGAGGGAAGGATCTAAAGGACTGTGTCCACAAAGTCCTTGACCGGTATGTTTCATGAACTGTTTTCAATAATCTCTCTCTCATACACACACACACACACACACACACACACACACACACACACACACACACACACACACACAGAGACATCTGCATTCTCTCTCATCAGACATCTGACCACTGTGTTTTAATTGAGTTAAAGCTGCTGTGATATTTTTGGTTAAAATAAGTGTAAAACAGCTCGACATTCTGACAGCTATCACTAATATAAATTATTTGGTCAATGACATGGATCTCTCAGTCCCTCCGCCCCGCAGCAAAACTGATTTTTTTCTGGGAGCCTCCCCACCTTATCCAATCAGGAGACAGAACTCTACAAAGTGGCGGTCCTCTGTGCGTGTTCACAGGCCGAAAGCCAATGCTGTAGGGGGGGACTGCTAACTGCAGTGCTGAAAATGCCACCGGAACTATGCAAAATGAGGAAATCACTTACAGCAGCTTTAAATGTGGAAACGGGTCAGAATTTCATACAGTGTGGCTTGACTTGTCATCTGCTTGCCCGGCCTGAACAATGTCTTTACATAGAGCAGTGATTTGGACTTGCTTGCTTGATTCTCACATTAACTTTAGACTTGCTTGAGACTTAAAGGTTGAAACTTGCTTGTGACTTGCATATGTGTGACTTACTCCCACCTCTGTGTAAATCACATTTATTTTTCTTCAGGCTCTTCAATAATTCCCTCATGGCCAACTTCAATATGAAGGGGAAAGGGAAAAAAGAGAAGATGGGTCTGGAGACCACCAACCATTACAGAGCACTAAAAGGTAAGCCCATATTTCACGTTGCATAGGGGAAGAAAACTGTTACCTTTTTTATGTTATACAGGGGGAGCAATGGTCTCTTTTTCAAGAGTACCCTGTTCACATTCTTACACACATTCACACCTGGAAGCTGACCAGCAACCACAGTCTGATCTGCTGGCCACTGATCAGCTGCACTGGAGCGGTCAGAGTTAAGGGCCTTGCTCAAGGTCACCTCAGTGGTGGTAATGAGGGAGGGGCAAGTGCTGCTTTTCACTTTACCCACTCTTTTGGTATTGAACCTACAACCTTCTTGTCACAAGCTTGCTTCCTACCTTTAGGCCACCACTGCCCACAGAGATGAAAATGAAAACACACTTGATGTAGTTTTTAGGGTTTGTTTTTATTATTTGAACTTCTGCTTTCTTCCAAGTAGATAACAGCGATACCTATTTCAACCCAGAGGCCAGAGCACAAGAGAATTAGACTAAAATTGCACATTCATAATTTTTGTCTTTTTCAACTCTTGCAGCTGCTGTACTGAAATGGAATAAGGATGCAACGGAGGAGGTTATCCGCCAACATGCTGCAGAGCACCTCAAACATGCACCAGCCAGAAAGGGAGGTCATTCATAGGAGGTTTTTGCTTTTTTCTTCTTTTTTTTTTTTTTATAAACTTTAGTTCCAAGGCCAGCAGTAAACAAACTGTAGCATCTTTTCATTTTGTTTTAACAGTAACAGTTTTGTCATAACAGTATTTTACAAATTCCCTAGTTACTGAATGGGCTGCACAAGATGTTTTGTGCAAGTGAAGTGAAGTGAAGTAGCATTGTTCAAAAGCTACCTAAGTACAGTAGTCCACACATCCAGTTAAGGTGGACCGTAAGTAGACTGCAACAAACAGTTCAGTTTGTCAAGTGCATGCAACTATGACATGACTTTATGAAAGTTGTTGGTCTGTCAACTTGACAATGTTGCTGCAATAAAATGGTTGAAGTCAGATGTACAGACTGGAAAATTGTTCTTATATAAACCAGATGTTGACAAAGTTTTCCTTTGGGGACATCATTTGCAGTTGAAAAAGTAGGAAATCGCAATATATCGATATGTATATATGTGTATATCAGAGGAGGTTTTTCCAGTGAGGCATAGGAGGATGGTCCTCCTCTATTAGATTGGGGATTTTATATAAAAAAAAAATATATTAAAAAAATATATTTTTTATTTTTATTTTTATATTTTTCATTTTTCATATTTTTTTTTATAATAAAATATCAATCAAATGTGTTTTTTCTTATGTGCAGACGCTCATTTTTTCATTCATTATATAGCTCCATGCAGAAGAGTCACTCTGGCCCTGGTCCCAGCATGGGGGAGGGGATTAAAAAAACACCCGCCCTGTGAGCTTGATTTATTTGGTAATTTATCTAATGAAAAAATAAGATTGGTTGAAAAAGACTTGCAATTCACAGAAAACAGTGGAGTGATGTGTTTTCCAACGAATCAGATTGAGCTACAGTTACTGTAGGAGGGAGCTCTCCCTTAGCCCGTGAAACCAGGTGAAACCCTAATTGGTTGTTGTTTGATTGATAGATTGCTTGACATTGATTGACATTCTGTATTGTCCAATGCTGAATAGCCTACGTCTGAAAATCTTGTTGAATCCAGAGCTCTGGTTGAATCTAGCTCCGTTGTCAGTAGGAACTAGGAAATGATGACCACGCTGACAACCTGACACATTCATAGATAGATTTACAGACAGTAGTAGCACCTATACTTTCCCCTTTCCCTGTTTTTTATTATCAAACAGTAAGTTAGCTCACAAGCCGTTGCATGAGCGCCCGAACGCGATTTTCTGCAACAAGTTTAGAGACTGCAGCGGGGTACACGGAGGCTCCCGAGGTCGCAAACACTGGGATACTGCTGCAACCTCATCGGCTGCACGGCGCACCGACTACAGACAGCTGTGACAGCATTGGATATGCAAGTACCGGTAAGTCAATTAAATTTGAGTTATCCAGGTCTTCTACTAAATTCAGCGTCCACCAAGCAGCGCTATTATATTGTTTTATGCTGAATAGCCCGCCATTTCCTAATACAATGGCGAAACGCAACGAAACATGCAATTTGCATGTTTAATTGCATGTTGTTCCACCATGTTTCGTTCCGCGCTGCCAAATTCAATGGAATGAAACAAAACTTGTAGCCTATGTTGGACATAGTGAAGTGTTTTTGATTGATTTGTTCATCCATCAAACCTTTTACTGACCGACTAACTGTAGCCTTAATATCTTACTTTATTTTGAGGTGCAAACATTGCTCAGCCAGAAATTATTCCCACTTCAACTCTCTTTCTCCTGGGTGCACCTAACGTTAAAATGCACCAGAGGACATCCATCTTATTTGTCCTCAATCTGCATTGAAAATGTGTGAAAATTCACCTTCTTGCAACAGTTGTAGTCTAAGCTAGTGGTTTTCAAAGTGGGTTACCCAGCAAAAAGGGGGGATTAATCTATTTTCACTATAATTCCATCCATAAGTAACACAATCACAGAATGTACGACTATTTTGGTCATCGGTTTCATATAATGTCTGATAAAACATCTAGCAAAACTCTTGATGGGGGACCCTGGAACAAAATCTTATCTATATGGGGGTGCGTGGTGTAATTTGTGTTACTGTAGTTTAGGGCTCCTTAACATGAGCAAGTTCAATAAACACTGGCCTGGGCTACATCTTCTGCCATAAAAGTTATTGCAGTTGAGGAATCTGTCAAGCCAGCACCCAAGTTTTAGGATTGTGTGATTGAATTAAACTGAAATTAAGTTTGATGTTGCCTGTTACAGTGTAGATGGTAAAGCGGTCTGTAGCCTAATAATTTCTATTGATCTGGTTTCCTTGAAGGAGAGTGCTGCTGCTATTGAGGGGGTGAGGCAGCATCAGGTCGTGGCCGGGGAGCGCATAGACCACTCTGCTCACACAGGACAAGATGGGCTGCACAACATGGCAGCTGCTCAGGTGAGTCAAAGCTCCCAAATTGTTTGCCATCAGAACGAGAGCCCCCGGATCCCATATGTGTGCCATGCATTATTAACCCCAATTATTGATTACATTTTTTTAAAACAAATTATTCTTTCTTTATACGAGTGTGAAGTAATGATGACATCAGCTCTATTTAACAAGGAGTTTATTTCACAGGATTAATAAGGCTTTACATTTATGACATTTTCAAACCAAAACTTTATTATACAGTAAACCACATTGATGTGTGGAAGCACTAGTGTCGTTAAGTGGCCTGTTACAGTGTAGATGGTAAAGCAGTCTGTAGCCTAATCATTTCTATTGATCTTGTTTCTTTGAAGGAGAGGCATGGACGCAGACACAGAGAGTGGGATGGCGAAGAAAACCTTGTGGATTTTGTGTTGTCACAGCCTTTCTACAGTTTGGATCATGCAACAAAGTTGAGGATCAAGACTGCAGGGCGACCAACTCCACAGATAACTATGAAAAAAACAATTGAAGTTTTTTTTAACTTCACAACAAAAACATTCTAAATTGAACCCCAGCTCACTTCCTGTTGCAGTGTTTGCTATCGACAGAAAATAAATGTGTCTGAGCTTAGATTTTGGATATCATAATACCATGATATAACGGCAGAAGTGTTGTCTTTTCCTGGGTTTAAAAGCTGCATTATTACAGTAGTAAAGTGATGTACAATTGTGATGTAATTTTCTGACTGTTCTATTATTTGCTTTTACCCACTTAGTCATTATGTCCACATTACTGATGATTATTGATCAAAAATCTCATTGTGTAAAAAATATTTTCTGAAAGCACCAATATTGTTCTCCCAGGCCTATAGTAAAGACATCAGGCTTAGTGGTGTTAGATTGTCAATCCCGTAGCAGAAAGATCACAGGTTTGATTCTTTCACCAGCTATGTATTCCACTGACTTGTCTTTGACTCAGACACTGAACCCTGACTGCTCACTCACTTTCCGTCAGTCTCTGGATGAGAGTTTGTTTTGTATGTTGTTAAAACTGCAAATAAAATATATATAAAAAAGTGGGGAAGTGGAGTAATCCTAATGCTAATTTAAAATGAGATATTCCTTTAAATCTGTCTTCAAACTGCAAAAGAGAAAAAAAAAACACCCAAATTTTTTTCGGGCGCCGCACTGCCGTCCTCCCCTGTTCCCAAGCTCACCAGCCGCCACTGGTGTATATTAATGTTATTACTATTACTGTTGTCTGTCCTGGATTATGACGTTCAAATAAATGTAAGTGATAATTAAATAGTTTGAGAAATTGTTATTTGTAAGTAAGGCCAACTTTGTATAGATTGTCTTGTATAGCAGTATACATGTGGAGGTCTAAAAGGTGTCGTCTAAAAAGACGTCACGTTACAAGACGTCCAAAAATAACCACATTTGAACTTATTTTTAAACTTTTATAAAGAGGTATTCAGGACGTCAACAACAGACGTTGACAAGGCGTCATAAAAAGACGTCCATTCTGGCTCCTCAGTAGACATATTTTAGACGTCTGACAAAGACGTTCTGAAGACATCCTTTGCACGTATCTTCTGAACGTCTTTAGGACGTCCAACAAAGACGTTCAGAAGACGTTGTTCAGAAGACATCCTCTGGACATCAAACATTGGACGTTAATAAGACGTCGCTCAGAAGACATCCTCTGAACGTCTAATATTAGACGTTCAGAAGAAGTAATTCTGATGACATCCTATGGATGTCAAACTTTGGAGGTTCAGAAGACGTCATGAAAAGACGTCATAAAAACTTCCAGTCTGGCTCCTCGGTGGAGCTCTTTGGGACGTCCAAATATTACGTTCATATGACGTTCTTTGGACGTATTCTTGCTCAGTGGGACAGCAGCTGCATTGGCTCCGACCATGTCAGAGCGGCTTCAGCTCCCTCCTCCCTTTGTGTCAATGCTAACTAGCTAGCAAGCTAACGGCAGAAAGCTACACGCTAGCTCGTTGCTGCGTGATTTCTATTCGCACATAGGTTACGCAATAACCACGCCCTGTGCCTGCCTACGCAGCAGTCAAGCACCGGGATTGGCCAGGAGCAAGTCTTTTGTGAAAAACTGTAAAACCAATTTTTGAGGGGTTAAACTACTTGGAGTCATTATAAATGGAGTCATTATAAATGATGACGTATGGGAAAGTCAATGTAATAATAGTTACATAGTGTTGAAGGGGACTCTTGTTGTATTGTGTGGTTAATTGAAAACTAATTATGTTTGTCTCTGCATAGGAGGGGCTGCATCCTTCAATGGGGGATTCATGTCCCTGCTTCTGACAGGGGAAGGCACCAGGACTGCTGCCTACATACTGTAACTGGACCCATTTGCAGGGGCTTAGCCTACTGTATGTGTTTGGTTTAGTTCAGTTTTGTCTTGTCTTGTCAAGTTTTGAATAGTGATCTGTTTATTAACTCATTGAGTGCCAGCCACTTTTGGAAAACGGATGCTCAGTGCCAGCCCTTTCAGAGCGTTTTCAGTGATATCTCGAGGCCCACAGAATATTGTGTGATATTACGATGTAAACAGCGAAGACGCCCAAAGAATAGAAGAGACTCTCTTCTATCATCAGCAAAAAAAAGTTTATTGATATCATTTTCCGTTCTTTAGTTATCAGCCGGAGAAGATAGGTTGATTTCAGCAAAAACAGACGTTTCAAATTAGAAGCTGAGATAATGAGCCTTTTGTGAAATGAAGCATTTCAAGCACATCACTGACTCTGAAGCTAATATTTTCTGATGTAGTGACACCTCAAAAATAATTTCCTTCAATAAAAGAGCGAAAACAAAGGAATTTTGATGGCAAAATAATATTTTTTAGCTGCAACCAGCAGCGCTGGCCTTCTTGCTGGTCTTGATTTACTGCTGGTGGGCATCAGATATTCTAGCTTGTGTTTTGCCAATCTGTCCATCAAGCCTGCTGTCTGGGTCGGTACGTGTTGTATGGTGCCCTGCGTGCCCCACCCCCCTCAACTGCAAACTCCTCAGTGGGAGTGTCTCTGGTGGCTCTCTGCTGCACGTTTGCTCTGCATGTTTCAAAGTGCGTTACACCCAGCTCTATTTTCACATCGTTCCGCCGTTTTTGTTCGCCGGCTCCCAGCGCTTCCAACTGAGAATGATTTGGCTTTTCAGAAAGACGCTGGTGTCGGGTGCTCCTTTTCTGGCAACTAATCATGTGGATGGGCTATTGCAGCGGAGACGGAGGGGCTCAATTGTGGCAGCAGATTGGCTGCTGTTCACAGGCACAGCTAACGTTACAGCATTTCCGTTTCCCCACACGGCTTCTTCTACTCTTTTTGCTCATCTTTCTCTAATCCGGAGAGCACTGTCGCCACCTAATGGGTCCGTAAAATAGCTTCTACACCTTCAAAATCCCCCATACTTTTAGAGGAGATGCATCAGGCTTTGATCCACGTCCCACCGCCAAAAAACGCATTTGCCGTCTTTAGACGTCATTGGCACTCTACGTTACTATTTGAATTGACGTCGTTCGACGTCATTGGCACTCAATGAGTTAAGGACAATAAAACCTTTTCGAGTCGTTTGTTGGGGAAAGCCATAACAAAACTGCCTAGAGATCCATTGTGGGGGGTGAAAGAGAGGACAAGGCAGGAGAGAGAGAGAGGACAGGGAGAGAGAGGCAGGAGAGAGAAGAGAGAGGACAAGGCAGGAGAGAGAGAGGACAGGGAGAGAGAGGCAGGAGAGAGAGGACAAGGCAGGAGAGAGAGGACAGGGAGAGGCAGGAGAGAGAAGAGAGAGGACAAGGCAGGAGAGAGAGAGGTCAGGGAGAGAGAGGACAAGGCAGGAGAGAGAGAGGACAGGGAGAGAGAGAGGACAAGGCAGGAGAGAGAGAGGACAGGGAGAGAGAGGACAAGGCAGGAGAGAGAGGGCAAGGCAGGAGAGAGAGGACAAGGCAGGAGAGAGAGAGGACAGGGAGAGAGAGGACAAGGCAGGAGAGAGAGAGGACAGGGAGAGAGAGGACAAGGCAGGAGAGAGGACTTCAATGCAGGAGAGAGAAGAGAGAGGACAAGGCAGGCGAGAGAGAGGACAAGGCAGGAGAGAGAGAGGACAAGGCAGGAGAGAGAGGACAAGGCAGGAGAGAGAGGACAATGCAGGAGAGAAAGGACAAGGCAGGAGAGAGAGAGGACAAGACAGGAGAGAGGACTTCAAGGCAGGAGAGAGAAGAGAGAGGACAAGGCAAGAGAGAGGACAAGGCAGGAGAGAGAGAGGACAGGCAGGAGAGAGAAGAGAGAGGACAAGGCAAGAGGGAGAGAGGACAGGCAGGAGAGAGAAGAGAGAGGACAAGGCAAGAGAGAGAGAGGACAGGCAGGAGAGAGAAGAGAGAGGACAAGGCAGGAGAGAGAGAGGACAGGCAGGAGAGAGAGAGGACAGGGAGAGAGAGGACAAAACTCCACCCCACTCCCACTGTCTGACCTCCCCTCCCCCACGTCCTTCCTTCTAACTCCCTCTTGTCTCCCTTCCCGTCCTCCAACAAAATTCCCTCCTCTGCCATCTATCTATGTATCTCCCGGCCTCCTTCCTCTCACCCTGTTCGCACTCAACCACTCTACTACCATCTCTGCAGGGACTGACCGCAGAGGAGAGAGGAGAGCAGGCACAGTCCCTGCAGAGATGGTGAGAGTGGTTCAGTGAGAACACGGTGAAGGAGGGAGGCCGGGAGATGGCAGGGAGGGGTGGAGGGTGAAGGAAGGAGGCCAGGAGATGGAGGATGAGGGGGGGGGGCGGGGGGGGGGGGGGGGGGAGACGACTTCAAATCCCCTGCAGGAATCGAACCTGCACTTCTCCGATGTATGCGGTTGTTAAGGTGACCGCCTTAACCCCTAGACCAGTGGTTCCCAACCTTTTTACACCAAGTACCACCTGAGAAAGTAGTTGGCTCTCCAAGTACCACCATATGACCGACGTTAAAATACAGTCTATTCAGCTATGCACAGTTCACGCAGGAGGCAAATTTATTCCAACCTGCAGCCTATGTGCAACCTGCAGCAGCTGCACTTGTGCTGGGTTGACTGCTGTCTTCACCTCCTTGTGCTTCATCGTTGCTGCTCTCCTCTACTACAGCTCTTTTACGATTCCCTCCCGTTTTGATCCACTTCCTCGTCTTTGTTCACCACTTGTGTAACCATGCGGGGCGGGCAGGTAATTGTGCATGCGCAACAGGTATAGTGTCCGTCAGAAACAAATATTTGTTTCTAAATCTCAAGACAACAAAATAAACCTCAATTTCAATGATCACAAGTTTATTTTCATTCATAGTATTATTTTGATAGATAAACATGTTTTACAATTGATTTTAAAGTTGGGTATATTTCATAATTTAAACATTGGGATTCCAGGGATCAAGTACAACCAGCAGGGGGGGGGGGGCGCAAGTACCACCTACCTTGAGAAACACTGCCAATAATATTAATAATAATTATTATTATTTCACTTTCACATGTTTGAAAACTACTACTAATGACCACCATGGATTTTGCACAATTTTTTTTTTTTTTTTTTTTTTTTTTTCACAGAGCCTTCCAAGTACCACCAGCAGGGGGCGCAAGTACCACCTACGGTACGCGTACCATAGGTTGGGAACCACTGCCCTAGACCATCAGCCTAGGTAACTTACAATGGATCTCTAGGCAGTTTTGTTATGGCTTTCCCAATGAAAGGCTTGAAAAGGTTTTAGTGTCCGTACCGGGATTCAAACCACAAACCTTTGGGTTGGAAGGCATGGTCTTTCACCACTGGACTACAACCCAGCTCAAACACACAGAACATGCAGCAAGTCAAATAGATGTGGTTAAGATGAGGGGTTTCTTAACCACGACCATACCCTAACCCAATTGATATGGTGGAGGTGGTTGTTGTTGGGGATGGGGGGGGGGGGGGGGGGGTAATTATATATTTTTAATATTTTGTTTTCAATTATTAATATTATTATTTTCACATTTACTAATCATTAACCACTCTATTCAGGAATTGACCGACTAATCAGCAACTATCTAATGATTAATTAATATATTCACGAACTGACATGTATTAATCATTAAAGAAACAGTTAACTACTCTGAGTCTGCACTGAGTGCTCATAAGTGTCAAAATAGAAAACCAGATTCAAACATAGGCAGAATGGTTCCAGGTCCATGTTTATCACCAGGCCGTTATTGAAAATAAGAATTTGTTCTTAATTAACTTGCCTGTTTAAATAAAGGTTGATGATGATACCAGAATGTTAGCACAACAATACAAAACTCACAGCAACAAGTAGACCAGTGGTTTATTGATAGTATTCTGTGACATCACCACACAGACATCTTGGTCTGATTGTAATCAATTAACAGGTGATTACAATCTAATTACACACACAGCCAATGAGCTGTGTGTAGTGTAAAGTGCCATATTGGTGGGAAATGCATGTGACATCATGGGAATACTATGAATAGACAAGTCCAAGTGAATCAGTTGTTATTAAGCTTTATATGAGGCGGACGAGTCTGTTGTGGCCTTCACCTTGTCAGTCTCACGTGAGCATGGGCGCCTGGCCAATCCCGGCGCTTGACTGCTGAGTAGGCGGGCACAGGGCGTGGTTGTTGCGTAACCTATGTGCGAATAGAAATCATGCCTCGTTGCTACACGCTGAAAATGGCAAGTTGGATTGTTGGAAACTATTTTCCAAGGGCACCGACGCTAAGCTCCGCCCATCGCAATTCCACAATGGAGACCTGCGCCGCCAGACTCCTCACGGATGCTGACCAGCGAGACTAAGCTGTGTGTAATGGCTCTGGCTCACTGTATATAGGCCTAAAAGTCCCTCTATGATGTTACCAGTATCAAATCTGTGCACATGGTTTACTAATCCATGGATTAGTAAACCATGTGGACAGATTTGTAAATTGTAATAAAACTGTGCACACTAGTTTACCATATTGTTTTTGTACCAGCTGCGACCCCTGGGGGGCTCCACAGTTCTCCTTATTGCACTATGTTTATAGGTTAATAATGCTGCTGTGTTGAATATTCACTCACTCAGCGCAGAAATTGCCAAAGGACTAGTTTGATAGAGAAATAGTGAAATAACTGTTGTGATGGTGCAGTGTGCCCCCCCCCCGTATCTCTCTTTTTTCACCATACATGAGTTTGCATCCCTGAATCAAATCTCCAGCTCTTGTGTGTCTCTCATTCACTCATTATTTTAATGCTGCTGTACTGTTTATATTTTCTAACATATATATTGTTTTACATAGTAATAAATAATAATATAATATAATATGTCATTTTGTTATGCCTTTCGTTCCACCAGTGGAGGTAGTAACAGCGCTGAATCAACGTCTGTCTGAAAAGGTGTGAGCCAACGAGCCAGGAAGCATCTCATTCATAAAAAAAGAAACAAACTCTGAGATTCACATTACTACCAGAAATAAGAATCAGAATCACTTTTATTGCCACAATATGCAAGATCACATAGGAGGAATTTGTCTTAGTGTCAGTATGCAGTGTAGATTACATAGGAGGAATTTGTTTTAGTGTCAGTATGCATTGTAGATTACATAGGAGGAATTTGTCTTAGTGTCATTATGCAGTGTAGATTACATAGGAGGAATTTGTCTTAGTGTCATTATGCAGCATAGATTACATAGGAGGAATTTGTCTTAGTGTCAGTATGCAGTGTAGATTACATAGGAGGAATTTGTCTTAGTGTCATTATGCAGCATAGATTACATAGGAGGAATTTGTCTTAGTGTCAGTATGCAGTGTAGATCACATAGGAGGAATTTGTCTTAGTGTCAGTATGCAGTGTAGATTACATAGGAGGAAGTTGTGTTCGTGTCAGTATGCAGTGTAGATCACATAGGAATTTGTCTTAGTGTCAGTATGCAGTGTAGATTACATAGGAGGAATTTGTCTTAGTGTCAGTATGCAGTGTAGATTACATAGGAGGAATTTGTCTTAGTGTCAGTATGCAGTGTAGATCACATAGGAGGAATTTGTCTTAGTGTCAGTATGCAGTGTAGATTACATAGGAGGAATTTGTCTTAGTGTCAGTATGCAGTGTAGATTACATAGGAGGAATTTGTCTTAGTGTCATTATGCAGTGTAGATTACATAGGAGGAATTTGTCTTAGTGTCATTATGCAGCATAGATTACATAGGAGGAATTTGTCTTAGTGTCAGTATGCAGTGTAGATTACATAGGAGGAAGTTGTCTTAGTGTCAGTATGCAGTGTAGATCACATAGGAGGAATTTGTCTTAGTGTCAGTATGCAGTGTAGATTACATAGGAGGAAGTTGTGTTCGTGTCAGTATGCAGTGTAGATCACATAGGAATTTGCAGCATAGATTACATAGGAGGAATTGTTCTTAGTGTCAGTATGCAGTAGTGCTGCAACTATCGATTATTTTAGTAATCGAGTATTCTACCGAATAATCCATCGATTAATCGAGTAATCGGATAAGAACCCTTTTTTGTGTTTTCAAAGGCTTATCGTAAATATACACCAAAAAATAAGATAAATCTCTTCAAATAAACAACTACATTAGTTTCTTTCTTAGAAAAAACAACATTTTTATTTTTAAATTGCATAGAACTGGCAGTGGCACCATTCATCTTTTCAACCTGACGTTTGAGTTCTTCCAGTGTACAGCAACCGTTAAATAATATGAATGAATGGCTTACTAGCTGGTTTACATCCTTCATTTACCTTACAGCTGCATGACACACACACTCTTTCTCTCTCACACACACTCACTCTCTCTTTCTCTCTCACACACCAACAGGCTAGTGTGATCACACACACACACACACACACACACACACACAAAACGCTGTTAAATTAGCCGCTAACGTTAATGTTAGGTTGAGCTTTATATTTCTCACAGAAAACGGTCCAAACTTCTCAGAGAGAGCAGTCGGTATTCACTAAAGCCTTAATATCTCAGGCTCTGTAGTACATAGAAACATAAAATAAAAAGCATTTGAGAGCTTAACCCTTTGGCTTTTCGTATTATATTTGCTCTAATGTTAATTAAAAAAAAAAAAAAAAAAAAGATTCTAATGCATTTTAAGAAATGTTAATAAAGATTACGGCAAATGTAACCCTTCCAAATAAAAAGCCACAGGTTTAAGCTGTCAAATGCTTTTTATTTCATGTTGATAGCTACTATACAGGCTGAGGAAATACGTTCTGTTGAACCCTTGACAATTACTGCAGCAACGTTAGCGTTAACGCTAACGTTAACGTTAGCGATCTCTGTTTTGCAGTCGTTGTGAAGACAGTGAAAAGCCCCGTTATCTAACAACTACAACGGCAGTGAAACAACTTATCCAGCTAACGCTAGCTAATTAAATAACGTTACCTGATGTTGTAGTCGATGCCTCTCTCAACTACAGCTGAGGAGGTGCTGCTAACGTGCTGCGGTGCGCTGCCTGCTTCATTCACCCTCAGCCTATCTAGTAATACGTTACAGTCTTCAGCATTTAGCTACTGTAAATATATCTTGTGTTTGACCATGCTTCCTCAAGTTTGAGGTGTTTCCCTGGCCAGCTTTGCAATTCACATCACAAATGTTGCAACCAGTGTTGTCTGAATCTATCTTGGGAAAGTGTAGCCACATTTTCGGGTGGTCCCGTTTGTTGATGTTTCAGGTAGAGTGACGGACTGACGTAACGCGCTCTCACGTGTTGCCTTAAGGTTCCGTCGGAATTTCTATTTTACCCACTCTCTTCTATTACTCAGATGCGTGTCGAGGCGAATCATTTTGACCTCGATCATTTTAATTACTCGAGTTATTCGAGGTACTCGAGGAATTGTGACAGCCCTAGTATGCAGCATAGATTACATAGGAGGAATTGTTCTTAGTGTCAGTATGCAGCGTAGATTACATAGGAGGAATTGTTCTTAGTGTCAGTATGCAGTGCAGATTACATAGGAGGAATTTGTCTTAGTGTCAGTATGCAGTGTAGATCACATAGGAGGAATTTGTCTTAGTGTCAGTACGCAGTGTAGATTACATAGGAGGAATTGTTCTAGTGTCAGTATGCAGTGTAGATTACATAGGAGGAATTTGTCTTAGTGTCAGTATGCAGTGTAGATTACATAGGAGGAATTTGTCTTAGTGTCAGTATGCAGTGTAGATTACATAGGAGGAATTTGTCTTAGTGTCATTATGCAGTGTAGATCACATAGGAGGAATTTGTCTTAGTGTCAGTATGCAGCATAGATCACATAGGAGGAATTTGTCTTAGTGTCAGTATGCAGTGTAGATCACATAGGAGGAATTTGTCTTAGTGTCATTATGCAGCATAGATCACATAGGAGGAATTTGGAGGAATTTGTCTTAGGCCATGTCCACACGGAGACGAGTTTATGTGTATCCGCTAAAGTTTTTTGTCGTATAGACATTTCGTCCAGATGGAACCGCGTTCTGGGACTATACGTTCTGGGAGTATACGTTCTGGGAGTATACGCAAATTTTTCAAACCGGGTCCCAGAGTGATTAAATCTGAAGACGCCACCCTTGCATTTCCATGTTTACAACCCATACGCATCTTTCCTGAACCGATGACGCCATAGCCCCACCTCTCTCCACCAGCAACAATAACAATCATGGCAGTAGCGTTCGTGCTACAGCAGCTACTGAGCCTGTTGCGGATCTTGCAGCAAAATATAATGCTCCTCTATTACCACCGTCAGCAACAAGTGGAGGACACGGAGAACAGCGTGTACAACATCCTCAGGGCTCCACAGCTGAGCTGACTCTTCCCATCCACCCCTCCCCTCCCTTCATCGGATATTTCCCAGAAGGCTTAGCGGTGGCTAAGTCTTTACAATAACACAAACAAAATCAGGCTTAACGTGTTAGATATAAATATTATTTATTTTTAATACAACATGCAATTGTAGCGAAAATCATCTAATAGCGTTCATTAAATATTGAATATTTAATGTACAGATCTCTCCTCTCCAGAGGTCACAGGAATTGACCTCTGGCTGCGCCTTGCATCTGGGGGGAGCCAAAAAGGGCCCATGGCGCCAGCCTGTCTGGAAATACCAAAGGAGTGATTTCTAACTGCTGACAGTGTGTTTCGTCAATGTCCGTTCTGTCCGGTTGGCGGAGATTTAGTTCGCAGGTCACATGGACGGGACCCCGGACAGGACTCTTGAAGCAAAACAGTCATGCCCAGGCACTGAGTCTGGAAGCAGACAGTTTAGGAACTTGTGTACTGTACGCGCAACTCATGGAGTGTTTGGTATCAATATTCTCCAAATCGCAACCCCCATTGATCTATATAAATCGTGGGTATGTTTAATAATGCTTTGTAAATGTACAACACTGTCCCATCTTCCTCCTTAAACCAAAGGTCATCGAATGGAAGTGGGGGGTCAAAGGCTATAAACCACTTCACATTCCTTTTTAAGAAGAGCCAGTAGACATTCACTGTCGTGGTCTTTTTGTGTGTGGCCAAAATGGAATTAACAAACCTCACGATTCTATACTTTGTCAAGTTAATTAGTATTACATACTTCTTGAGTAGGAATGTATATGTATAGTGTGTTAATGTGTGTGTGACAATCATTTAATTTGTTACCGTAGATCTAACAGTGTTGACATGTTATCGAATCTAGGGTAACTCTTTTTAATTCACCCAAGATAAGTGATTTAATTAACCCGTGGTTTCATTAGATATGTTTGTGTTACGTACACGTATACAAGATTTGGTAAAGATATGTGTTCCAGAAATAGTTTTGGTTTATTCCTTAAATATAAAGATACACCACACATGTTTGATTTCAAAATAATCAGAATAATGTGTGTGATGTAATTCTGAAAGTATCATGGCCATGAAGTCATTTGATGAGATGTTCTAAGCATGTGATAAGTTTTAAGGGAAAGAGGTAGATGGCTTTCTCGCCGCCAGCCCCTGGATAAACAGTCGTAAATCTTTTGTGGGCCATCCAGTGTAACAAGACCAATGTCTATAATATCTATCTATCTATGTAGTTATCTATTTACCTCTCTCTTTTCCATCTATATTTTGTCTTTATCACACCAAGAGTGATGTCAAGAAATATAAATATGCTTGTAAGAGAAGTACATAGTTTAGTTGAGTTCTAAACCCATACCCTTATCTGAATGCAATGGAAGGCAGGGCCATGCCCCTTTCTCCTGACAGGAGGAGGTAAAAACTGTGGCTGGCTGCGCTCTAACAGACTTGGGCAGACGAAAGAAGAACTTTGGCACAACAACAAGGACTTTTTAGAACAGGCAGAGCCCTCTGCATTCAAGATGTAGTCCTATACTTTTAGGCCTCAAAAGATGCCATGCTTTTGAAGGCCATTGCAGCTTTCACCACACCAAATGGTGATTGTCTCATATAATTCTGCCACCAACAAAGATTATCACGTGGCCCTATTGAGGAATGGACCGCTGCTTGAGAACACTGTACTGAGCAGGCCGTCTTCCCACAAATAGGCACGCTGACTTTTAAGGATGGTTTTTCAGTTCCAGACGCTATAGTTTTCCAAGAGTGGAAACAGATTTCAAGGAAAACCTGGCTCTCATCGAACTAAATATAGTGAGATTAGATACCTTTTGTTGCTTTATTTTTGATAGGTGAAGCTTAAATCATTTTTGATGATCCCTTTTATAATTGCCATTACTAAAGGGCGATCCCCCTTTTTCAACGGGATGAGATCCTCTAACCAAGAGGATCATTAAAAGACAATTGAACCAACAGCCAGCCGGCCTCTGGGACCCCCTCGTCTGCCTGTCCAAGAGCAGACATGCCGCCCGTCGTCGCCATGACAACCCAGGCCGCACCAGGCCAGAGAGAGGAGTCCGCCGGCTTGATCAGCCTCCCCACATCAGGCAAAGTGACCACACGTCTTTCTGCTTATTGTGAGAGTGCTGTGAAGATAGAGTAACTTAGAATACTCACCTATTGAATTAGAATATGTATTTAATTAGGTTAGGTTTAAACTAGGCTTTCTTTGAATACCTTATTTCCTTTCTTTCACTTTCCTCCTACTTCCTCCTTACCTCTCAATCGAACAAGGTGTTATGCATAATACTGTGATTTCACTATTTGGTGGATTAAATAAACGCATTCTGTTTTGAAGTTAAAACTTGTTCTTTGCTTGTTATAATAATATCAGTCGATTAAAGATCTCCCTTCCTTTAGAACTGATTCTGATTCCCTGTGACCTACGGCAGGAGTAATATAGATTACTTATTAAAGTAATATAAATTACTTATTAAAGTAATATAAATTACTGATCAACGTGGTGGTGCTCCGGGGTTTTGATATTAACTTATTGAATCAATAGTGATATCAAAATCCATATTTCTATCTAAATTCCTTACACAATTCTGGAATATTTTAATATTGGACAAAATGAAATGAAATGAAATGTAAACCCTGAGTGTAACCGACATACTCGGGTTGCCCTATGCCCTCGCAAATACAACGTGAATAGGGAAGTGAGAGGTTTGACGACCACACGCTCTCGTGTCCACTCCAACAAGACTTTAGCTTACTTGACGCCACTTTTTCAATAAAAACACATTTATGCCATGAGTTTATATAATGTATATTTATGTTGCATCATTTACCCTGTACTGTGATGTGCAGGAGCGTCACAATACGCTGGGATGTGTTTGCAACATATTGTAGCGTTGATTAGGGCTGGGCGATATGGCCTCTAAAGAATATTGCGATGTTTTTTGGCTATATACACGATATATATCTCGATATTTTTGAAATCTCTCATAAATGCTCAATTTAACCCTTCAGGGTTCATACACATTTTGACCAATGGATTTCCATGACTTTTCCATAAGTTCTTAACCTGTATTTTATGCACACCTGGGGTAAAAAAGAAGTCAAGTCAAGTCAAGTCAAGTTTATTTATATAGCCCTAATTCACAAGCATGTCTCAGAGGGCTTCACAGAAAGTATGTCTAGCTGATTCTAGCTAACACACAGTAACAAGAATATACAGAATAAAGATAACATTTGAACATTTGAAGAAAGCAGGAGAGTGGAGGAGGGAGGGAGAGGGAGGAGGGAGGAGAGGGGGGAGGTGGGGAGAAAATAGGAAATGTGGAGGAGGAGAGAACAGAGGAGGATAGATGAGGGTGCAGGGGAGGGAGAGCCAGGGTAGGGGTAGGGTCTAGGGTTGGGGGAGGGGAGGGAGTAGGATACGGGCCCGGATTAGGGCGAGGGTGGGGAGAAATGGGAAATGTGGAGGAGGAGAGAACAGAGAAGGAGAGGGTGCAGGGGAGGGAGAGCAGGGGGAATGTGAGAGGGAGGAGAGGGCAGAGAGGAGGAGAGAACAGAGAAGGAGAGGTGGGAGGGCGCAGGGGAAGGAGAGCAGTGGGAATGTGAGAGAGGGGAGAGGACAGAGAGGAGGAGAGAACAGAGAAGGAGAGGTGGAAGGGTACAGGGGAGGTAGAGTAGAGGTAGGGTCTAGGGTGGAGGGAGGGAGTAGGATACGGGCCCGGATTAGGGCGAGGGTGGGGAGAAAATGGGAAATGTGGAGGAGGAGAGAACAGAGAAGGAGAGGTGGGAGGGTGCAGGGGAAGGAGAGCAGGGGGAATGTGAGAGAGGGGGGAGGACAGAGAGTAGAGGTGCAGGGGAAGGAGAGCAGGGGAAGGAGAGCAGGGGGAATGTGAGAGAGGGGGGAGGACAGAGAGTAGAGGTAGGGTCTAGGGTGGAGGGAGGGAGTAGGATACGGGCCCGGATTAGGGCGAGGGTGGGGGGAAAATGGGAAATGTGGAGGAGGAGAGAACAGAGAAGGAGAGGTGGGAGGGTGCAGGGGAAGGAGAGCAGGGGGAATGTGAGAGAGGGGGGAGGACAGAGAGGCAGAGAAGGAGAGGTGGGAGGGTGCAGGGGAAGGAGAGCAGGGGGAATGTGAGAGAAGGGAGAGCAGGAAGTGGCAGGGATTCAGGAAAATAGGGGAGAAGAGGAGAAGGAGCAGAGGGGGGGAGAATGAGGAGAGAGCAGGAGAAGGGAGGGGGGGCGGTGGGATGTGGGGGAGGAAAGAGCATGGAAAGAGAGGAGAACAAGAAGGGGGAAGAAGGGAAGAAGCGGGGGAAGGGGGAAAGAGAGGGGGGGGGGAGAAGATCAGACAACTGACTACTCTAAGCATTAACCAGAGCTAACTGGGACATAGTATCTAGCTAATCTACAGCCTAATCTGGCCTATCCTACCCTGCTCTAGTCTGATTTTAGCCTGAACACTAACAGGTCAGCCTTAGGCTGTAGCTAATCTATCGCCTACCTAAGCTGTTCTAAACCAACCGGCAGCCCTCGACCAGTGATGAAGAGCACCGATGCCCCCCGACCCGGCCCCCGCCCACATATGGCGTGGGAGGGAAGGCCAGGCCGGGACACAGCGGCACCCCCTCACCCCCAGTGAACGCAAGAAAACCTTTCCACCATATGGATCGCCGCATGGATTGCCCCAGTGACTTGGCTGAGGAGGAACCTTGTGAGGTCGTTGTGCTAGGGGCCAATTGCTGCGGCCCGGGCGGACCCAGCCCCCACGCGACCCGCCCCCCCAGCCCCCAGCCACCAGCATAGTGACTGAGAGCGTGAGAGCAGGCCACGCGGGGGACGGGCCCACCCAGGCCACAGCAGCGGACCCCCATCTGGGGACTCCCCTCCGAGACAGGCCGAGAGATGCCGGGCTAAACCATGCACAGAGTTTCCGATAATGAAACTCTGTGAATGGTTTATTATGGAAATAAAATGTACAAGAGAACAGAAAATTGAAAATGTAAAAAAGAGTCCAACAGAAGGGATATAAAAATGTAATTTTTAAATTATCCTAAGATCAGGGAAGGGAGTTGAAAATCTAAAAAGTAGAGTCCAAAAAGAAATAGAAAATGCAGTCTTTAAGTGTTCGTAGGTTTAGAGAATACTAGTTAATTAGCTAGGTGACAAAAAGGGGTAACAAGATTGGGAGTTCCATGAGGATGATCTGAGGAATCCATGAGTCCGCGTTGGTGACATGGATTAAGAGGGGAGGGGAGGATAGGAGTCGGAGGTGATGATTAAGAGGAGGGGAGGATAGGAGTTGGAGGTGATGATGAGGCGGCGGGGGGGGGGGGCTGGGGGGGCGCCCCCCCCTTCCCTTAGGCAAGCAGGTGACCAGGATGATGAGGATAGGGGTCGGTGATGGTGATGAGCCCGGGGTGTCAGACAGTAGAAGGAGTAGTGGGTAGATGGCCTAGAGTGACGACAGGTGGCTAGGGCGATGACGGCCGGACCTAGGGCTGCAGCGGTGGGGTGTACGTCAGGCCAATGAAGGACACCTGAGGGGGAGAGAGAGAAGAGAGCGGGGGAATCTGCGCAGAGGTGGAACTAACTCTATAGACAGCAATAAAATTAGGTCAAATCAAAATTTATTAGGATTATTTAGGATGACTAATATTATACTGCTAATTCAGGTCTAGGTAGTCTAGGTCTAAGTTTATACTGATACTGCTGGCTTGAGATAGCCCGCTCAGCAGTTCAGGACTAAGTTTATTCACCAGCTATTTGATTTTATATCTGAGCTACTGGGTCGGCTGATGCCATATTATTAAATTAGGTCAAGTCTAAGTTTATACTGATACTGCTGGCTTGAGATAGCCCGCTCAGCAGTTCAGGACTAAGTTTATTCATCAGCTATTTGATATTATATCCGAGCTACTGGGCGATAATATGGCTGATGCCATATTATTAAATTAGGTCAAGTCTAAGTTTATATTGATACTGCTGGCTTGTGATAGCCCGCTCAGCAGTTCAGGACTAAGTTTATTCACCAGCTATTTGAATTTATATCTGAGCTATTGGATCGGCTGATGCCATATTATTAAATTAAATTAGGTCAAGTCTAAGTTTATACTGATACTGAATAAGTGTCGATGAATATCATCAAATAATACTGATAAGAAGAAGAAAGAAAGGGCAGATAGTGAGCAAAGATGATTTAATATTCCATAGCTCTGACCTAAGCAAATCTGACATCACTATTGTGATATAATATGATTGTTTTAGTAAAGTGTATCACTCAATAGTCAATACAAAAAATAATGGCTTATATATAACCGAAAGCCTAGCTGCTTAGTCTGCAGATAAAACATAAAAAATTTAATTTAGACTTCTATTGGCATGACGGCAACATAAGCTGTGAATTTTGCATTGGGGCCAGTTCTATAGTGAGGCATGGAAAGCCTCACTATACGCCATCATATCTGTGTCGTTTCACTTTTGACTGAAAAATGATGCCTCTAGTTCTAGTCTAGATTAAAGAAAATACACGTATGTGATGTTCACTTGCGCATTCGTTTTCCTTAATAGATCATGACTGCCCCGCAGCTAGCTAGCTACGTTAGCTTGCATGTAACGTTAGCGTTAGTTCCTTTTGGAGACACAAACCCTGGACGTTTCATTTTGAGTAGGCTAATGCATGAGGTTCTCTATGGTTTACGCCAGCTCTGGGAGTATGAAATGCTTTAAATGCGGGGGTTTTGGTCACAAGAAGCTTGTGGAGCGCTGCCCTGCAACTAGGTAGCCTAACCAGCTAGGTAACGTTAGCCCCGTTAGTCATCATCACAACAGCTAACGTTAACACCAAAACAAATCCGCTGCCTCCTCCCCATGTTTGGTTTAGCGTAACGCCAGCTCAGACTTTCCCCTAATCTCAGAAACCTTGCGGGACATGTATTGCAAATTGCAATAGTGGTTGTTTTGTTATAATTTGAAACTGTCAACAGCCACACTGCGGGCGGCCATGTTTCGCCAGTCTATGGTGCGGACGCGTGATTTCGAATCGCACATAGGTTAAGGACGGGTGTGTCTGACGCGGTTTGACGCGTTTGACGTATCCATGTGATTCCCCCTCCCTTTTGAGTGTGACATGAGCTCTCCCTTGAGAGGGAGAGCTGACAAGAGGAAACGTGAAGCGAGTCATGCCGGCGGCTTAAGTTATAAACAATGCGTGACAATACTCGAATGTTCGCGATATAGTCATTTCTACATCTCACGTGGCACAAGCCGCGATACATCGAGTATATTCGATATATCGCCCAACACAACACGCAAGAGGCTTCTCACTTTTACCGCTCTTTATTTAACTAACCACAACAAAACAGTAACTCAGCACTTTACAGCCGACTTCCCCCTCAACAACAGCAGAGCAAACCCACCACCACAAGACAAACAGGAAGTCCCACTTTAGAGTGCAGCCGTCGCTACACTGCCCCCATCAGTCCCACTTTGAGAGTGCAGCCCGTCGCTACAATATGTCTAAAGATCATGGAAGTGGATGATATCAGGAACGTCACCGATAGTTAACATTCTATATTGTAGGCTATAGGGAGACCATCAGCGCTGCTGAACAGCTCTGCATTTGCCTGTATAGGTTTAATCATTTTATTCATCGACATGGCAAACCTCCCCGCAAAGCCAAGGGTTTAAGCTGCTCGCTACAGTGAGATACACATTATAGACTGTGCACCCCTAGCGGTTGAATGCCATTATTGACGAGATTGTCTTATTCTCTGTTTTTGGTGTACTTTGTGGCAGCGTTACAGCGCTACTTACCGGCCTGGCATATACACTACAGCGGCTTCAGTGGTATTCAGTGGTTTCATGTGGATACACACATTTCTTGAAACGTTTCCGTGTTTATGGTAAACTTTTCTTAGACAAAATTTTTTTTTGCTTCCGTCTCCGTGTGGACATGGCCTTAGTGTCAGTGTGGTGGCTTCTTAACAAACATTAGTTAAATTAGCCACTTGCCTTTGACGAGGTTGTGGGTTCTGACTCGCATCCAAACAATTAGGTACAGAGGTCCTTGTTAAAGTTGCTTCAAATCATATTTATTAGCTGTCCAGGCGTGCAGCAAAACATTCATAAATGTACTATTTCCAAACAAAAAATGATCACAAAGAACTTGCTATTTTGCGGTCAAAAAACTGTACCGCTCCCCGTCTCACCATCAGCACACCTGTCTGTCCAACACACCTGCAATCACTTCACATATTGGCTTAGCTGTCTGCAATACATTTGAAAGGACAGCAGGGGGAGATCCTTTTATGGCTCCCCAATTCATTGGCCATTAGAGCCAATAGTAAATAAACCAAATCAGACATTAGACTTTAGACAAATAATTCAAACCCAATAGAACAATGAATCATAATCATCAAACAAGAATAATATAATAATTTGAATAATTAAATAGAGAAATTGGAAACTGGCTCTAACAGTCAGTATGCAGTGTAGATCACATAGGAGGAATTTGTCTTAGTGTCAGTATGCAGCGTAGTCTCTCTCCCTCTTTCTCTCTCTCTCTTCATCTCTCTCTCCCTCTTTCTCTCCCTCTCTCTCTCTCTCTCCCTCTCTTTCTAGCTCTCTTTTTTGTGTGATCAAATCTTTTCTTTTATTATCACTTGTCTTGAAACAGGTAACAATGAAAAAACAGTCAATAGACAACAATGTATAACATTCTGTTCATTAAGTAAAAGAAAACATTGAAGGTCACAAAAGGAAGGAAAAACAACCACAACGAAAAAAAGACAAACAAACAAACCCTCAAATTAAACTGAGATTAAAACAAAACCGCCCCCCCCCCTATAAGGCAATCATTCTCAAAGGCCTTTGAGATTCAAAGCAAGTGTTTTCCAACTAACCCTGGCTGTAGATTGTTGTAAGTTCACTATATCTAAATACATTATTGACTGGTTTGCACCATGTACCCAGGCTGTAAGTTCACTATATCTAAATACATTATTGACTGGTTTGCATCATGTACCCAGGCTGTAAGTTCACTATATCTAAATACATTATTGACTGGTTTGCACCATGTACCCAGGCTGTAAGTTCACTATATCTAAATACATTATTGACTGGTTTGCACCATGTACCCAGGCTGTAAGTTCACTATATCTAAATACATTATTGACTGGTTTGCACCATGTACCCAGGCTGTAAGTTCACTATATCTAAATACATGATTGACTGGTTTGCACCATGTACCCAGGCTGTAAGTTCACTATATCTAAATACATTATTGACTGGTTTGCACCATGTACCCAGGCTGTAAGTTCACTATATCTATTAGAAGCCAGGCTCTGCAGCTCAGACAGTGAGGAGCTTTCCATCACGTAGCAATCACTTTCTTCACAGCTGTAAACCAGGCTAATCTCTTTCTATCTCTCTTTCTCTCTCTCCCTCTTTCTATCTATCTTTCACTCTCTCTCTCTCCCCTCTTTCTATCTCTCTTTCTCTCTCTCCCTCTTTCTATCTTTCACTCTCTCTCTCCCCTCTTTCTCTCTTTCACTCTCTCTCCCTCTTTCTATCTCTTTCACTCTCTCTCTCCCCTCTTTCTATCTGTCTCTCACTCTCTCTCCCCTCTTTCTCTCTTTCACTCTCTCTCCCTCTCTCTCTCTCCCCTCCAAGCCTCAGGGAGAGGCTCTCTATTGGTGTCAGCTGAGACTGGGGGCAGGGAGGAGGAGAGGGGGAGAGTCTGGGGATGTTTGGGGAGTTGGAGGGGAGGGTCCACCTGTAGGCGGCAGTAACCAAGGTCAGGAACATCAGGGCTCTCCAGGAGGTCAGGGAGCATCAGTGGCAGGAGATGCTGGGTGAGCAGAGCATGGCAGGCTTTAGATGGAGGCTGCTTTATAAGAGGTCAGGGGACCTACAGTGGAGGATCCTGCATGGGGCCCATAGCAACGAACACACGGGTGACTAAGATGGACTTGAGTGTGGGGGTGGGATGTCCTTTTTGTCATCTGCCTGAATCTGGGTTGTGACATCATGTTGTTTGGATGTATGGCTATGTGCTGGGTTGTGACATCATGTTGGATGGATGTATGGCTATGTGCTGGGTTGTGACATCATGTTGTTTGGATGTATGGCTATGTGCTGGGTTGTGACATCATGTTGGATGGATGTATGGCTATGTGCTGGGTTGTGACATCATGTTGTTTGGATGTATGGCTATGTGCTGGGTTGTGACATCAGGTTGGATGGATGTATGGCTATGTGCTGGGTTGTGACATCATGTTGTTTGGATGTATGGCTATGTGCTGTGTTGTGACATCATGTTGTTTGGATGTATGGCTATGTGCTGGGTTGTGACATCATGTTGGATGGATGTATGGCTATGTGCTGGGTTGTGACATCATGTTGGATGGATGTATGGCTCTGTGCTGGGTTGTGACATCATGTTGGATGGATGTATGGCTATGTGCTGGGTTGTGACATCATGTTGGATGGATGTATGGCTATGTGCTGGGTTGTGACATCATGTTTGTATGACTGTGCGGGGTGGAAAGTGATGTTGTTAAAAAGGGTCTAAGACTGCAATAGTTGCGTGCCTCCTATGTGACGTGCGGAGGGATATAAGAAAAAGTAGTCCCGCTTGCAGATAGTGTGGGGAGTTGCGAGTTCAAGTTTGTTTGAAGTTCAGTCGAGACCGGATAATTGAATAGCTGAAAGTACCGCAGCTTATCGTGTGTTTGGCAACTTATTGTGGGAATTGTGCGTCTATGACTACAGTGAGTATTTTCCTGTGTTTATTATCGTTGAATGTTTAGTTTGATAGATAATTTGCAAGAGAGTGTCGCCAGTCGGCACTCTTTGAAGTGGTAATTAACACATTGAGTGCCACAGCGCTTCAGTAAAATTGTCTGCAGCCTGTGCCAGATTCACTTCCATTCAGTTGAAAACAGCTATAGAATTTTTTCTATTATGGCTATATTGACGGGGCTGGACTTTAATGAAACATTGAACACTCCTGCTTCTTCCAAAGAATTTTTTTTGTTTCTAGACAGTTCCATTATGAAATGGCAGCCTCTGAAAAAAGTGCACTTTCAAGGTTTTCTGTCGTTTTTTTTTACTTTCCAAGATATAGTCACTTTTATGAATACCTTTTGCACTCTAATTTCGAGCACATTCACTGACTGTGGCTGGTGTTTTCTGATGTGGTGGCGTAGTGTGGTTTCTGTGCAGCCCCTCTCCCCCCCCCCCCCCCCCCTCTCCACCTCTGAGCTGCGGGCTCCTCCCACACGCACAGAGTTTGTTTTCTCGACTCCGTTTTTGCCCCGGACAGATCCCAGCGCGCATCAAGGAAATGATGCGCGCTGGCAAACGCGACTGAACGAAAAGGCTTGGCCGTTCGGCTTCAGATGCTGGCTTTCTGGCAGGAAATCGTGTGGAGATAGATAGAAGCATAAGAGCTCAGTTGTGAGCGTGGATGCAGCCGAGCCCACTCTCCGCTGCAGACAGAGCAATCTGTACCGGCTCTGGCTGAAGCATGCATCGGTTTCCTCTTTGATCACGGCTTTCTCCGCTTTCTCCTGCACAAAGTAAAGGATCTGAGGTGGGTGGCGCAGCTTCCGTGACGATGTTTAAGGTGGCGCCGTGTGATCCCTTGAAGGGATTCATGCTCACTGGCTAGGTACGACCTTAAACAGCAGAATTATGGAATAATATGAATTATGATTTTAGGACGTCCACAGACGTCCTTGGCACTCCTCGTTACTTTTTTTTACGACGTGCACAGACGTCCTTGGCACTCAATGTGTTAAGACAGCATGAATGTCGGTGTAATATAAGACGCTTGGGGGGACGGGCAATCGCCCTACAGTAATTGTCTGTTGAGAGTGGTGCATTTAGATAAATAGGCAATTCAGTGTGCATTGATGATGTGTGGCGTTTCTATCATTTGGGGAGAGTTACTTATTTTATTTCCAGTATGTATGCGCTAGCAATGATGCGCCCAATTATGATCACGTGACTACACGTGCAAATGCATGCTTTCACCCCGTGGGCAGTAATCTGACAGCATGCCGGTGAATGGAAGGTGACTTGGGGATATTAATATGTTACCCCTACAGTGATGGCAATGGATCTGTGTTTATGTTATTTTGGGGTTAAAGCTGGGATATTAAAGGGCATGTATGTCATATTTGATATTTATATAATATGCCACTTTACTGTTATGGTTAATGTTATCATAAGATATTACTATGTCAGTGTATTGTGGTAATGTTGATAGGCCTACTAATGTATTAGTATAATACAGTACTTATTATTTTATAGCCTACTTATTTCTATATTTGTATTCTGTTTATTTACAGAAACCACGTTTTCCACGTCCATAGAAGTGTCATTAACACCGGTATAAATAGAGGAATAAAGGATAATTCAACCTCAGCAAAGACTTTTATTGAGACCCCTCTTCCACACCCACACCAGAGTTCTGATCGGACTCTCCACAGCTATTCGGCCTATCCTACCACCACAGAGGTTTTACTATTTTTCAGATGTCATGTGCAGTGTATTGTGGCCCTCTTTCCCTCTCTCTCTCTCTGTCTTCCTCTCTATCTCTCCCCTTCTTTCTATCTCTCTTTCACTCTGTCCCTCTTTCTCTCTCTCCCCTCTTTCTATCTCCCCTCTTTCTATCTCTCTCTCCCTCTTTCTCTCTCTCCCCTCTTTCTATCTCTCCCATCTTGTATCTCTCTTTCACTCTCTCGCTCCCCCTCTTTGCCTTTGTTTCTCTCTCTCCCTCTTGTTCTATCTCTTTCTCTCTCCCTCCTTCTCTCTCTCTCTTTCACTCTCTCTCTCTTTCTTTCACTCTCTCTCTTTCTCTCTCTCTTGGATTCATCTTCAATCTCTCCTTTTAGAAGCACATGGAAAAGATCACAGCTGTGTTGTAAAGAGGACCTGTCACTCTGAGGACATTTTACATCTCACACTTTGTACTTTTACTGCAGTAGATGTTCACACCAGCTCTACTTAACTCTTTCCCTGCCAGAGGATTATTTTGAAGTTGCAGCCACCAGAATCTTGACCCATCTTTCAAAAAACAATAATATTTTTGTTCTAAAATGTAAACAGTGAATATATCAAAAGAAAGAACAGAGTGTCTGTTTATATAGCCCATACACACAAACGTACACACACACACACACACACACACACACACACACACACACACACACACACACACACACACACACACACACACACACACACACACACACACACACACACACACACACACACACACACACACACACACAGTTGTATTGGAGGATAAAGGAGAGCTGAGATGCATTTTCAAAGTGAACATTTACAAAGTGTAGATTAAGAAGCCGCTGAAGGTGTTGAAGTTCCTTGAATCATCGTAGATCGTGTGCCATGAATCGAGTTTCATGTAGACTGTGTCTCCAGGCTGCAGCTGCAGGACCAGAGCGTTGGAGAAGGAGGTGACACGGTCGTTGCTGTCAGTGGGGCTCTCATGGTTAACCATCAGCTGCTCGTTGTTCCTGTAAAGCATCACTACTGTCCATTTATTGCTGTCCTCGTTGTAGGCGGTGAATATAGTAGACTCCTCTCACCGGTGCTGTGAAGATGCCTGCAGCACAAACAATCAAAAAGAAAAGTCTCCATAAAGTCAACTCCACTCTGTCGTGTCTGTGTGTGTGTGTGTGTGTGTGTGTGTGTGTCTGCGTGTGTGCGTGCGTGCTTGTCTGTGTGTGTGTACTGTATGTGTGCGGGTCTGTCGCTTGTGTGTGTCTCTGCGTGTGTGTGTGTGTGTGTGTGTGTGTGTGTGTGTGGGGGGGGGGTCTGTTTAGTGTGTGTGTGTGTGTGTGTGTGTGTGTGTGTATGTGTGCGTGCAGGTCTGTCACTTGTGTGTGTCTCTGTGTGTGTGTGTGTGTGTGGGGGGGGGTCTGTTTAGTGTGTGTGTGTGTGTGTGTGTGTGTGTGTGTGTGTGTGTGTGTGTGTTGGGTCACTACCTGTACTTGAGCTGTAGTGTCCAGAGTTGGTGAGGATGTTCTTGTAGATCAGCGTTCTGGCGTTGCTGTAGGGTCCCATTGTGCCTCGAATACCCAGAAAGGCAGAGAACGCCACCTGCTGTCTGGTTCTGTCTGTGTGTGTGTGTGTGTGTGTGTGTGTGTGTGTGTGTGTGTGCGCGTGTGAGTGTGTGTGTGTCAGGAAAAAACAATTAGAAATGAAACAGTAATCGTTTTGTTGTTTTGTGTTTTGTTTTGTTTTGAGTACAGATTAGAGGCCTATTATACCACGAATGGAGATCCAGGATCTGTCTTTTGATCTGGTTTGGCTTAACCAGATCAAAACAATCGAGCTATTCTGTAGCACGACGCCAGTTAGCAGCTGGGTCTGTTAATTCAGGATTTTTTTTATCAGCTCTGAGCTCGTGCACCTGAAAATGCTCGTGAACAGGAGCTCGTGCCCACGATAGAGGCGTGGTTTGTAACAACTAGCCAATCACAATGCAATATGGATAGCTCCGGATTTTACAGCGTCAGACACGCCTATTTCCTCATTCATTGAAAAGCCACATCAAAGTGTATTAATTAACGGAGCTTTACTGCATGTCACAATCAAAGTCTGCGTTGATATGAGTCTGTTACTGAAGGACTGTCTAAAGTTACCGCTTTATTCACATCAGTCATTTCATTTCTGCTGCCGTTTCTGCCTAGTGTCTATATACAGCACATTAATATAGGTCTGCTCAATAAAACCCAATGTGTTTTTTGCAAGTAGAAGTCTAAATTTCTAAAATCCGTAGGCCTATTTAGATCATAGATTTAACGTTAGAAATATAGGCTCTGAATCAACACAGTGTGGGCGTAGTTTTCATTGAATTAAAAAATAGCCTATAAAAATAGCAGCACACAGAGCACCTTAGTGCGCTTTGGAGACGTTTATGATTCCTCTTTACGCCTCCTACCTGGCCATTTGCCATCCCTCACAGTCACACCTGACACCTCAGTGCTCCACTACAATCCTCCCTCCTGGACACCTGGTATTATTTGCTGAAGCTGTAGCGGGTCTTTGTTAGTACTTGCTGAAGCCGACTGTACTGGGTCTGTGTTAGTACTGGCTGATGACCCAGCATCTCCTTTACTGACAAACCTAAGCGTAGAACCTGCAAATCATAGAACACTATTATTATATTGATCAGTTGCATCTGACCCTGTTCAAACTCTTCTCCCCCAGATTTCCTGTTATACATGTTCAAATATAAAAGACTTAAATATAGCTTGGCTGCAATACTAATCAATTATTTATCAATGTCAATCCATTGCTTTCCATCATGCAGTAGGCTATCTATCTATCTGTCTGTATGTCTGTCTGTCTGTCTGTCTGTCTGTCTGTCTGTCTGTCTATCTATCTATCTATCTATCTATCTATCTATCTATCTATCTATCTATCTATCATCTATCTATCTGTCTGTCTGTCTGTCTGTCTGTCTGTCTATCTATCTATCATCTATCTATCTGTCTGTCTGTCTGTCTGTCTGTCTATCTATCTATCATAGATATCTATCTATCATAGATAGATAGATAGATAGATAGATAGATAGATAATACATATATCTATCTATCTATCTGTCTGTCTGTCTGTCTGTCTGTCTGTCTGTCTGTCTGTCTATCTGTCTGTCTGTCTGTCTGTCTGTCTGTTTCTCTGTCTGTCTGTCTATCTATCTATCTATCTATCTGTCTGTCTGTCTATCATCTATCTATCTATCTATCTATCTATCTATCTATCTATCTATCTATCTATCTGTCTGTCTGTCTGTCTGTCTGTCTGTCTGTCTGTCTGTCTGTCTGTCTGTCTGTCCATCCAGCCATCCATCAGGCATGCAATGATCCAGTCTTATTTTTTTCTCCCTGGTCTCCACAAATTGCTAAATGCTAGTGTCATTTTGTGCCCTGCACGCATGACGCGGTTATTTATAGCAGTCTAAACATGTGCAGCTACTTGGTGTGTGCAGCTATTTACTTACTACTCTCCCAGACCCTAAGGCTGGGTTCACACCGGCGACCCAAGCCTTGCCTATGCCTTGCCTTTACCCACGCTTTTAAATAGGCGTCCATTTTAGTCAACGAGGCTGTGTACACCGGGCGCCTGAGTGTGAACCCTGCGTGTACCCACGCCTTGCCTGTGCCTTGCCCATTTTATCGTTTAGGCGTGAGTTCTATTTTCAAGCCGACAAGGCGCGTGCAGGCAGGCTTCTTCTGTCAAGCCATGAAAGAAAAACGCGACAATATCCGTGGGAAATGGCAAAGTCAACTGAATTTCAAAATAAAATGGAGTTACAACAGTGTTGAGCAGAGAGAGAGAGAGAGAGAGAGATTGATGGGTGGCTATCACGTGGGGCTTTCTAAGCAAATAAATCTTCATGAGAGAGAATAGCGACCGAAGAAGCAAGATGGACAATGTTGTTGTGCCAGCACATATTCTTGCAAGATCACCTTTCTAAAATGTCCGACTATAGTCAGACCTGGTTATACATATCCAGCATCAATAGAACATTAAATATATCCAATTTATTTTACCTATGATAATTCGGGACCACACATGAAAAAATACAGTCGGGAGAGAGGAGAGGCGCTTGTAACTCGGCTAGCGTGCAAAGGCGTGCGGTGTGATCGCAAAAGCGTGTAATAGGTTCATGCCCAGCTCAAGGTCTGCAGGCGTAGGCGTGGGTTGAGGCAAGGCAAGGCGTAGGTTCTCTGTGTGAACTAAGCGTAACCCTGGCCTGAACCTAACCTCTCCCACCCCCCATGCCTAAACCTAACCTCCCCCAGACCCTAACCCTAAACCTAACCTCTCCCACCCCCCATGCGTAAACCTAACCTCCCCCAGACCCTAAACCTAACCTCTCCCACCCCTCACGCCTAAACCTAACCTCCCCCCAGACCCTAATGGGGGAGCAGTTGACTAATGGGGGAGCAGTTAGGCTAATGGGGGAGCAGTTGCCATAAGCATCAAAGATGACTTCCATTGGTTTACATTGAGTTTAGTCGGAAAGCCCAAGTCGTTTCATGGGTCGCTCAAGGGTACCATAGTAACAAGCGACGCACAAGGGACGTGACAAAGCGTCAATATGCTACGTGCTCGGTGTGAGAATGTCTTGATCTTTCGCAATGGCGAAACCTTTTTTGGAGATAAAAAAGGCTGCCTCTCCGAAAGCATAGAAGTCAATGATCGGAATGCCGACACTTCAGAATGGCGAGAGGACCCCGCTAAAGCCAACAGTGCAGCTACTTAGGTTAGCTAAAGCCAACACTGACAGACAGACTAGAGAGATAAGCTGCGTTTAACATTAGGCTACATTGCAGAAGTCAACAACAAACCATTGACAGTGCAACAGTGGTGACGGAGTGAACAGGTTTCACCTCCCTGACCGCTGTTTGTCACAGTTCACTTTTACGTTTTTTTCACCTTCTTTTTTCATTGCCAGAGAGATAAATCCACTTCATCTTTCAGTCAGTCAGTCAGTCAGCAGACTTGACTTGTAGCTACTGTTTACACATTGATGCACACTAAACACTTTGTAGCTACTGTTTACACATTGATGCACACTAAACACTTTGTAGCTACTGTTTACACATTGACACACACTAAACACTTTGGGGGAGGTGGAGGGAGGCTAGGGCGGCTGAAAGAGTGTTGAAGGTAAGAGGTAAGAGTTGACACATTTACTTTTGACAGCGCCACTTTTGTCCAATGGGAAAACAGCACAGAACCGTGGCAGCCAATCAGAAGTGTCTCCTCCAGGCCAAAATGGCAGTATTGCTGTGCACTGGTGTTGCAATGGATTGATTAGTTGTCACTTCTGATCAATGCAAGTTCCTTTGCTCAATTATTATTATTATTTTGCGGGGCCTTTACAGTGTTGGAGGCCAGCTGTGTAGTGAGCGTATAGGGCGGACCGGCACTGTCCGGTGCACTTTGGAGACGTATAGGATTAAATGGGTCTTGGCGGTCGCAAAAGACTCTTCTCTCCTTTTCCAGGAAGCTCATTGGTTCTTGGGCGGTGCCTTTTAAGGTTTAATCTTATCCCTGCAACTTAACCTGCTCTGGACCAGGTTAACTCTGAAGCATAAGTTGCTATGGAAATATATCTCGGTAAGAAGTTAACTAGCGTCGTAGCACGGCAAACCCAGGGTTAAACCTGAAGTTACCTCGCTAAGCCACTAATCTTGCTTCGTGGTATAGGCCTCAGGTGTTTTGTTGAGCTCAAATGAAAGTCTTTTTGAAAGGAAATGATTCAAGCTAATTGTGAATTGTTGTGTCAGCAGCCACCTGCAGGTTGGTTCCAGAAATTACATCTGTCATTTGAAAAACTAACATGACATCTGCTCTGACAAAATCACTGAGAGCACAAAATGAAAGTAATTCTGATCCTTTCTGAAGATGAACAGGTGACAACTTGGTGATGAAGATGAGCAGGTGACAGCTTGGTGATGAAGATGAGCAGGTGACAGCTTGGTGATCAAATAGCAGCACTCTTACTGACTCCAACAACTGTTTTTTAGCTGTCAAAGGATATATTTACTGTCAAAATACAAAAGTAGACTAATTTTCCACTTTTTTTTTCCCAGATTTTTTTATTCCATTTTTATCCCCCTTGGTGCTAATTTACTTTTATTTATCCTGGTTTCTACTCCACCCTCTGTCGATCTGGAGAGAGCCGAAACTGGCTCCATGCTTCCTCCGAGACATGGGCAGTTAGCCAGCCGCTTCTTTTCACCTGACAGGGGAAGCTTCACTGGTAGGACATAGCACGTGGGAGGTTCACGCTATTCCAACCGGTTCCCCTCCCTCCAAACAGGCGCCCTTAACGACCAGAGAAGGAACCACATTAGCAACCAGGATATTGCATGTTTTTTGGTGAAGGGGGTTCCTATATGAAGGAAACCCCCGGGAGGCACGGGGAGAACATGCAAACTCCACACAGAAAGGCCCTTTTGACGACCCCACCCGGGCGGTGGGCACTCGAGGACATGCGGACGGGCACGCATTCCTTCAGCGTTCACAGTGTCCCAGGTGAGAATCGAACCCAGGACCTTCGAGTTGTGAGGCGACAGCGCTTACCACTGCACCACCGTACCCCCCACTCATTTTCCTTTTTAATACAGGCCTCACTTTATTCCATTCAATATTTGAATATTCCTTCATCAAGCCACTAATTTGTATTTATTATATATTTTAATATTTCTATAAATATTTGCCAAGTCGAGTCAGTCTTTAAATATGTAGCACATTTCATGCACAAGCAGCTCAGTGTGCTTCACAGAAAATAGGCTGTAACCTCTTGCATGGCACCGTAACCCCGGCGTTACGTTTCAGATTTTTTGCTGTTCATCTGTCATTTATGTGATTAATTAGGTAGTTAATTCTGAACAATGCTGTTCAGGCTACATACCAAATTAACCGGCTGAATCTTGCGCATCGCACCATGTCTTCCTTTTTCTGATCAGATCAACACAGCAGAAGTTATAGCTGTCTTTGTACAAAGACAAAGACAACATTTCAGATTATTTGGCTTTTTCAAATGGCTTTTTCAAATGGCTTTTTGGAAATCCGCCTAGGTATCTCCCTACAAAAACCACTGCCAAATACTCATGTTTTGGTATTTTTTCATCTTCTTTGAGTTGGGATGTGGTAAGGCCTGTGGCTATGTCTCCATTGGGTTTCTAGCCATAAATACAACAACCACAGGTAACTGTTTACACTCTGAAAGTGTTTTTTATTCTAGGCGAGAATCAACCACTGTGTTTGAGCTGGTGTTACTCAGGGTCAGTAACACATAGTCATCCTGACACTTGGAACAGAAACTTCAAAGTCTTACCTTTCAGAAAAGGTCAGGCAGTTGACTGTAACCCTAGCGGTTCAGCCACAGTAAGCATTTTAGTTTGGGTATGTCGTTTTCACCATTTTCTTCAGAAATAGGTGGCTTTAGAAGAGGCTGTATTTAGAGATGCTGCGATCGAGATTTTTCAATTCCGATCCGATTCCGATATTTTAGCCTCAAAACCGATCCGATTCTGATCAAATTTCGATACCCGATTCGATACCGATTTCGATCCGATACCGATACAGCACATATTTAAGCCTCTCTATGCTGTCTGATAGCTAGCAGGCAACAAACATTTTTAGGGTTAGGTATGTATGTGTGTGCTTTGGTAATATAGTATGTAAACGATTTAGTTCATCTAATTAATTTGATGTAAAACTAAAACATAACAATCAAATACACACTTATTTTGTAATGGGTGAACACTGGACACAAATAATTATTGTTTCCTCACACATACACCCCCACTCTGTCTCACACAGGACACACACACAGCCCTGTCCCTGTCTCTCTCTCTCTCTCGCTCTCACACACACACACACACACACACACACACAGCCCTGTCCCTGTTTCTGTCTCACACACACACACAAAGTTTGTGCATACATTTCCACTGCCAGATTGGAGGAGTCCTTTGTCATTTTCTTATCTTACTTCTCTTCAGTGCAATACGTTTTGATAACGACCTGCTGTACAGCGCCGTTCGCTCACTCAACTACGTGTCATTAACGTTAGTTTAGAGGAGAAAGATAGCTGGTGTTAGCTAGCTAATTAGCCATGTTAGCTGCCTCAGTGGGTAACGTTAGCCTATAGAGTATTTATCTGACGTTTATGTTAGCTACTCCTCAAACCTGCGGGTGGAAATGGTTTATGCGATGCGATGTATGTTGAAGCAAGACAATGTTTTAATGTACCTTGAATTGGACAAATTACGACGGGTCGTGCTCACGCAGATCTAAGCCCTGGCCATTCTAGGCTCAACGCGAGACTCATCAGTCATTCGGTTGAGTCTCGCAAAGTTACACACAAAGTTTGTGCATACATTTCCACTGCCAGATTGGAGGAGTCTTTCGTCATTATCTAATGTTACTTCTCTTCAGTGCAATACGTTTTGATAACGACCTGCTGTTCAGCGCCATTCGTTCAGTCAACTAACGTGTCATTAACGTTAGTTAGGGGAGAAAGATAGCTGGTGTTAGCTAGCTAATTAGCCATGTTAGCTGCCTCAGTAGGGAACGTTAGCCTATAGAGAGTATTTATCTGACGTTTATGTTAGCTACTCCTCAAACCTGCGGGTGGAAATGGTTTATGCGATGCGATGTATGTTGAAGCAAGACAACGTTTTGGCCCTGGCCATCCTAGGCTCAACGCGGCCTGAGTGTGCTGCATGCTGGATAGAAATCCTGGAGCGGAGTCATGGAATGGAGTGCTTATATCGGAGCCTTGGATTGGTCATTTTCGCTGGAATCCGATCCGATCCGATCCATGTTTTTTGGCTGATATCGCGCCGATATCCGATCACATGATCGGATCGCAGCATCTCTAGCTGTATTAAAACAATTAGTAATAAGTAATACTAAAGAACACACAACACAAGATAAATAAATAAACATAAACAAATCAATAAACAAACAAACAAACAAACAAACAAACGAAAATAAATACATGATAAGGGCAATAAAATATGTCTGAAGAAAACAATGCTGAAGGAACAGAAGATGGACGACACAGTACAATAACACAAGAGTGCAACATGGCTCTCAACCTAACATCCCTCCCTTGCTCCCCCTCCTCCCTTTTCCTGCTCTCTTCCCTTTCCCCCTTGCCCTGCTCCTTCCCCACCTCCTCCCCTTCCCTGCTCTCTCCTCCCCCACATTTCCCAATCCCTCCACACCTCCTCCCTTTTCCTGCTCTCTCCTCTCTCATATTCCCCCTGCTTTCCCTCCCCACCTCCTCCCTTTCCTGATCTCTCCTCCCCCACATTCCCCCCGCTCTCCCTCCCTCACTCCCCCCACCTCCTCCCTTTCCCTGCTCTCCCCTCCCCCACATTCCCATGTTCCCTCCCCACCTCCTCCCTTTCCCTGCTCTCCCCTCCCCCACATTCCCATGTTCCCTCCCTATCTCCTCCCTTCCCTGTTCTCTCCTCCCCCACATTCCACCCCCCTTTTCTCCCCTTTTCTCCCCATTCTCTATCATATGATTGTTCAATCTTGTTATTATTACTACTGTAAGTGCTACTGTTGTGTCAGCTAGATTTAGCTAGACATATTTTCTGTGAAGTCCTCTGAGACTGACATGCTTGTGAATTAGGGCTATACAAATAAACTTGACTTGACTTGACTTGACTTAACATCCCAGATCAGTACATGATCTGATGATATGATTATATCGCCTCTTCTAATGCTTCTATAGACAAGTTTCCTGGGCACTTCCGGTTTGCTTCCGGATTCAGCCTCGATATGTCTGTCTCTTCCGGTCTTTGTGAATACAGAGAAGCACAATGTACTAGCGTAGTAGCCATAGCGACCGCCGAAAAAATGCAAACTTGGGATTGTCATGGAAAATTATTGATCAAATGTCTATTGATTGATTAATTATTAATTATGGCAATTCTATGATGTATTTTGTGAACTGTGTTCTTCACCACATTGCAGAAGATTGCTGTACAGAATTTTCCTGTGAGAACCTGTGTCTTGTTTTGGGAAGTGTCTGTGGGAATAGACAATTGTTATGTATTCTAGTGAACATCAGATTAGCTACATGGCTGAATGGAAAGTACTGCCCTCCACGATGGGGGGCTGGCATTGGTTTTCAGTATATGATGAGATGTAACAATGACTCGTGGCTCTTGCATTGACAAATGTAGTCAAGAGGAGACCTCCGTGCACGGAGATAATTGTGGAATAAAACCTCCTAAGAACATTAAAAACGGATATCTCATTATTGATGAATCAGCAGGGCATTGCAGCAAATTTTGCCACCACACTTGGGGGCTCGTCTATGGGATCTCACGTGTGGGATGCGGACCTCTGGCATGTCGACTGGTGATAACCTCCTGTCAGAGTTGGACCTGAAACCTTGCTTAATTCTAAGAGAGCAGGGGTCGACATGCGGAGGAATGTAGCCCAGCGCTGTGATCTGCGGAACCTGGTGAGGCAAATACACACTGAATGCAATGTTGATTGATCAATTTTATGTCAAATTGAGTAGCTGTCAAATTTAGAGTAATGTTATACAATTGGTTCTAAAAAAATAGACAATTGTAACTACTGTTGAAAGCTGCAGGTCTGGGGGATTGTGTAGTGGAGAACGGATGTAACTTCTGCCTGGGCAATCTTTTGCCTTTGAGGGGAGTGCGGGGTCCTGGGGATGCTCGCGTGAGATAATATTAGATAAAACTCACTATCGCCGTTTGGATTGAAATAAACAAATCTTTATTCATTACAAACGAGCAACTCATTTATTGGTGCATCAACAAGGCATTTCATTTGAATTGTCCACAACAACTTGGGGGCTCTGCCCGGGATTGTAATTTGGCTCTAGACAGAGCACAAGCAGCACCGCTCCCTTGGGGTGGGAAAGGAGAATGCAGTCCGGTCGTGCCGGTGGGCATCTCTCCCTCCTCTTTGGGGAGGGGTGTGTGCTCTGTCTAAGGTGGTTGAACCGACCGTGATTTTTAGGACAGTTTTAGATGTGTCAGACACACACAGCCGTAGCAAAAGAGATGCTATGACAGGATCAGTCCCAGAATTTGTGCCATGGGAACATAGAATATGGAACGGATGGCAGAAATTTGGTCAAAGTATTGTCCCTAGTATAGGCCTGGGAATTGTGATCAACCAATCTTACTGCTTGATGGCGTTAAGCGTCCACCCCGGCTATGTGAAGGGTAAAGCAGTATTGTTTTCAAAGGCAAACTTCTCAACTCCCTTGAAGTTGCCTCCTGGCCACTCAATCATTAGCGATTTAGAGGGACCTTTGTGCACCCCACGTGATGATGGGTTGGGGGTAATTAATCAAATTGTGTGTTAACTGAATATAAACATATTCTAAACTACCAAGTAGGGCTTAATTTGAATCTAACCTGCAACAAGTTAAAGGTTTCAGTCTTCGATTGGACAAACAGGGGCCCATTTACCAAACGTGATATAAGTGTGGAACAATAAAAAGGCCATCTCGCCTCTGACACACTTTGCTTATGCTATGAAATCCTGGGTAAATAATCATGCTTGATTTGATATTTAGCATCGCCAAGAGTTTGATTTGAGCAAGCGATACATTGTAATACAAGTAAAAGTGAAATTTGAGTTCCATGGTTTTACTTAGCCATAAACCGAAATGCAGTTAAGTGAGGATTTATTAATTGTAATTGTGAACACAGAGGGAAATTTTGATCTATGCAGAAAGGCATAACAGCCTATCATTTGATGTTTCACAGGTTGTTTTCTTATTGTTAATTGTACAGCAGTATATTCATTTTATCGTGATAAAAGTTTGTTAGCAAAGTAATGATTCATTTTAGTAAGGAAGGACTAATGACAACATTTTGCTAAAAGTTTGAACAGGAAGATGTTGGATGTAACACCACTTACTGAAATTGATGAAGTCGTTTTTATTAATCATTTTCTTCTAACAAGTTAAGGATGATAGTTATTTTAGTTTTCTTTGACTGTGTTTGAAATTTTAGTTTCTTATCAATAATTTATTTTTAATATTGATAATAATGATTTATTCTTATCAAAAGTGTGGAATTGTCATGGAAAATTATTGATCAAATGTCTATTGATTGATTAATTATTAATTATGGCAATTCTATGATGTATTTTGTGAACTGTGTTCTTCACCACATTGCAGAAGATTGCTGTACAGAATTTTCCTGTGAGAACCTGTGTCTTGTTTTGGGAAGTGTCTGTGGGAATAGACAATTGTTATGTATTCTAGTGAACATCAGATTAGCTACATGGCTGAATGGAAAGTACTGCCCTCCACGAGGGGGGGCGGGCATTGGTTTTCAGTATATGATGAGATGTAACAATGACTCGTGGCTCTTGCATTGACAAATGTAGTCAAGAGGAGACCTCCGTGCACGGAGATAATTGTGGAATAAAACCTCCTAAGAACATTTAAAACGGATATCTCATTATTGATGAATCAGCAGGGCATTGCAGCAAATTTTGCCACCACAGGATCATTCTCCGAGTCTCCTGTCTAACGAAAGAGTGTCTATCCCACACCCGTTGACAGTGGACACATGGGAAGATAATATGTGTAAATGGCCGAACGTAACTACAGGCAGGATTATAGCGTATTTTGAGGAATCAATGGCGGTGGACGGCAACGCGATGAACAATCTCAAAAGCTCTGAAACGTACCAATATCTCCACAGCAACAATTATACATGTATTATTAATACAAATTTAACGTTACTCTAGATTAGAGACTAGTGAGCAGATTACTAAAATATACTGTAGTGGAGGTAAGCCACATTTTTAAAATAAGGTTGATAGTTTACTCAGATCATCTATCAATCAATGAGGGGAAATGAGCTGGGTAAACTACTCACATTGGATAGTTTACCCACCTCATTTACCAACCATTACACCCCTGACTGTAACGTTAGTTAAATATGCTGGCTGCAGTTTATTATGTTGGTATTTCTAATATAGTTAATCACTTAGCTAGCGTTTTAGTCCAAGTGACGGATAAGGGAAGCATACAGACTGATCAGTGATATCACGTTAGCGTTGCTCATAAACTATTAGCATAGTACTGCATTGAGAAGCTGCTGAACTTTCACAACTGACGTCACGTCTTAACACCGAATTGCTGGCTAAGTTAATATTATATAAATTAATGCAAATCATAGTAAAGTGCCACTGAAAATCATTCCAAAAAGTTAACAGCGAGCGATGTTGTGGTGTTTGGATTTTGACAGAAAGCAGGAACTACATGAGCAACGTGAACCACGTGATACTTTTCCAAGCCTGCTATTGGATGATAACTACAAAACGTCATGCATGTCGGACCCAAACATAGCTGTCCGCTCTCTTTACCGGAGAAAATGCAAGTTGACAGAGTTAGCGATCACAAAATATGATCAGAAAATACGAGTGGCAACAGTTTTATTTATTTTCATTTGTTGAGACATGTCTCAGTTGTTAATAATCATCTGTAGGGATCGTTTAAGTGCACGAAATCTCCGGTTGGCCCACCATCTAGAAGGAATACAGTCGAGTGCTTTGGTAGTGGGCTGATGCTCAAAACACTGTCGATCCAATGGGTCGATGTCTATGTTCCCCGGGTTCTATGTTCCCCGCTCCTGATAAAAAGGGTTATATGTTCCCCGCTCCTGCTAAAAAGGGTTCTATGTTCCCCGCTCCCGAAAAAGGGTCCTATGTTCCCCGGGTCCTATGTTCCCTGCTCCCGAAAAAGGGTCCTATGTTCCCTGGGTCCTATCTTCCCTGCTCCTGAAAAAGGGTCCTATGTTCCCGGGTCCTATGTTCCCCGCTCCCGAAAAAGGGTCCTATGTTTCCCGGGTCCTATGTTCCCCGCTCGTATGCGTAAAGTCGGCGAGTGCAAACTGCAGGGCCATAACGGCATTATACATTGAGAACGACAAATCCCCCCCAATATTTAAGCCTGATAAAATGTGTCCCCCCCCCCCAATAAATTGATGTAAAAAAATATAACAGATTTACTGCGCGATACAAGGGAGAGCAGAGCAAGGAACTAACCATTCTACTAACATGGAAATTGATGTAATGGGTATATATACCACTCCCATAACATGTGTGTATCACTTAGGCTTAGGGTGTCGAGTCATAGTCTATTTTTAATTAATCTTTATTGAAAATTTCAAAACTGCATGTTTAAATAAGAATAGGTGAATTATTATTTCCACCCACCACTCATTTAATTTGGTTAATTAGTTACTTTCACATGGACAAATGCATTTGCATATTTCTCCCAGGATGCAGCGTGTTCCTTCCAAACTTTTTACATGAAAGTAACTAATTAACCAAATTAAATGAGTGGTGGGTGGAAATAATAATTCCCATATTCTTATTTAAACATGCAGGTTTGAAACATTCAATAAAGACAAATTAAAATATAGACTATGACTCCACACCCTAAGTGATACACACATGTTATGGGAGTGGTATATATACCCATTACATCAATTTCCGTGTTCGTAGAATGGTTAGTTCCTTGCTGTGCTCTCCCCTAGGAGCGCTGGCTCCGCAGTAATGCCACGAACAGTAAATGGCTGAGTTTACCAACAAAGAAGCTTCTTAAGGAGTTAAGAAGCTTCTTAAGGAGTTAAGAAGGCTCCAAAGAGGTGTTTCCCAAACGCCTTCTTAACACATTGAGTGCCATGGACGAGATATCTCGTCTTACATAATCCAACCGTTGAGTGCCAAAGACGAGATATCTCGTCTTACATAAACATTTTTTTTTTTTGACGGTGGGACATCAATCAACCCCTTTTACGTCTTCTATATCAATATTGGAGGAAGAGAATGTGTATAATCTATTTTACGGACCACTAAGTGGCGACAGTTCTCTCCAGACAGAGAGAAAGCCAGTCCGCGGGAGAAAGCCATTCTAATTTTCAAGGAAATAGCTGGGCGAAAACTCTTTCGATTTCACACACACACACACACACACACACACACACACACACACACACACACACACGCGCGCGCACACACACACACACACACTCGAGTACCTTTGCGCATAAATAAGACCAGAATCGCAAAAGCTTCTTCAAAGCTCTCAGCCGACACCTCAAGAAACGAACGAGCCCGTTTCCAGACTCGCCCGAGAGCCGCCAGCACCACCAGCCCAGAGGAGCAGCAGCAGCAGCAAAAGCAGCAGCAGCAGAGCGGAATAGGCTGCCTCAAGATTGGAAGAAGGGGATCGCGAAGGAATTTCTCTCCCGTGTCTAACCCCCCCCCCCCCTCGCCTCTCCTCTCCTCTTCCCCGCTCCTGCGATTCCCTTCTATTTTTTGGGGATCTGTGAGGCAACAGAAACTCGCCTGTGACAAAACACTGCAAAGCCACACCTACGGAGGGAGGAGTTTGGAGACACACACACACACACACACACACACACACACACACACACAGACACACACACACACACACACACACAAAACAGTATACAGACTTGCCCAAGGGCACCCATAATCACAGGCACGTGAGGTGGTTCTAAAAATCCATTTATCTCAAAACTATCTGAAAATCTCTGAAACCATGCTGTACTCAACGGCTAATATCTACATAACTACTAACTCTACAAACTAACTCTTTTAGACAGAGAAAGCACACATTCTATTAGTTCTTTTTAGATGATTGGTGTTCACGAAGTCTTAACAGAAAATAATCCTCGGCTCTTGTAAAATGAGCCAGAATCCTCAAAAAAAAACCTGGCACAACTTACCTACAGCATTGAAAAAACGGCTGGCACTCAATGTGTTAACAGCCTTCTTAACACATCGCTAAAGAAGGCTCTTAACACGTTCACTGCCAATGGCGAGTTGACTCGTCAAAAAAAATCCAACGGTTGACTGCCAATGACGAGTTGAGACGTCAAAAAAATGAATTTTTTTTTTTTGACCGTGGGATGTGCATCTAACCCTTTTACATCTCTTATATAAATATTGGAGCCACCGAACGTGTACAACCCATTCCACCGACCCACTAAGTGGCGACAGTGCTCTCCTGACTAGAGGAAGGCAAGCAAAAAGCAGTGTGAGGAAGCCATTCTCATGAAAATGGATTGCGCTGATTGCTGGCGGTGCGGGATTGCAAATTTGCATAATAGATTACGGGTGGAACACACTTTGAAACACGCAGCATAAATATGACCAGAATCGCAAAAGCTCTCAACCGAAACTCCAAGAAACGAGCGAGCCGATCCAGACTTGCCCAGCGGCCGCCAGCAGACAGGCACAGTAGCAGCAAAGCAGTGAGCCTGGTGACGCGAGGTTACAGCAGCAACAGAAACGAGCTTGTGACACGCCCGCTGCAGCCAAGAAGAACAAACACGGAGGGAGGAGTTTGAAGGAGAGGGGTGTTTCCTGCTGTTATGGAGGAAATGACTGTTCAAAACTATTGTTTAGATGTCTGACGTCTTACTGATGCCAAAAATGAATGGTTAAAGTGACTGTTCTATCGAATTTCACAAAAAGCCGTTTATCTCAGAATAAATTTTCAGACGCTGAAACCATGCTGTATTCAACTGCTAATGCTTACATAACTACTAACTCTACAAACTAACTCTTTTAGACAGAGAAAGCACACATTCTATTAGTTCTTTTGAGATATTGTGTGTTCACAAAATCCTAACAGAAACGAATCCTCGGCTCTTGAAAGATGAGCCAGAATCCTCAAAAAAAAACCTTGGCAGAAGCTAACTACAGTATTGAAAAACGGCTGGCAGTGAATGTGTTAAGAAGCAGCTTAACTGGAGCTGTCCACCATCTCGATGTGAAAGGTCCTCTGCGGCCCACTAGATGGCACTCTGAGCCCACCAGTAGGCCACGACCCAGTGGTTGACAAACACTGTTGTAGAATAACGTAATCGTGGTCATGTTAAACAAGAACTTCTTCTATTAAACATTATTTATATGGACTGCAGTTCAAATTGCTTTATATACACAGCATACAACAAAATTGCGAGAAACACTACAGAATTTAAGTGACCTTGGGTTCTGTGAAAGGTGCTATATAAATCCACAACATTCTTATTATAAAAGGAATATAGCCTATGGTAAAACATTTAAAACACAAGTAACCATACATACAAGGGAGATTTTCAAGTGTTCCCCAATTTTAAACACTAAAGGGTGCATGAAAGAAAGGAAAAAGGGAAAAACACAAGAGGAACAGTGGACACAAGTATCTCCTTTTGCCAGACGCGGCTGGATCTGCCAGTGTTTCGTCATTAAGAAGGTGTTAAGAATGCCCCAGACCCTTCTTACAAAACCTTCTTAACGAAAGATCATCTTAGCGCTAAGAAGCTTTTGGGAAACGCATCCTTCTTAACGGGAGATAATTTTAGGCTAAGAAGCAATCGGGAAACCCGTTGGCTTCGTTGGCTTCTTACGGGAGCCTTAAGAAGGGTCAAAGAAGCTTTTTAGCGCTAAGAAGCTTTTTGGAAACGCATGCCTTCGTAACGAAAGATCATCTTAGGCTAAGAAGCAATTGGGAAGCTTTTGGGAAACCCAGCCTGCGTTTCCCAAAAGCTTCTTAGCGCTAAGAAGCTTCTTTAACCCTTCTTAAGGCCCCCTTAAGAAGCAAACGCGTTTCCAAATTGCTTCTTAGCCTAAGATGATCTTTCGTTACGAAGGCATGCGTTTCCCAAAAGCTTCTTAGCGCTAAGAAGCTCATTTCCCACTGGTGGGCTCAGAGTGCCATCTAGTGGGCCGCAGAGGACCTCTCACATCGAGATGGTGGACAGCTCCAGTTAAGATGCTTCTTAAGAGCCTTCTTAACGGTACGGTGGCGCAGTCGGTAGCGCTGTCGCCTCACAGCTAGAAGGTCCTGAGTTCGATTCCCGCCTGGGATGCTGTGGGCGCTGGGGTTGTGTCCCCCCCATATCTTCAGTGCCTACTGCCCAGGTGGGTTATCTCGTCGAAAGGGCCTTTCTGTGTGGAGTTTGCATGTTCTCCCCGTGCTCCCCCAGGCGGTTCCTCCGTATATAACCCCCCACTAAAAAACATGCAGAAGATCGTCATCCGACCAGTGACGACAACACCCGAAGTTGGTCCCCGGGCTTCTTAACTCTTAAGAAGCTTCTTTGTTGGGAAACGCAGCCCTTCTCTGTTTTCTTATTTTTTACATCAATTTATTGGGGGGGACACACATTTGATCAGGCTTAAATATTGGGGGGGATTTGTCGTTCTCAATGTATAATGCCGTTATGGCGCTGCGGTTTGCACTCGCCAACTTTACGCATACGAGCAGGGAACATAGGACCCGGGGAACATAGGACCCTTTTTAGCAGGAGCGGGGAACATAGGACGCGGGGAACATATAACTCTTTTTAGCAGGAGCGGGGAACATAGGACGCGGGGAACATATAACCCTTTTTAGCAGGAGCGGAGAACATAGGACGCGGGGAACATATGTATAACCCTTTTTAGCAGGAGCCGGGAACATAGGACGCGGGGAACATATAACCCTTTTTAGCAGGAGCGGGGAACATAGGACGCGGGGAACATATAACCCTTTTTAGCAGGAGCGGGGAACATAGGCATGACCCCGATCCAACCACTCGTTCAGGCGTTTCTGTGTATTGTGACAGCCACGCACTGCACAATGTGTTCCAGAATAACCCATTGTTAATAACGTCTGCTAACGTTAGTGTAGCTGATGTTAGCGATCGTTGTAAAAAAGTTTGGATATTTCGGCTGCTGCCTTCTGATGTGCTCGCTGCTGTGGACGCAATGTGGACATATAAGGCTGCTATGGCGCCGCCCTAGGCCAGCGCAGGGAAACTTGTCTATACACATCAGCTGACCAAAAACAGGCAAGATGCATAGCAAACTCTGCGCTAAAAACCCTGATTGAGTTACATATTCCGAATGCGCTGTATACATGACCAAAGAATCCTCCTAAAACCTGAATAATACTGGAATAACCCACATTGTCTTAATCAGAAAATGCTAAATTCGGAAAATGGCCAAATTCTGAAAATGCAGCTGGAATATGCTGTTTACATGACCCTTATCAAATTCAGAATATTGTTATTTTCCGAATAATAGTGGAATATTGTGTGGATGTAAACGTAGTCAGTGTGAGCAGCTCTCACTTAAACCAATGTGTGATTTAATGCAGAGGTGTAGTGCTATCTAGAGAAGTGGGGGAACGCACCTATATGGGGAGCACCTGCACACGCACAGGTCCCAACAAAGCCCCCCCCCCCCCCCCGCACACACGCTAACGTTCACGCAGCCTATTCATTAATTAATCGTTCGGGGCGGGCAATCGCTTATATCAACGAATTAAACGAGCAAACTCACGGATTCCTCAAGTGCTGCAAACCACTGTCACTGACACACGACTAACTTGTGTCCTCTATAAACACTGCAGAAGCCCGTGACATTTGCAGCTCTGAAACTAAAATACGTATATGGGCACAGCAGATCAGAGTCAGTTATCAACACAAACAGCTAAACCATCTCTCAACCAGCGATCACAGAAGTTGCACAAGGCAACTGGCATCTGGCGATGCAAATTGCAATGGGGTGATTAACGCTAACTTTTGATTCAACCGCGTTGAAAAGAAACACGCTTTTAACATTGTTTCTTCATGCTTGTAAACGTACCTTTTTAGCAGCTGGTCCGAAAAATGAAAGGATGTTTGGCTGCCTTTTTGGTGGAAAAATATATATTTTGATGCTGAAAAGCCAGTATGTTTCAGTATAGCTTTTATTAAACTGAAGGCTCGTTTGAGATGAGCAAATTCTGCGCAGATTGGACCAGCGCCTTGCTTGCCCCGTTGCATGATGGTTAGAAAGTTGTCCGACTTGCTCCGTCCTGCCCGACTGCGTGAGTCACGTGACTCTCGCGAGAGCGAGGCGGGCGCAGATTTGGAGCGAGGCGCCGCAGTTGCTCCCCACCAACTGCGCCAGCTGCTCCTGGCAGTGCCTAAAACCAGGCGTAAACTCAGAGGGGATCGCGCTTTCTCTGCAGTGGCTCCGAAACTGTGGAATGCCCTACCGCTGCAGATTAGGCAGGCCTCCTCACTGTCCCACTTTAAAGGCCTCCTCAAAACGCACTTTTACTCCTTGGCCTTCGCTGCCATGTAGGATGCTGATTTTATGACCCATGAGTTGCTTTTATATTTTGTCTTTGTTTTTGTTTTGTTTTTTTATGCATTTTATTGACTTTGCTTTTATATATTTTACGCAATGTCTTTTATTATGTTTTATTCATTTTATTCATTTTATTCATTTTATTCATTTTATTCATTTTATTCATTTTATTCATTTTATTCATTTTAGTATTTTTGATTCATTTTATTTCATTTTACTCATTTTATTCTTTTTATTCTTTTTATTCATTTTATCATTTTATTGATTTGATCTGATTTAATTGATTTATTGTTTTTAGCTGATTGCTCTTCAGTACCCTGTACAGCACTTTGGTCCTCCTCTGGTTGTTTTAAAGCGCTTTATAAATAAAGTTGGATTGGATTGGATTGGATTGGATGACAGAGGATGACGAGAAACGCATCAAGCTGAGCGCCCATTGGTTCAACACAGGTGCATCACAAACCCACAGTGAAGTGTAGAAACTTCAATTTTACATCTATCTACATCATATTCCAAGCTGTCACTCCATATTTTACATAAATACCACCTGGAATGCCTACATTAAAATATAAATAAGGAATCTGAAGATCTGTGTTATTTGAGCAGTGAGTGTGGGTGGCGCTAATGCATGTTTTAATTTGTTTACAAACCGCTGTTAAACCAAACTGTAGAAGAAGAAAAGCAGCAGCGAGTGTGCCGTCGGGGGTGTTCGACTTGTTGACGCCTCGCCTGACTGTGCTCGCCTGCTCTCGTCTGCTTTCCAGGCGAGGCGACAGTCATCTCAAACGAGCCTTGAGGTTTCCCCCGCGCTGTAGCTAGTTAAGGTGGAATGTTTCCTTTTCCTTCAAGCCACGAGTTGATGCTGTGTGAATCATTTAGCCCACCTTAAATATAGTTAAGGTGGAATGTTTCCTTCTTTCTTCAAGCCGCGAGTTGATGCTGTGTGAATAATTCAGCCCACCTTAAATATAGGATGAATGACAACGTTGTCAAGTTTCACTCGTTTTATTGGCTCGACTATAACAGACTGTTTCTGACTTTTCACTTGAAGTCTTCTTACAGAAACCTTTTCCCATGTGATGATGAGGAACAAATAAACTATCTGCCATCAATGTCTTTGTCAGATTTAGATTCAAGATTCACTTTAATAACTTAATTTAGAAGATCTACATTAAGTCTCATACTGTATTTTCAAACGAGCATCAAAAACCTTCTCTACCTGTCTGCAGTTCCTCCACCTGCCTCTGGGTGTCGTTCACTCCACCTCTGAGGGACAACACTGCAGAGTCTTGAGCTGGAAGACAGAGACAAATCATTGTATTGAGTTGACTTATCGAGTAGCCTAATACACACTATAGAAATATTATACGAATATTATAGAAATATAATCATGGTTATCTGTCTCTCTCCCTGCTTTTGTGTGTCTGTGTGTGTGTGTGTGTGTGTGTGTGTGTGTGTGTGTGAGAGAGTGTGTGTGAGTGTGTGTGTGTGTGTGTGTGTGTGTGTGTGTGTGTGTGTTGATAGATTTCTCTCCCCAATCTCTATTTTTTGATCAAACATTTCCTCCATAGGCCCAGTTTGGACTCAACAGAAGGTGGATACTTCAGCATGGCGGCCCTGCATGCTGATATGAAAATATGCAATTACAGAGATGATCTTGTCATTTGTTAATTCAAATATATCTTTAATTATGTTTAAATGTTCTGTTCTAGGTCATAGGAGGAGCGGCTGAGTTTGTGTAATGATGAACTTTCTTCATTTCCATTAGGAGACGTGCTGGCCTTGGGGATTAACCAGTAGAGGGTTTAGTGGAAATTGAACAATGTTTTGTGTGTGACAAGCTGTTGTTTTAAGCCTTGTTTAAGGAAGGTCTGGAGAACATTACACAGGGTCTCGGATGGCCGGGTGGATAAGCTGCACAAGGACGGTCATTTAGGATATGGTCGGGGCAGAGGTCACGGAGATCGGCTGACAAAAGGACATTCTTTTAATGTCTCTGCTCAGTCACTTAGTCACTTTGGGATAGGGACTGGAAAACAACACAGAGTTTATGGCTTTCTCTAAGACAAATGGCTGCAGAGCATCAACAGAGGAGGTGGGAGACACATTCCACAAAGCCCCCAGAGGAGGGGTTTCTGTGAGAAGCATCACAGTGTTGTATGTATATTGATGCATATGGTGCATATATATCTTACTGATTGACTGACTGGTTTTGATATCTGATATGAAATAAAGTTTAAGAGCATACATTAGATGCGCTGATTTTTCCACAGAGAAGAGAAGACATGCTCAAGTACACAGCACCAATGAGAGGAGTCTGATGGCTGATGTTGTGTGTTGATCAACTTCAATTTGTCCCACTTGATACACAAGGAGAGTGCTATCATATTTAGATAAATAATAGCCTATTATATTATTGTAATTATAGAATGGGAAATAAAGGTATAGTCGAATTAGTTAATAAGTGGTAATTGATAAGAGTTTCTCATCCGGGTTAATCAGGGTGAGTTTTTCTCTGTTTTGATTGAAGAATACGCTCTCACTCTGGTTACACCCTTTGGGTGGTTACAGACCGAGAGACAGTAAGTCTGAACTGTAAGATGTTTTAAATCCAGTTCAGACTGGGATTAACCCATGATTTAGCTGAATTTGATCTTATCCAGAATATAGTTTAAGTTTATCAAGTCTAACAATAACCTTACATAATGTTCTAAAACTAGGACTTTAATAGGTAAATAGCTAAATTAGCTGACCCAAATTATAAGAATCAAAATAGGAATTTAAAGTAAATATATTGACAGTTGCTTTGGTAGATAGGAACCAATAGATAACTATTTCAAGGGAGGGTTAGTATGTGACCTCCAGTGGAAGCCAGGTCACAGGATGTGGACAGAGAGGAGGAGAAAAACACGCCTGTCAAGTAGGTGACGACCAATACCAGCACAGCAGTGAAGGATGACACTAGATGGAGGAGGAACCATACCGGAAGACAAACGCCCCCAAGGAAATGTACTTTAAAAGCACAGGCAAAAGAAAAGGGGGGGGTCGGTTTGCAGGGGTCTTCTTTTGACCTGCTACATATTTTGCTGTGAGGGAGAGACCACTGGAAAATCCACCTCAGAGATCTCTGAATGGGTAATATAAATACTTGATCTGTCTTTGTACTGAATATGCTAAATCCTCTATATAAAATAATGTTCTAAATATCAGAATTGCTTGTTGTATTGATTTTTCATATATCTGGAATAATTGGACACTGGAAAGGTATTAACATATGTCACACCTTCTGATGAGAGTGGGCTGTTTTTAATTAGGTTGAACGAGGTACAGAGAAATCCTTTCCATCAAATGGTGACCCTCGACGCGATTCCAGAGAAAAAAGTAAGCATTCTGATCAAGCATTTTCAGGAGAACAGTGGGTAACAAATCCCGGGAAAAATATCAATAAAGGGTTTACGGATTACCTTTTTCATAAAAATATCTGCATTGGCTATTCTAAATTATTGTTACACTAACTGAATTCCAAAAATGCTGTAATTTATCAATCAAATTTAGGAACCTGTACAAAGCTGGTCAGACACGTGTTTTGATATTTTGGAAAGACCTGTGGGCGAGATTGTACGTCAAAAACATCTGCCCAAGGCCGCTAGCATATGTGAGGGGATAAAAGTAACTTTCTCAAGATCATATTGCTGATTGAGTGCATGTGAGGAATAACAGTAATTTTCCAAAATCATAGCAAAGATATGTATTTATACAGAACCGGCGAGTTCTGGAGAATTCCGCTTTGTAAAGAGGGCATTAATGCTCAGGTTTTTGCATTTTATTGTAATATATCTTGAAGGTTTTGGTATAATATGAATTGTGAAAAAATCAGCTAACTAAGATCATAAAAGATTATTTAAAATGGGGAAGAAATAACACTGAATTGTCTAATAATAGTAATAATATCCATATTTTGAGTTGAATTTTAGATTCTTCCAATTTATGTTGCTATGTAAATTAGACACAAAGGTTTATGCTATAAATTCAAACAACAAGGTGAATTTAATGCAAGATTAGGTCACGTTGGGTTAGTATTCCTTTGTATTTTTGTGTTATACTGCTTTATGATCCATAACTTTGCTGTAAGTTTGAGAAGAAGAGAATGAATGTAAATGATTTTTAAATTCACTGTGCAGGGACGCCTGTCACAGTGGAACGGTAATATGTAAGAGTATAGTATATAAATAGAATCAACCATATTTTGACGCTTATGAAAAAACTGTTTGTGGAAAAATACACCACAAGTTGATGCGCGCAGCTTCTAACCAAGGGTCCGGGTGCAGGCAAATGGCCACGGCTGTGATGGTGCTGGCACTTTTACTGTCTGAGTGGGCTCTGGAATGTGGCAGGAGAAGTCTGTGAGGAAACGCCGCCCCGTCTGGCAGGCGGAGAATTGTAGATAGCCTAATATTGTTAAGAAATGGCAAATTTGGTCATGGAATGTGACCTCCAAATTATTCAATTTATTGGAGAACAATTCGAGTATTAAGCGACGTTTGGCTATTTCACTGAGCATTAGGCTTGCCGTTACCAAATAGCCTATTAGATTATTGATTATATTTGGCTGCATGCGCGGGAACACTGAGGTAATGTTATTTTAAAATAAGAGCCTTTGGCAAGCAAATTCTGAGGAATCGATATTTGATCAAACTGCGTGAATAACATGTTTTTTGGCCAAAACGTGGGATCTTTTCCCTCGGTCTGGCCTACGCCCTGCACCCTAAATTTGCGGCTAGGCCGTCCTGCAACACGGGCGTCAGTAGGCCGTCGTGAAGTCAGCTCACACTTACAGTAAAACGACCATGGAGCCGGGATTAATATTGCATGAAATAAGTCACGCTATGCACAAAAGCGAGTCTGAAAATCAACACCGCAGTATTGTAGTAATTATAGTAAACGATTGACTGTTAAATCAAAACAGACATCGACAACCTTTATTTAGTTTTTGTCTGCCTGTTAGTCTGTCTGTCTGTCTGTTTGTTTGTCTTTTATCTGTTGGTCGCAAGCAAAGCAAACTTCGCATCTCGATGGGCAGTGTGTGCCCTCAGTCTGGATTTGAGTGTGTGTGTGTTTGCTCATGTGTGGCGCTTCCATGTAGACAGATGATCAGGATCGCATCACACTTTTCGTATTTTTCTGAGTTTTGCCTCTCCTCCGTCCGTCTATGTGTTAACTCTGTAAAGCAGTAGCAGGCAGAATCGATTCACTTGTAGATTGGCTGAGCAGCATCACGTGTGATGAGATACAGTGTATGCATTGGTCTGTGAGCTTCCTGACAGATAAACCTGTAGTACCGTAAAGGCTAGAAAAGCCTGTGCCGGTTAGAATGAAGACGCTCCGTGAAAATGTAACTATTTAATGATTTGTTGGTTATAGGGCTCGGTCCGGATGGAACGGCGTCTAGGTCTGGATGTGGACCGCTTGGAAAAACGCTGTGTTTGTTGTTCTTGGGAAGGGGGTTTGAGGCGCTGTGTTGTTTGAGGTGAATGTGTGTGTCTGTATGCCTGTGCTGATAGGAGAATGGAGAGTGTGTTTGTGTGTATGCGCGAAAGGGGAGAGCATGAGGGGGTGTGTGTGTGTGTTTGTGTGTGAGCCATGTTAGAGAAAGAAGCGGAGTTTCCGGCTGTTTCCAGCGGAGGGAGAGGATTGCTGACGCGGCGAAACTCAGAGAGAAACGCCGCTGGCGGGTCCGGCTCGGGGGGGCTAAGCAGCTGTACATCAGGTAGAGGTGGTTTTCTTTCAGGGCTGGTACAGTACGGGCCAAGGAGGGTCTGACAGCGAGCAGAGCACCAGACGCGGCTTGTACCGGGCGGTGGCGAGCCAGCAGCTACCGGAATGGCCAGAAGGGTGTCGCGCGTTACTTTTGTCTGTTAAAATGAAGTTGGTAATGTACATTTTGATGCAAGGGGGAACAAACCCTTTCAGAGGAACTTGTAACACCAAACTGTCTGTTTTGCTGCAGCTCGCAGTGCTGTTTTGTCCAGGACCTTGCTGGATCTGTTGAGAGGTAAAGGGGGGCTGCTCGAGTGGTGTAGGCTCCTTGAGCAAGGCATTACATCAGGGCAGCGCTGCTGTAAGTGGCTGATTATGTAGGCTATAAGTTCCATGTTTGAGTTGATTTGAGTGTGATAATTTGAGATAGATAGGATTTTATGATACTGCATGAGTGATGGGTGGATGCCGGGTGTGAAATTTGATAGAAACGGATGTCATTGTTGATGATGCTGATAGTATGGGGCGTGAACGTTCATTGTTTCTATGGAGAATGAAAGCATTGATTATAATATTTAGATTGGCGAAATGGTGCTGTGTTTTGTCGGTGTGGTTGTGATATGTGAAATGATGTCTGTTCAGTTTTGGAACATTCTTGATGACATCATTTGTGGTAGGGGTAGCCTACTGGAGTTTCAGTGAGGATTGATTGGCGGGGAGGGTTCATTAATGATTATTCGTTTGAGGTGTCAATTGATCTGATGATTATTGATAGTTGTGTGATTAATTTAGACCAAGGGGGGGTCCCCATACATTGTGGAATGCATGGTGAATGAATGCGGAGAATATAGAATGGACCCAGATGGAAGGTTAAATCTCAGCAAAAAACACACTGACTCAGATATAATAAATTATGAAAAATAAAATAGATTGGACTGGGAAATTACAGCAGTGGGGAACACTGAATACTGTACATTATATAGTAATACGTACTGAATAGAAAGTTTGCAGTGACACATAAAAGAACAATAGTTATATGATGAGTTTGTTTAGTTGACAACTTTGCATAAATGAAGGGTTTGTTGATTAACTTGAAAATTCTCTCTGTCATCACTATAGAAGAACTAGCTCAGACCCAGGTAAGATACACTATCATTTTTCCGTTTGAGAAAAGCTACACATAGTTAAATTTATACTTAAAGTACGCTGGAGAGGTTTTTAAAAGTATTTATAAATAAGTCAATGCCCTCTGAGGACAGACAGTCTTGAGTTTGCGTTTGAAGTATTGTGAACAATGTTGGCCCTCACTGTTTTACCTAGTGGGGTTATGCCATCCCCAAAATTACTCAAGTGAACTGCCAGGGGTCTAGCCCGCCCCTCCCCCACTCACAGCACCTTCTGGGGTTACCCTCCGCCCCATTGTTTATTGCCACAAGTCTACAAGGTCAATACATTGTCACTCTGTAAGCTATGAATGTTCACTCAGGAGTCATCTTGTTTATGAGGATTCATTGCAATCAAATTATAAAAGTAAACAATTGGATATGTACTCACAGAGTATCTCAAACATTATCTGCCATACAAGCGACTTGTTGTACTAATAAGAATACAAGAAATTATTTTGTTTAAAATACAGGCACATTGTGAAATCTGATGTTTACAGGTACAGTGGTACGTCACCAGAGGACCACACACTGGGACAATTCCAATATCGAAGATGTGGGTTTCATTTTTGCATAGTGGGATCTAAGCAAATCATCATGCACTCATCTGGTTACAAATGGAATCAAGGGGGTATGGGTGCAAATTGGGACAAGGGGGCAACCAAAATATGACGAATTTGGAAATGATTAGATGCACTAATGGGGTTAAGTTGTGTTTGTGCTGAGGTTTAATGTTGTCTAAGTGGGTTCCAGGAAAAATATGGGAACAGTTATGCTACTGAATGAACTGAATGTTGTTGTTAGGGGGGTTTCAACTGGGGGTTATGTTAGATTCAATAAGGAGCAAAGATGAAGAGCCAAGTTGAAGAATATGTTTAAGATAACTCAAATCACAGTGCTATAATATGCTATGTTTCAGGAGAAGTAATTGGACCGTCCGGTGCCGCATTGGGACGAAATAATGGAGTAAAAAGTTCACACCTATAGAATAGGTGTGAAAGGGGGATTGATAGATTTCTCTCCCCAATCTCTATTTTTTGATCAAACATTTCCTCCATAGGCCCAGTTTGGACTCAACAGAAGGTGGATACTTCAGCATGGCGGCCCTGCATGCTGATATGAAAATATGCAATTACAGAGATGATCTTGTCATTTGTTAATTCAAATATATCTTTAATTATGTTTAAATGTTCTGTTCTAGGTCATAGGAGGAGCGGCTGAGTTTGTGTAATGATGAACTTTCTTCATTTCCATTAGGAGACGTGCTGGCCTTGGGGATTAACCAGTAGAGGGTTTAGTGGAAATTGAACAATGTTTTGTGTGTGACAAGCTGTTGTTTTAAGCCTTGTTTAAGGAAGGTCTGGAGAACATTACACAGGGTCTCGGATGGCCGGGTGGATAAGCTGCACAAGGACGGTCATTTAGGATATGGTCGGGGCAGAGGTCACGGAGATCGGCTGACAAAAGGACATTCTTTTAATGTCTCTGCTCAGTCACTTAGTCACTTTGGGATAGGGACTGGAAAACAACACAGAGTTTATGGCTTTCTCTAAGACAAATGGCTGCAGAGCATCAACAGAGGAGGTGGGAGACACATTCCACAAAGCCCCCAGAGGAGGGGTTTCTGTGAGAAGCATCACAGTGTTGTATGTATATTGATGCATATGGTGCATATATATCTTACTGATTGACTGACTGGTTTTGATATCTGATATGAAATAAAGTTTAAGAGCATACATTAGATGCGCTGATTTTTCCACAGAGAAGAGAAGACATGCTCAAGTACACAGCACCAATGAGAGGAGTCTGATGGCTGATGTTGTGTGTTGATCAACTTCAATTTGTCCCACTTGATACACAAGGAGAGTGCTATCATATTTAGATAAATAATAGCCTATTATATTATTGTAATTATAGAATGGGAAATAAAGGTATAGTCGAATTAGTTAATAAGTGGTAATTGATAAGAGTTTCTCATCCGGGTTAATCAGGGTGAGTTTTTCTCTGTTTTGATTGAAGAATACGCTCTCACTCTGGTTACACCCTTTGGGTGGTTACAGACCGAGAGACAGTAAGTCTGAACTGTAAGATGTTTTAAATCCAGTTCAGACTGGGATTAACCCATGATTTAGCTGAATTTGATCTTATCCAGAATATAGTTTAAGTTTATCAAGTCTAACAATAACCTTACATAATGTTCTAAAACTAGGACTTTAATAGGTAAATAGCTAAATTAGCTGACCCAAATTATAAGAATCAAAATAGGAATTTAAAGTAAATATATTGACAGTTGCTTTGGTAGATAGGAACCAATAGATAACTATTTCAAGGGAGGGTTAGTATGTGACCTCCAGTGGAAGCCAGGTCACAGGATGTGGACAGAGAGGAGGAGAAAAACACGCCTGTCAAGTAGGTGACGACCAATACCAGCACAGCAGTGAAGGATGACACTAGATGGAGGAGGAACCATACCGGAAGACAAACGCCCCCAAGGAAATGTACTTTAAAAGCACAGGCAAAAGAAAAGGGGGGGGTCGGTTTGCAGGGGTCTTCTTTTGACCTGCTACATATTTTGCTGTGAGGGAGAGACCACTGGAAAATCCACCTCAGAGATCTCTGAATGGGTAATATAAATACTTGATCTGTCTTTGTACTGAATATGCTAAATCCTCTATATAAAATAATGTTCTAAATATCAGAATTGCTTGTTGTATTGATTTTTCATATATCTGGAATAATTGGACACTGGAAAGGTATTAACATATGTCACACCTTCTGATGAGAGTGGGCTGTTTTTAATTAGGTTGAACGAGGTACAGAGAAATCCTTTCCATCAGTGTGTGTGTGTATGTGTATGTGTGTGTGAGAGAGTGTGTGAGTGTGTGTGTGACGTGTGTGTGTGCCTGCCCTGATCATTTATCTCGCTCTGATTAGACACAGAGTGTAAACGTTTAAGTTTAGCTCATTGGAAGGTCAGTTATTTATCTGTAGGCTTCAAATCCTCTTGTTTCACTCAATGGTCTTTGTGCCCTGGCATGTGGCCTTGTGCCCGCGGGGGAAAACATAAAAAAGGAAAAAAGCGACACAGAGAGCCAAATGGCCTTGCCCCTAAAATGAGGAAATTACTAGCATAGGCCAGGGTGGTTTTTAGGACTTGGAAAGATAAGGGACTGAGCGCAGAACATCAGGGACTGAGCCCAGAACATCAGAACACCAGGGACTGAGCCCAGAACATCAGAACATCAGGGACTGAGCGCAGAGCATCAGGGACTGAGCCCAGAACATCAGGGGCTGAGCCCAGAACATCAGAACATCAGGGGCTGAGCCCAGAACATCAGAACATCAGGGACTGAGCCCAGAACATCAGAACATCAGGGACTGAGCCCAGAACATGAGGGACTGAGCCCAGAACATGAGGGACTGAGCCCAGAACATCAGGGACTGAGCCCAGAACATCAGAACATCAGGGACTGAGCGCAGAGCATCAGGGACTGAGCTCAGAACATCAGGGGCTGAGCCCAGAACATCAGAACATCAGGGACTGAGTCCAGAACATCAGAACATCAGGGACTGAGCCCAGAACATGAGGGACTGAGCCCGAAACATCAGGGACTGAGCCCAGAACATCAGAACATCAGGGACTGAGCGCAGAGCATCAGGGACTGAGCCCAGAACATCAGGGGCTGAGCCCAGAACATCAGAACATCAGGGGCTGAGCCCAGAACATCAGAACATCAGGGACTGAGCCCAGAACATCAGAACATCAGGGACTGAGCCCAGAACATCAGGGACTGAGCCCAGAACATCAGAACATCAGGGGCTGAGCCCAGAATATCAGGGGCTGAGCCCAGAACATCAGAATATCAGGGACTGAGCCCAGAAAAAAAATGTCTTGCCTGCTTTAGCTCGTGCACATGTTGAAATATATTTTTTGTCTCTTAAAGTCTTTTTACTGTAACACCTCTCCTCTGGTCTGGTCTGCTATTTTTTGTGCAATATTTTATTTTTCAATTTTCAGAAGATGAAAAACAAGCCAACAAACAAACCAACAAAAAACGAATAAAAACAAACTCAGACACCCATCCCATGCAAGGACTCCATGAGAAATCAGCTGGGCAAGTTACTCGTTGCTTAAACCTCGTCAAGTAGGCCAGAAACGGGTCCCAGATAATTGAAAACTTCCTAAGTGAGTTTCTCCTCAGGGACCTGATTCTCTCCATATGCACAACCGAGACCATGTCTGTCAGCTTGCCACAGCTGAAAACAGGGTGGAGAGGGAGACTTCCACTCCTTCAAAATGAGTCTCTTGGCGACAGTCGTCCCCTGCGTCAGAGACTGCTGCTCTTCTGCTATGATTGATTGATTGATTGATTGATTCAAGTGTCATGCCCTCCCTGGTGCCCAGCCCTCATGGGTTTACAATTCACACGTAAAATACAACAATAAAACATGGCAACAATGGTACAATGAAGGGGTTACATTAAACAACTGGTCTGTGAGCGCCCACCCCTTCTTTACGAGGTAGTCAAAATCAAACGACCAATCTGGTTTAGCTATAACTGAGCTAGCCAATTACAGCACACCAACAAGCAGGGCTGGAAAGAGTACACAAAACAACCTACTCAAGTAGAAGTGATGAAATGTTACTTAAAGCCCCATTCAGCAACTTTTCCAAGTTTTGATTTTGGAGAAACAGCGCCCTCTGGGTGCCATAGTATCGGTTCAAAGTAAACAAAACACAGTGCCAGACAGCTCTATGTACATGTTGTGACATCGGGTACTCACCACGTGATGAAATAATAATCCATAGTTACGTGAAACGTCATTTTCGTAGCAAACCCGCACCGAGTTATTTCCTTGTTTTCGTTTTTCACCAAACTGCTTAGTCCCAGGAGAAGTCTTTCAAATACCGCCATCTGCTTGCTACCCAGGCACTTATATGTACTTAACCTAACTAACTTAACCTAACTAACTATCCGGTGTGCACAACATTGTCAGACTAAACTCCGGCTGACACCCCAAAAACCTACAATCCACTACAGAAAAATGTATATTGTTTGTTTATTAACTGGCCCCTGGCCTCCTATCATTTCACGAAAGTGGCCCCTGGGCAAAGCAAGTTGAGTATCCCTGCTTTAGAGGGTGGTGTGTGACCATAGAGGTGACATTCTCCCTGTTACAAGTCACTCTACCATCTTCAATGACTAAAAAGCTGTTATATTAAGGTGAAAAAGTTACTGATTGGGGCTTTAAGTATTATAAGTAAAATCACTGGTTTAAAAAATCTACTTCAGTCAAAGTAAAGCTCATTTAAAATGCACTCAGAGTAAAAGTTGCTTTTACATTTTTGTGGGCGTGCGGGATTATATCATTTCAAACTAGGTAATTATTATTTCTCACTTTCTACAAGTTCATCCTCAACTTCAACCAACCCATTTAGATTTAGGTCTGCAGAAGTGTTTTCTAACTCATCCGTCTCCATCTCCTTTGTGATTATAAGCGCCAACATATTCTTGTTGCTGTCTGACCGTCTGTCTGCCTGTCTGTCTGTCTGTCTGTCTGTCTGTCTGTCTGTCTGTCTGTCTGTCTGTGTCTGCCTGTCTGTCTGCCTGTCTGTCTGTCTGTCTGTCTGTCTGTCTATCTGTCTGCCTGTCTCTCTGTCTGTCTGTCTGTCTGTCTGCCTGCCTGCCTGTCTGTCTGCCTGTCTGTCTCTCTGTCTGTCTGCCTGTCTGCCTGTCTGTCTGTCTGTCTGTCTGTCTGTCTGCCTGTCTCTCTGTCTGTCTGCCTGTCTGTCTGCCTGTCTGTCTGTCTGTCTGTCTGCCTGTCTGTCTGTCTGCCTGTCTGTCTGTCTGTCTGTCTGTCTGTCTGCCTGTCTCTCTGGATAGATAGATAATCTATCTATCTAGCATCTATCTATCATAGATAGATAGATGTCTGTCTGTCTGTCTGTCTGTCTGTCTGTCTGTCTGTCCATCCAGCCATCCATCAGGCATGCAATGATCCAGTCTTATTTTTTTCTCCCTGGTCTCCACAAGTTGTACAATGTACAATTTGATTCAAGGGGGTAAAAACTAGGGATGCACCGATCGATCGGCACGTGACCGGAAATGGCCGATTTTCACGTGATTGGCCTCGATCGGTGATCTGCGCCGGTCACTCTAAATAGCCGATTCTGTGAGCCGATTTTCACATGACGTGCGCGCACCCCAAAGCACCGAGACAGGCTCCCAGCCACCACACCACACATGCCAGCATACCTTCCTTGTTGTGGAATTTTTTCACCATCAGTGAAGTAGACAAAGCTCGCAGTTTGTCACACATGCTAGTCGAAAATAAGCCGTGGAGACAGAGCGGCCGAGTCCCGCTCGGCTGGAGTCGAGTCTGAGCGGCTCGCTTCACCTCACTGGCCCCTCTCTCTCTGCTCTCTCTTCCCGGGAAGCAGTGCTGCAGCAAACCGCCACCGCGCACAGCCGGCTTAATGGCGAGGTGAACGCGAGCATTGTGTCCAGTATAACCATTCCGGACATAATAATAAAAATAAAAACGGACTCACAAGTATGCAAGGTTTTCTGTGCGTGACGATCTTTTTTCGGATGGCAGATAAAAAAAAACGCATACGAAAGTTCGGACTGTGTGTAAACTCCGCCTGATATTCAGACTGAAGATCGTTACTGTAACTCATAAACTCATTTCCCCTCTACTCAAGAGGACTGGTCTGGAGCCAGGCTATAAACTCCTTGTCCATGGATCATTTTGATGTTCTGTTGCACCTGTTTTCTTTTGGAAAAGTAAATGCATGATAGCTGTGGGATATAGGCTATTGGATTTAATTTAATTTTTGTGTTCATTGTATTTGCACACAAAAAAGCTCTGTCCAGTAGCCTAACCTGGAACACTTTTATTTTGAGATGTGTTTGAGTGAGATGGTCCTACTTCATGCAAATGATAAGAATTGTTCTATGAATCTTAATTTTCAAACAAAGTTACAAAAACGTTTGTGTAAGCTGTCAATTGTTGTTCTTAGAGAGAAAATCGGAATCGGCAAAAATCGGTATCGGCAAGTCAGACTATTCAAAAATCGGAAATCGGAATCGGCCAAGAAAATGGCAATCGGTGCATCTCTAGTAAAAACCCTTTCAGAATACAACACAAACTGTCTATTTTGCTGCAACTCGACAGTGCTGCTTAATCCAGAACCTTACTTCCTGGAACTCTTGAGAGTAAAAAACTGCTCCATTGGAGTGAATGGAGATGTCGGAACTCTTCTATTATATGGCTCTGGGTTAGCTAAAGCAACACTGACAGACAGACTAAACATGTGCAGCTACTTAGGTTAGCTAAAGCCAACACTGACAGACAGACTAGAGAGATAAGCTGCGTTTAACATTAGGCTACAGTGCAGAAGTCAACACCAAACCATTGACAGTGCAACAGTGGTGACGGAGTGAACAGGTTTCGCCTCCCTGACCGCTGTTTGTCACAGTTCACTTTTACGTTTTTTTCACCTTCTTCTTTTATTGCCAGAGGGATAAATCCACTTCATCTTTCAGTCAGTCAGTCAGTCAGTCAGTCAGCAGACTTAACGTGTAGCTACTGTTTACACATTGATGCACACTAAACACTTTGTAGCTACTGTTTACACATTGACACACACTAAACACTTTGGAAGAGGTGGAGGGAGGCTAGGGCGGCTGAAAGAGTGTTGAAGGTAAGAGGTAAGAGTTGACACATTTACTTTTGACAGCGCCGCTGTTGGCCAATCACAACAGCACACGAACCGTGGCAGCCAATCAGAGGTGTCTCCTCCAGGCCAAAATGGCAGTATTGCTGTGCACTGGTGTTGCAATGGATTGATTAGTTGTCACTTCTGATCAATGCAAGTTCCTTTGCTCAATTATTGTTATTATTTTGCGGGGCCTTTACAGTGTTGGAGGCCTTAAGCAAGCTGTGTAGTGAGCGTATAGGGCGGACCGGCACTGTCCGGTGCACTTTGGAGACGTATAGGATTAAATGGGTCTTGGCGGTCGCAAAAGACTCTTCTCTCCTTTTCCAGGAAGCTCATTGGTTCTTGGGTGGTGCCTTTTAAGGTTTAATCTTATCCTTGCAACTTAACCTGCTCTGGACCAGGTTAACTCTGAAGCATAAGTTGCTATGGAAATATATGTCGGTAAGAAGTTAACTAGCGTCGTAGCACGGCAAACCCAGGGTTAAACCTGAAGTTACCTCGCTAAGCCACTAATCTTGCTTCGTGGTATAGGCCTCAGGTGTTTTGTTGAAACATTGACAGATGAGTTTGAGGTCAAATTAAAGTCTTTTTGAAAGGAAATGATTCAAGCTAATTGTGAATTGTTGTGTCAGCAGCCACGTGCAGGTTGGTTCAAGAAATTACATCTGTCATTTGAAAAACAAACATGACATCTGCTCTGACAAAATCACTGAGAGCACAAAATGAAAGTAATTCTGATCCTTTCTGAAGATGTGACAGCTTGGTGATGAAGATGAACAGGTGACAGCTTGGTGATGAAGATGAACAGTTGACAGCTTGGTGATATACCGTAATTTTCGGACTATAAGCCGCGGCTTTTTTCCCATTTTTCGACCCTTAAATAACGGTGCGGCTAATCTATGGATTTTTACAGCTAACGGCCACTAGGGGACCTCCTAAATCTATGGATTTTGGTACGAGAGACAGAACGAGAGCAAGACAGACAGACATTACGAGAGCGAGACCCTGATTGGATGATGTTGCAAAAAATGTGCCTCGCGACCTGATTGGAGCACTGTGCCACTACGCTCTCTCAGCCACTACTGTAAAACACCCTCCCTCCTCCCACCCTCCCTCGCTCCGGGGGGAAAATGGCGGCGATTGAGCCAGAAAGACAGTCTGAATGAAATTGAATGTAACGTTCCCAATTCTATGTATTACATTCTAAAAAATTAACGGCAACATTTTGGAAGGCTAAGCCACACAACTAGCTCGTTGTAATCTAACATCATGCTTCAAAAGATGGAGAACTGGCTGTGTTACGACGATGAGGGTAAGGACTCAAAACGGTCTCAGCTGATAAGACACAGAGATCTCTGTTACAGGCATTAAAACACCTGCGGCTTATAGTCCAGTGCGGCTTATATATGTACACATCATTCAATTTAGCTGCTGCGGCTTATATTCAGGTGCACCTTATAGTCCGAAAATTACGGTACATATTTGCCAAGTCGAGTCAGTTTTTAAATATGTAGCACATTTCATGCACAAGCAGCTCAGTGTGCTTCACAGAAAATATTCTGAATTAAAACAATAGTAATACATAATACAAAACAACACAAAATACAAGATAAATAAATAAACATAAAAAATAAATAAATAATAAGGGCAATAAAATATATCTGAAGAAAACAATGCTAAAGAAAAAGAAGATGTCGAATAACACAAGAGTGCAACATGGCTCTTAACCAGAGGAGGTTTTTCCAGTGAGGCATAGGAGGATGGTCCTCCTCTATTAGATTGGGGATTTTATATTAAAAAAAATATATAAAAAAAAATATATATATATTTTTATTTTTATATTTTTCATTTTTCATATTTTTTTTAATAATAAAATATCAATCAAATGTGTTTTTTCTTATGTGCAGACGCTCATTTTTTCATTCATTATAGCTCCCCATGCAGACGAGTCACTCTGGCCCTGGTCCCGGCATGGAGGAGGAGATTAAAAAAACATTCGCCCTGTGGGCGTTTATTTATTTGGTAATTTATCTAATGAAAAATATGATTGGTTGAAAAACACTTGCAATTCACGGAGAACCGTGAGAGTGATGTGTTTTCCAACCAATCAGATTGAGCTGGAAGTGCTTACTTCCAGCTCAATCTGATTGGTTGGAAAACACATCACGCCCTTTGAAACCAGGTGAAATCTAATTGGTTGTTCCACTGCCTGATCTGTGGTCTCTCACGCTGAATCAAGTACTAGGAAGTGAAATCCACTGCCTGACCTGACAGGAAGGATTTATGACTTTTACTGAGACAGTTAGCAGCATATCATATTTCCCTCTTATTTTTATTTACTTTTTTATCAATCAGTAAGTGTTCACAAGCCAGACAGTCGTTGATATTGGATTACCACCAAAACGAGTTTCGAGTTGCGGGGAGAATTGAGCTGCGCGATACGGCTTTTTGCAATGTCAGAAAACTGGAATATTTGCAACGTCTCGACTGCAGCGTTTCCCCTACAGACAGCACGGATATTCAAGTAAGTCAATTGATTTCAAGTTATCCGAACCTTCTATTAAATTCGGCGTGGAAATGGTTCACCGAGCAGCGCTATTTTTGTCGTATTGAAGTTTCATCCTGTAATTTCTTATACTAAAACCCGCGAACCTTAAATTCACATATTTTTTAACTGAATTTGGCCTGAAAATCGATAGCTGACAGCGCGCTCAATTTTAAAGCTTGAGTGGTGATCTTTATATCATATGAAAGTAGAAGAAATAAGGAATCGATTGGGATGAAGCATGTCAACCTAGGATGTCAGGAAGGGGGGGGGGGTAAATAACGCTCCAAAGTTGATAACTAAACGAGTAGTGCAGCACTGTGCACAGGAAGACACACTCTCGTTCCAGATGTAATTAAGTGTAATTTAACGCTATTTGACAACAGTTTCGGCCATAGACTTTGTCAAGTATCATACAAACAGTGCAAGACAGCCATTATAAAGACAGGTTAGCTGATTGAATGGACAACACCTGTCTTGTGAAAGCACACCTGAGTGTGAGACATCATAGGATGAGTCATGCAATAATAGGCTACATTTTCGGTACTGGTGCAGATTAATCAAAACATTGATGTCACAGGTAGGCTGTATACCATAATATATCATGAATCTATGTGAATAAATAGATTTATATAAATAGTAATCACAGCCTAATGCATAGAGATAAATCCTGAAACCTTCTCGCAACAGTTCTAGCCTAAGCCAGTGGTTTTCAAAGTGGGCTATTTTCACTATAATTCCATGCCATCCATAAGTAACACAATCTAAGATAGTGTAGAAGTGAGTAACTAGGCTAATTATAACCATAACAGCACAAATAATTGACAAAAATCTCGAAATAAATATACAGTATTTACTCTGAGAAATGAAATAATGAGAAAAGGAACAATTATTGATGGTTAAAACTGAATAATGACATCACAACAGTCTAATCCTAATGCTAATTTAAAATGAGATTTGGGCGTTTTGGGCAAAAACTGCTTGTGGGTGAGAGTATCAGCAGCAGAGCAGATGTCATATTTTCCCTGGGACCGCCTCAGGTGCCAGGTGCTCTTCCGTCCTGTAGTCCTCTCACTGGGTGCTAATGCAATGCTCCTCACTGGGTGGAAAGCTAAGAGGCTTGACAGCAGGGGCGGTTCTAGGCCGTTTTTGGGTGGGCTTTAGCCCACCCAAAAATAGTCTCAGCCCACCCAAAAAAATAGAGGCAAAAAAAAAGTTTTTTTTTTTTTTTTTCTTCTTCTCCTCTCCAAATCCATGGTGGTCATTAGTAGCAGTTTCTGACTACACTCAATGCCCTGTGTGCGTGTTTCCCCCCCCCCTCTATGTTCTTAGGGTGGGCTGAGACAAAAATTTAGGGGGGTTCAGCCCACCCGAAAAGTTTCTAGAACCGCGGCTGCGTAGGCGCTCCCTCCTCCATCTATCTGCCTAATCCCACATCACTTCACACAGGTCACACACACAGTAGGCTACAGCAGTGAAGTGGTCCTCCACAGTCCACACAATCGTTCTCCCCACTCATGATCAATGAAACTGAGGTGAGCATTGAGCAGTCAGAGTCGTTAGTAGTTACTTAACACATTGACTGCCAGCCTTTTTTCAATGCTGTAGGTAAGTTCTGCCAGGTTTTTTTTTGAGGATTCTAGGCTCATTTTACAAGAGCCGAGGATTCTTTTCTGTTAGGACTTCGTGAACACCAATCATCTAAAAATAACTAATAGAATGTGTGCTTTCTCTGTCTAAAAGAGTTAGTTTGTAGAGTTAGTAGTTATGTAAGCATTAGCAATTGAATACAGCATGGTTTCAGCGTCAGAAAAAATATTCAGAGATAAACAGCTTTTTGTGAAATTCGATAGAACAGTCACTTTAACCATTCATTTTTGGCATCAGTAAGACCTAAACAATAGTTTTGAACAGTAATTTCCTCCATAACAGCAGGAAACTCCCCTCTGCTCAACTCCTCCCTCCGTGGGCGTTCTTCTTGGCTGCAGCGCCGTGTCACAAGCACTTTCCTACCTGTGCAAATGCACTTTCTCATACTCTCGACCTCTCAAATAAATTTCTGAATAGAAATTAAATTACTCTAAATTAGAGCGAAAAAGAAACAAAAAAGAATGGGTTGAAAATCCCATTCTAAAAGCCTTTTATGGCTGTTTCCAATTTGGTGCTATTTTGCAAGGCAAAATGGCCTGCTGCACCACAAGCTTGTCACGAGTCTCACTGCCCCGCTGCCGCTGTGCCTGCCTGTGCCTGGCTCCCCGAGGAAGCCCGGCTGGACTCGCCCGCCTCCCGGAGCCCTGGCCGAGAGCTCCGATGAAGCCCCTGCGACTCTGGTCATATTTACGCTGCGTGCCTCAAAGTGTGCTCCATCCGCAATCCACCATGCAAGTTTGCAATCCCGCACTGCCAGCAATCAGCGCGAAAACGACAGCGTTTTCGCCCCATCCATTTTCATGATAATGGCTTCCATGCTGCTGTCTTGGCTTGCTTGGCTCTCAATAGTCTGAGCACCGTCTCCACTCAGTGGGTCGGCGGAATGGATTGCACACGCCCGGCGGCTCTAACACTATAATAGGAGATGCAAAAGGGCCAGATCAACGATCCACCGTCAAAAAAAAAAAATCGATTTTTTTTGGACGTGTTAACACGTCCTTGGCAGTGAACAGCTGGATTCTGAAAACGTGTTAACACGTTGTTGGCAGTGAACGTGTTAATTAGCGCATATTGATATGCAAATTAGCACGTAACGTTGTTTCGTAGGCTAAACAAAATAACTTGTTGCTGTGCCTGCCAGACAAACAGGTGGACTGGAGGAAGGTAGGTAGGCTACCATGGCACCAGCCAGCCATGTCATGCTAGCTCGCAGTAAAGCGGGTGTAAATGGATGCGATGTTTTTTGAGAAACATATGGCATAAGTGACAAACATTTTCAAATGGGTCCCTTGTTATCTGAATGAAATTAAGCCCTTCAGAATTGCAAGTGGCTGCTTTACACAGCCTGTCTGATGTGATGATGATGATAGCTTAACATGCATGCATGGCATCACTTATGTCTTGCTGTGATGTTAGTTCAGTATCTCAATAAAAGTTCTTACAGGCTTGTTATTTCCCTCTAAGGGAGTGCAAGGCAGATATTTAAACAGCCTTGTTTGTGTACAGTACCAGTGGCATGGTAGTAATAAAAAGGGATTAAGGACCAGGACCCCTGGTGGTCAGTAAGATGGGCTGGTTGAGCCAATGTTAAAATGATCTTTATTTATTATTTATTTTTGCTTTAAAACTATTTTTTAATTTTCTGCTTAAAGTTCATGAAAAAAAGTGGCATTCTTTTTTTTCCCCACAATAATTTCATAATACCATTTGTAATGCCACCGTTGTAGTGCTGTTGTTCAAAATTAAAGTACATTTTCTCAGATTTATTGGTGTCTTTCTAGTCACACAATTTAATAGTCAGTGTTTCCCATACACTGATCTATTTGTGGTGGTACACCCTACATAGATTTTGACACCCACAAATACTGCCACATATTAATTTCAACTAGTTGACTGCAAACTCCTGCTTTAGTGCTTACAGTATATTATTATCTTGTTGGAATATTATTCCAGCTAGGAATAAGTTCCCTTTTGATTTAATTTTACTTCTGTTTTGCCTACAAAGCAAAATGTTACTTTACTTGAAACTCCCCTGAAGTGATTTTGGTATTATTTATGCAAGCATAATTCTACCATAGTAACCTGTATGCAAAATATATATAGTATATATAGGGAAACAATTATTTTTTCATTGCTGTAAAACCACAGAACGGTAAAGAAGATATTGATGTGTGTAGTTCTTCATAGATCTAGTCTCTTCATTTTGATCTCAAAGTGTGCCAGTTTGATCCATTTTTACTTGAAACTGTACAAAATTTTCTCACGGGGGGGCATGCCCCCGGACCCCCCTAGGGGTTCAGTGGTCCATGACCTTTGGGTGGGCTGAGCCCACCCAAAGCTCTGATGCTAAAACCGCCCCTGCTTGACAGCATGGGAAACATGGCAAATACACACACACACATGCGCGCGCGCGCACACGTGAAAAAAAAAGCCCAAATTTTCGGTCGCCGCACTAGCTTCCTCCCCTGTTTCCAAGCTCACCGGCCACCACTGCTCTTAACCTACATCCTTCCAGAAGATAACCTCACACCTCCAACAGCAAAATGCTGTGAAACAGTGTGAGCAGCTCTACCTGTCTGCAGTTCCTCCAACTGCCTCTGGGTGTCGTTCACTCCACCTCTGAGGGACGACACTGCAGAGTCTTGAGCTGGAAGACAGAGACAAATCATTGTATTGAGTTGACATATCGAGTAGCCTACTACACACAATAGAAATATTATACGAATATTATAGAAATATAATCATGGTTATCCGTCTCTCTCCTTGCTTTTGTGTGTGTGTGTGTGTGTGTGTGTGTGTGTGTTAAATATGATCTATGACATATTTAGACATATATGTTTTACTCCTTATAAAATGATATAAAATGATCATAACTGCATGTTATGAAAATGAAATAAAATACAATACTCAGATTCAATGGACATGACGCCTCTGATCTTAGTTATTTAGTTGTTCCCAGCATCAAAGCCCATTTATTTCAGAAAATCACTTCACAGAGAATACCTTTTATACTGATGATCATTATACAATTAAAATATTGGTTTCCATGAAAAAATAGCCTATCCATGCCTATCATGAATCTAACCTCAGCCATAACCTACTGTAGCTCTTGCACTGCCAACCTCGCCATGGCTGGAAGCAGGGGCTGGCCTGGCCTGGGGATGGGTTATTTTTCTAACGTTAAAGATTGGATAGATTTTCTCCTTTACATTATTGCTTCACCATGATGACATGACTGACTGACTGCATCAGCCAGTCAGTCAGTCAGTCAGTCAGTCAGCCAGTCAGTCAGTCAGCCAGTCAGCCAGCCAGTCAGTCAGCCAGTCAGTCAGTCAGCCAGTCAGTCAGTCAGCCAGTCAGTCAGTCAGCCAGTCAGTCAGTCAGTCAGCCAGTCAGTCAGTCAGTCAGCCAGCCAGCCAGTCAGTCAGTCAGCCAGTCAGCCAGCCAGTCAGTCAGCCAGCCAGTCAGTCAGTCAGTCAGTCAGTCAGTTGTTTTCCCACCTTTGTTCTCCGTCTCCAGATCTTCCACCTTCTTCTTCTGCAGCTGCAGGTCGGCCTTGGAGGCGCTCAGATCGACGTTCTGCTTCTTCACCTCCCTCTCTGTGTCGTTCACTCTGCCTATGAGGGACGTCACTGCAGAGTCTTGAGCTGGAAGCACAGAGACAAATCACAACAAACGTTTAACTTATTTCCCGCCATTATTATGATGTCAATCCCTGTCAGGCAATTTGATCATAGGATGATCTTACTGGCTGTTTGAACGAGACGTGCAAGCTTAGGCCTGGTTTACACAACAACAATCTCTGCATAAAACAGGAAACTGTCATTGCATTCTTGCCTTTGATTTCACATTTAAAGACAGCGTTTGTGATAACGATTTGCATGCAGACTGAAGCTGCAAAAAAACTCAGAGCCGTGTCAAGTGAGCCAGAATAAAACTGAAACTTCTGGTTACAGCCTTCACAATAATGGCAATTAAATAAGCGAATAGCCTTATTGATACATGTTGCAAAGTTGTTTTTGTGTGTTTCCAAATACACAGAACACAGAAAACTAAAAGTTAATCTTAACCCGTAGTGAATTGATGGTACTTGTTTTTTTTTACTTACCCAGTTGTATATTGCTGCTTTTATTTTGAAGGTAAAAAGGCTTAGCTTCCTGTATTCTGTCTATTTCTAATGGGATTGATTTAGCTTTATAGGATTAAACTTTAAATTAATTTTCCACACGATAGTGACACAGAAGTCACAAATGGTGATAAACTGCTCCAGATTTGTCCATTACAGAATAAAAACCCACTAAAGCGCCATAAAAAATACCTGTTTTATTAGGTAGCCTAATAAACTAAAAAGAAAACTACTTTCTACCACGTTCTACTCTAATCCATCCAAATGGCTTAGCTGTCATGGATTGTGTTGCATAGTTGCTTTCTGTGAAAAAATGTGATATTGTAAGTCGCTTTGGACAAAGCCGTCTCAAAGCCGTCTCTACTTTCTGAGACGGCTGAGGTCCTTCAACGTCTGCCGGACCATGCTGAGGATGTTCTATGAGTCGGTAGTGGCTAGTGCCTTCCTTTATGCTATTGTGTGCTGGGGCAGCAGTCTGAAGGCAGCGGATGCCAACAGACTAAACAAACTGATCCGTAAGGCCAGGGACATTGTGGGGCTGGATCTGGGCTCTCTGACTGCGGTGTCAGAGAAGAGAACGTTGTCCAGGCTACGCTCCATCATGAGCAATGACTCGCACCCACTCCACGGCGTGCTAGTCAAACACAGGAGTACATTCAGTGAGAGACTGATTCCACCTAGATGCAACACGAAGAGGCACAGGAAATCATTCCTGCCTGTGGCCATTGGTCTATTTAATGCCTCTCTTAAAAGAGCACCTCGGAGACGCTCAGTCTCCCTGAGACTGAGCCAGCCGATACGCTAACTGAAAAAAGAAAAGAAAAAAAAGTGCCTGGCTGAGCCACGTGTAACGTGTAACGTATAGGGCAAGCCAAATAATATAAGTTCAGTGTGCAATAAAGACAATTGGCACGTAAGGTATACTTACTCTACGTATTTTGCTTACTTAGACGTATTCCACTTATTTTGCTCCTATCGCATTTAATACTGTTTATTCCATGCTATGTTGTGTTCCTATTCTTCTTATTCTGCTTATTTTACTATCGCTATGTATATTTTACTATGTATATACTATGTATATTTTACTACTGTTTATTTTATTTTATTTTATGCTATGTGTGTTATGTGAGCGAGCTACTGTAACTTGTCCTAATTTCCCCTGTAGAGATTTGTGATGTTGGGATTACTATGACAGGCCCTTGGTACTGTTTTGACATGCTAACTCGTTAAAACGCTGGTTATGGTCCTTTAAGGCTAAAGTCAATCTGAGCACACCATAATTCATAAAAGAGATGAAATATGGAGTTATGTTAGGCTTGTTTTATTTGCTTATAACAACGATATAACTCGGGCTACATTTTCGTAATGCATTTATGCTGCATAATGCTTATCACATTTGGGCAGAAAAATAGCATTGGCTTTTAACATTATGATATTATATTAGTCATGCTTAAATGTGTAATGGAGTGAATACTGCTCTTCTCCTTAAGAGAGGGCATAAGACTGAGTCCTGATGTTTCAGGTATGTGTAAACTTTCTGAAGAGTAAACAAGTGAAGTGTTGGCTGTTATATCAGGCCTTTTTGCCGTAATAACCCAGTATGATAAATTGATGTTTTCCCTATGGTTAATTAGGCCTATTCCAATACTTTTATTCATGTTATAATCTGCTTCAGTTATTGCTGTGTTTTGCTTATAAAATTAGGCTAAAAAATAGCATTGGCTTTTTATATAATGACATTCGAATATCATGCTGTATTGGTTTATGTTTGCTCCAAACACTGTAGGCCAAAAAGACTGAGGTGGGCCTATTACTGTCCAACTGGTAAAGTGTATTTCAAGTCAATAATGGCAATAGAACTGTTTTGCTGTCACATATCTTACAAAGCCTTGGAGCCACTGGAGAAAAAGCTTAGGTTTCGAGGGGAAGAGGTTACTTTCGGTTACTTTCGTTTACATCGTTGGTGAATGCAAGTGATGCTGTGAGAATGAGATCATGCTTTCTGCTTGGGCGCTTTGCTGGGGTGTCTCCGTCTATTGTCTCCCCTCCAGGTATAAAGCCAAGGGAGGGGGAAGAGTGAGATGGGAGAGCGCCTATGCAGAGCGGCCTAGCACACAATTTAAGAGTATATGCCTGCTTGGTACTGTTTTTTGAGAAACTACACTGTCTTTCCATGTAAAGGGTTAATTCTTTGTTCAAAGTAGATAAGGGAGGGGCTCATAAACAGAGCAGACCGCGAAGGCCATTCTATGTGTCTGGAAGAGAGCAAGGAGCGGGAGGAGAGTGATACCGAGCACCTGCGTGGGACGGCCCACACCTTTTTAAAGAAAATGTATCTTTGCTTTGCGCTGTTAATGAGAGGGCCAATTGAATTCCCCAGCTGCATGAAGATTAATGTTGCGGCCTGTCAGATAACAGGGGGAGGGATGGGTATAAATTAAGGACAAGGCCATATTATCTATGTACACCGAGGTCCCTGGAGGGGCTGAGTGACCTTAAGAACCCTCAGAAAGGTGGGGTGATAATTTCAGAACCAGCCATTTGATAAACGGAGTCACATGGAGCTGGGAGGGGGGTCACTAACTAGCAAAGCCCTAACCAGTTCTCTAGCAGGCAAAGAGCCAGAACTGGACACCTGCCCCAGCCGTCACATGACCAAAGTGAGATCATGAGAGGCAGGTCTCAGGGGTGGGGAGGCCTCTAGCATATTGGGAGGGGGTTAATCTTGTATAAATATCGGAGAGCCCCACAGAGAGACTCAACTTTTTACAACACTCTTTTGGAAGAACTGCTTTTGAATCTACACCTTGGAAAACAGCTTTTTCATATTTTAGGACTTTTTGTCTTGAACGAAAACTTTGTTTTATATCTTGTAAACGCTTGTAAACTTTTATTTTTTTAACTTAAATAAATAATTTTTTAAATCTATCCACCCTCCTGTTTCTCCATCTCCATCCATTTTTTGAGGTTTTCCAGCTTCCAGCTGTCCTTCTTCAAAAAGGGAGAGTAAGTACCACAGCTTAAATACCTGGCCCCTTTGGGGCTAAGGGGTGCAATAGGTTACCCCCTCCCTTGAGTTGTGTTGAATGAAATGAGTGTGAACAGTTTCAGTGGAAAAGTGAACGTAGCACTTATCCACCCGATTTAAGGTAGAACATTTCTCTAAAGCTTCTGATTGCATCATCTGCACGTAAGCAGGAGGAAGTGCCCTGTGTGACGGAACCGGCTGGTGACAGACTTTTTGAGTCTGACACGCTGGGAGTAGTTATCATTGGGGTTTGGTTTTGAGTTGAATCCTGATGAACAGAGCTCTGGTCTAAAACACTGGTGATTGCTAATCAAAGAATATTTGTTGTATGAATCAGCGGGTATGAAAAATAAGAGTAATTAACCCCTACTATCTATGAATATAAATTTATCGATAGAAAGATTATCTGTACTCTGAACTCCTGGACTTCCATAGGCTAGTAAAGTGAAAAACCACGTCTGACCGATTCGAGCTAGATTAGCGAAGCAGGAGTATAAATATAAAGGTTCATAAGGTCAGAACCTAGAGGGACATAATATATGGTGGCTAAAGGGAACTCTCTTATACCGGAAGAGGGTTTTTCTCCCCAAGCATCAAAAGTGCTTGAGGCGATAATATTTGAGTATCGCTCAGACTATATTATTGAGTTAATGTAGTTTTGATATTTAAAATATTCCATAAGCGACCTGAAAGGTCAGCTCTAGGGGTTTTCCGCTACACCCCCCAGGGATCATTAAAGTCTTTCTGATTCTGATCTGATCTGATCTGATTCTGAAAAGCGTCTGCTAAATGACGTAATGTAATGTAATGTGATAAACAAAAAATATGCAATTTTAGTCAATAAATACAATGGTAGCCTTGGATAACACATTGCTCTGGTATTGGTCTTGATTTGGACTGGTAGTTTTACGGTCTCGACTCGACCTCGACCAAAGTGGCCTTGACTACAGCCCTGATGTGCGGCTCCCCGGGGTGTCCCACCTTTGTTCTCCATCTCCAGGTCCTCCACCTTCTTCTTCTGCAGCTGCAGCTCGGCCTTGGAGGCGCTCAGATCATCGTTCTGCTTCTTCACCTCCCTCTCTGTGTCGTTCACTCTGCCTATGAGGGACGTCACTGCAGAGTCTTGAGCTGGAAGCACAGAGACAAATCACAACAAACGTTTAACTTATTTCCCGCAATTAACGTCATATGACGTCAATCTGTGTTTTCACCGCCATGCGCGCTTGGCCACCTCATTAAGTGCTACTTACAGATACTTACAGATTAGTAATCTGCTTCGTGAACACTCACATCATGTACATTTCTGCCGTCAGACATGCCCCCAGACCTCCAGACATCGAGCTCCAGAAGCCTCCACCCCCTGGGACCCGGCATGTCCACTCTCTGAGTGCAGGGTGAATCTTTCACTCACTCTGCTGCACAAGAAGGCTTTTTTCTCTGCTTTCTAGGGACAGACGGGGGTTTTCGGTGAAAACGACCTACATTCAAGCGTCGATAACTAAAGAAAGGCAGAAACAAACTATTTGTTTCTATGAAAGTAGAGGCTCTCTTCTTTCTTTTGAGATATTCAGTGTTTACATAGTCATAGTGCAGGGTCCCGGAAGATCAGTGAAAATGGTCAGAAACCCTGGCAGGGAATGAGTTAATGGATTTGTTTTGCTGTTGCCATCTCCTACACAAGTCTGCAAATGTCTGGAGATGTCTGGAATAAGAATTGCATATTTTCCAGGTCTCAACGTTTGGAAGTTCCACAATTATGGGAAAATATTGTTCTAATCTTCTGATGTACATGCAGCTGCACCTTTTCTTTTCTTTAAACGTTTGTCATCTGTCTCTCTCTTTTGTCAATGAAGAATAAGCGTCATCATCCATGATGTGGCAGTTAGATAGTAGAGACAAGAGGACAAATGCTGTCAACTGTATTGAAAACCAAACTCTCCAAATCAATCAGGGACCAACAGACAAGAAGAAGAAAAAAAGTATTTGTTTTGTAATTATAAGAAACAGAGAAAAGCAGAACATCTTAACATTTGTGAGGCTGGAAACAGGAAATCTTTGGTATTTTTACTTGAAGAATCGTGCCTAAAACTGGCGATATCCCCTATTTAGGCTTGCGCACCTTAAGGCAGGGAAGATACCCGTTGCGCATTTGTCCAGGTGTTATGCCGAGTTTTGCACCCCCGCCCGGCAACATCCCCACCTCACGGGACCATATTGTAATGATTTATACAGAAATGTAACTGTTTAAAAGTGATATAATTGTCTTGGTAGACATGACATCCCCGATTTCTAAGTTAAAACAGCCCCGAAATATGTTGGGGATGCAATTCTCGGCGGGGATGCGGAAATGTTCACGGCACGTGTCGCAGGCGCAAATTAGAGCCGTGCCAAAATCATCTGCGCCCAAAATGCCTGCGCAAACGGGATTTGGGCGGTCTTAACTACCAGAATTATTCACAGGTGTGGCCAGGCAATGCTGGGCATTACGTCAATCAAAACCAATCACATTCCTCGCAATCGCTGTTTGCGCGAGACATCCAATATGCTGTAATTCTCTCCATGCGTAATAGAGTGGACTCACTCCTGCCGAGGACAAAGAGAGATGGAGAGAGCTTATTGACAGATCATCTGTGGTGCCAACGACCCTCCGGGTTATGGGATAGGTGAAGGTGAATAGCCTATGTCCTTTGTCCAACAGGTTTTCTCAATTAATTTCCCTATTTACGATGTGATAAAAGTTTCTCAGGGAGTTATAGTTGATTGCCTCACTGAATTATCTGCTAATACCCAATTTTAGCAGCAGAATTTGATGTGCTGGCGTGGCAAGGCTGTGCGTAATGACATCCAAAAGGAATTAATTACTTTGCACTGCTCTGCGCAGCACAGAGATTATGGTGCACTACAGCACAGCGAGGTATTTAGCCTAAGAGGTCCTTTTCAAAGCTCTTAGCCCAAAGTAATTGCGCGCTGCTGACGATAGGATAATGCCATCTATCCCCACATTTTAGCGCTGAAACGCCTGCTTTGGCATGTGGCACACCTATGCCCAGTACAATTATAACAGGCATGCGCTTGTGCCCGCCCCCAATTTGCATTGCGCATGGCGTTAAACGAGCGCAAATGCTAAATTACCGCTTTTGCGAAGATAGGGCCTCAACTCATCCAATTTAAGGTCACTCATCTTCTTCATTATTCCAAGTCCAGGTTGCACAATATCTACCCTTCTGTCTCACCACTATGTGATAGGTGTCAGGTGTCAGAGGGTACACTATCCCATGCTTTTTGGTTTTGGGCTTCACTATCTGGATTCTGGGCCAAAATATTTGATTGGTACTCTAAAGCAGAGGTTCTCAAATGTTTTTCAGCCAAGGACCCCTTACAAGATAGAAAATATACCGGGGACCCCCTCATTCTGATTTTGGGCTAAGCGTAATTATTTCCACGGTAACGTGCTTGACTTTTTTTTTTGGATTACATTTACATTACGTCATTTGGGGGCGTTACTGTAATCACATTACTTTTGTCGGTAACGAGTAGTGTAAGGCACTACTGTACCTAAGTGCAGTAATCACATAACAGTTACTAATCAAACGCTTACCTCGTTACATGCGTGAGAAAAGATCTCCATTTTAATAGCAGATGCTGTGTCCCATCAGACAGGTCATTTAACTGCACAGCAGATTCAATCATGGTGCCAATATTTCAACTTTGTATTAGCATGCAGAACAGCACTATTAGTCGACACATAGCTTATCAGATAACTAACATCATGCATATAGAACAATAAATCATTTTAACCTCCAAAACACATTGACAAACAAACAATTGACACAAAAACACAGTACCCCCAGGGCATGCTGGGAACTCCGCCCACTTTCCTCTTCCACGGGTTAAATTTCCCAGAAGGCTTTGCATAACTTTTTACACTCTGTTTTCCAATTAAATCAGGCGAAAGAGTGTTAGATATAAATAATATGTATTTTAACACAACATGCAATTCTGGAATATCTGAATATTGGACAAAATTAAATGAAATTAAATGTAAACCTAAACCATAAGAGAAACACATGCAGCGATGGGGTCTGTAAATACCCCTTGTAAATACAACGTGTTCTAGGGAAGTGGGCGCAGTGCGGTATGTTCCGTAATAGTCTGCCAATAGTCTGCCAGCAATCTGCCAAAAAGCGCCGTCTTGTCTTCTACAACAAGTTTTTGTTGCGCGGAAGGACAAGAATGTGACACTGCAAACGTTCCCCTGGACAGAAGCAGCTAGCTACGGTAGCCTACGACATAAACCTCTCAAAGCATCTGCAGTGGAAACATGCTAACACAAAGCTGGTTGCAGACCCAAGCTGAGTCGCCTGCCTCGACCCAAAGCAAGCAGCAAAAGCTTTCTTTTCACCAGGTAACATCAAAATCAGAGATGGACAGGCTTGTTGCCTCCTCGTACATGGTAGAGGAAATGTTGCCAGTTTCAACAGTAGAATGAAATCGCCATTTTTCAGAAACATATTGAGCAAAATACAGATGGCAGGGAACGTACAGCCACCATCAGACAGGAAAAGTTTTGCAACCTACCTTATTACGATAGAGATTTGTGCTAATATATGGGCATATATGTAAGGATTAATGTTGTATTGTTAACTGGCAAATTACGTGACAATGCATCTCAGGCGATGTTACGGAGTAACGCAAAAGTAATGTAACGAGTAGTGTAACGAATTACTTTCTCCAGGGAGTAATCAAGTAAAGTAAGGCATTACTTTTTTTGAAAGTAATGTGTAATGTGTAATATATTACTTTTTTAAGTAACGGACCCCAACTCTGTTTAGCAGACGCTTTTGTTTTGTCCAAAGCGACTTACAATATCACAATTTGTCAACAGTACAGAAAACCACTATGCAACACAATCAATGACAGCCAATATATTTTGAAAGACTAGCACCATGTAGGAAGTAGTTTGAGAAGGAATGAGTAACATGTAGCATTTTTTTTTTTTTTTTTTTTTTAACACATTCACTGCCAGACGTTTTTTTTTTTACTGTAGTTAGCTTCTGCCAGAGGGGTTTTTTGAGGATTCTGGCTCATCTTTCAAGACCCGAGGATTCTTTTCTGCTAAGATTTTGTGAACACACAATATCTCAGAAGAACTAATAGAATGTGTGCTTTCTCTGTCTAAAAGAGTTAGTTTGTAGAGTTAGTAGTTATGTAAGCATTAGCAGTTGAATACAGCATGGTTTCAGCGTCAGAAAAATTATTCAGAGATAAACGGCTTTTTGTGAAATTCGATAGAACAGTCACTTTAACCATTCATTTTTGGCATCAGTAAGACGTCAGACATCTAAACAATAGTTTTGAACAGTAATTTCCTCCATAACAGCAGGAAACCCCCCTCTGCTTCCAACTCCTCCCTCCGTGGGCGTTCTTCTTGGCTGCAGCGGCCGTCACAAGCTTGTCACCAGTCTCACTGCTTTGCTGCTGCTGCTGCCTGTCTGCGCGGCCGCTGTTTAAGGAAGTCTGGATGGACTCGCTCGCTTCTTGGAGTTTTGGTTGAGAGCTTTGATGAAGCTTTTGCGATTCTGGTCATATTTATGCTGCGTGTTTCAAAGTGTGTTCCACCTGTAATCTATTATGCAAATTTGCAATCCCGCATCGCCAGCAATCAGCGCGAAAACGAAAGCGTTTTCCCCCATCCATTTTCATGAGAATGGCTGCTTTTTGCTTGCCTTCCTCTAGTCAGGAGAGCACTGTCGCCACTTAGTGGGTCGGTGGAATGGGTTGTAAACGTTCGGTGGCTCCAATAATTATATAAGAGATGTAAAAGGGTTAGATGCACATCCCACGGTCAAAAAAAAAAAAATCATTTTTTTGACGTACGTCAGTGGCAGTCAACCGTTGGATTTTTTTTGACGGATTAATACGTCATTGGCAGTGAACGTGTTAACCTGAAAACTTTTCGCGGACCCCCTGGCAAAGTGCCACGGACCCCTGGGGGTCCGCGGACCCCCATTTGAGAACCACTGCTCTAAAGCCTATAAAATAACCCTTCAACCGGAGGTGGAACTCGCCATCTTCGGCTGCTCAGAATCCTTTCTACTCCTCCCTACAGCTGTACAACAGTCTCTGACGCAGGGGACGACTATCTCCAAGAGACTCATTCTGTTATATTTTTTTTTCCCAGATTTTTTATCCCATTTTTATCCCCCTTAGTGCTAATTTACTTTTATTTATCCTGGTTGCTACTCCACCCTCTGCCGATCTGGGGAGAGCCGAAACTAGCTCCATGCTTCCTCCGAGACATGGGCAGTTAGCCAGCCGCTTCTTTTCACCTGACAGGGGAAGCTTCACTGGTAGGACATAGCACGTGGGAGGTTCACGCTATTCCAACCGGTTCCCCTCCCTCCGAACAGGCGCCCTTAACGACCAGAGGAGCTGGAACCACATTAGCAACCAGGATATTGCATGTTTTGGTGAAGGGGGTTCCTATATGAAGGAAAACCCCCGGGAGGCACGGGGAGAACATGCAAACTCCACACAGAAAGGCCCTTTTGACGACCCCACCCGTGCGGTGGGCACTCGAGGACATGCGGACGGGCACGCATTCCTTCAGCGTCACAGCTTCCCAGGTGAGAATCGAACCCAGGACCTTCAAGCTGTGAGGCGACAGCGCTTACCACTGTAGCACCGTACCCCCCAAGAGACTCATTCTGAAGGAGTGGAAGTCCCCCTCTCCACCTTCTTTTCAGCTGTGGCTGACGGACATGGTCTTGGTTATACATATGGAGAGACTCCGGTTCCTGAGGACCAATTCATTTAGGAAATTTACAATTATCTGGGATCCATTTCTAGCCTACTTACAGTAGATGAGGTTAAGAGCGAAAAGTAACTTGCTCAGCTGACTTCTCATGGACCCCTTGCACGGGATTCCACGCACATTTCTTACAAGCACATAGGCACTTGACGCGGCTGGTAGCGCCATGTTGTAACATTAATGTTGATATATGTATGTTTTTTAGTTTTTTTGTCTGAGCCTGTTTTCGTTTTCTATGTTCTGAAAAAATACAAAATAAAATACAAAATCGCCCAATAGTTTCATCAAATATGACACAAAATACGTAAGGGATAATCAACTCCTAGGTGTGCATTAAACCATTTTAATGCACAACGTGGAGGTGAAAACAACATGAAACGACTTGGGCTTTCCGACTAAACTCAATGCAAACCCATAGAAGTCATCTTTGACGCTTATGGCAACTGCTCCCCCATTAGCCTAACTGCTCCCCCATTAGCGTCTGGGGGGAGGTTAGGTTTAGGCGTGGGGGGTGGGAGAGGTTAGGTTTAGGGTCTGGGGGAGGTTAGGTTTAGGCATGGGGGTGGGAGTGGTTAGGGTTAGGGTCTGGGGGAGGTTAGGTTTAGGCATGGGGGGTGGGAGAGGTTAGGTTTAGGGTTAGGGTCTGGGAGAGGTTAGCTCCTCCAGACCCTAATGGGGGAGCAGTTGACTAATGGGGGAGCAGTTAGGCTAATGGGGGAGCAGTTAGGCTAATGGGGGAGCAGTTGCCATAAGCGTCAAAGATTACTTCCATGGGTTTGCATTGAGTTTAGACGGAAAGCCCAAGTCGTTTCATGTGTCGCTCAAGGGTACCATGTTAGTAACAAGCGACGCACAAGGGACGGGACAAAGCGTCAATATGCTACGCGCTCGGAGTGAGAACGGGTTGAACATAAATATACATTATGTAAAGTCATGGCATAAATGTGTTTTTATTGAAAAACTACATGTCAAGTAAGCTAAGTCTTGTTGGAGCGGACATCACAGTACAACCGTGTTACAGTTGTCACTCGGCTATACCACGTATTTGCGACGGATATATATACGACCCTGGATTACATGTATGTTTCACATAGGGTTGTGTTTTGATTTTTATGTTTTATTTTGTCCAATATTGAAATGTTCTAGAATTGCATGTTGTGTTAACATAAATATTATTTCTATCTACCACTTAGCCTACTTAGGCTGATTTGGTTGCTTTCTCTTGTCAAAATGTATTAGCCTCAATGCATGCTGGGAGAGAAGCATGTGTGTCTTGTGCAGTGTTGGGGGTAACTCATTACAAAAGTAACATATTACATGTAATATATTACTTTTAGCAGTAACTCAGTAATATAACTTATTACTAGGGGTGTCACAATATATCGTCCCACGAAATTTCGCGATAGTAAAACGTCACGATATGTATCGTTGAGATGAAATCTCATATCGTGGATTTTTTTTTTTTTTTTTTTTTTTTTTTTTTTTTTCAAAAGTAGACAAAGAAACGTCTTTGTTTGTTGAAGTTCAATGTGTGGAAAGTGGTTCAGTTGAACAAGTCTCTGAAGAGACACATGATAAGTTATACAGGAGAGAAACCATTCAATTGAGTTTCTGGCAAAACTGTTTACTTGACAGGAAAAACTGAAGATGCATAAAAAATAGACTAAGAAAAGTCTTGTTGTTTGAGTTTGAAGAAAAACTGAAGATGCATAATGAGAATTTATACTGCTGAGAAACCTTTTAGTTCAAAGTAAATCTAAGTGATGGTGTAACTCATTCTATTTCAAGATAAGCCTTATCTCCAATCTCATGTTTTTTCTAGTTGTTATTGTAATAACAATTTCCCACAACAGCATGTTTTGTATTTGTGCATTTCAAATAAAATACTACTTTTCCAGTCATATATTGTCATTATTCAAGTTTAAAAAAATATTGTTAAAATCGTATCGTATCGTATCGTTATCGTGAACCCAGTATCGTGATACGTATCGTATCGTGAACTGAGTGTATCGTGACACCCCTACTTATTACTTATAGGATTTAAGTAATATTATACCAGTTACTTTGTCAAGTAACTCAAGTTACAAATTGAGTTACATTTGATTAAATCAAAGGACATATTTAAAAAAGATACAATAATTTCCTAATCAAACGATGTGTTTTTATGCAAATAACCACTATAGATGACAATAACAAAGGAAAATAATAACATTTAGAATTTTGGATTGTTTACACTGACTTCAAGGCGGTTGAAATTATTTTTTGGGATGGTTCCGCGGCGGCGATGCCATTCTGCTGCTGCTGTTGTTTTGGTAAAAGTAATGCAAAGGTAGTGTAATAAGTAACGAGTTACTCTACACAGAAAGTAATATTGTAAAGTAACTTATTACTTTCAAATGAAAGTAACTAGTAATATGCAGTATATTACATTTTGAAAGTAACTTGCCCAACACTGGTCTTGTGTGGCATTGGGTAGGGGAGCCGGCGCAGTGAATAAGGCCTGGTTTTGAGAAGCACTAATGCCAGTTGGGAAGATCGCTTTAGGCTGGTATTTAAGGCCGAAACGCCAATTCTGGCCTATTCTGGCACTGCGCCACACGCCTCTTCAGCGTCAAGTGTATTTCGAGGCGTAAAAACATGATGCTATCTTCTAGAGTCAGGGGTACGCAGGCGCAAAGTGTGTTTTTTTGCGTTTAACGCCAGTTTAGCGCACCTTTGTTCTCCGTCTCCAGATCTTCCACCTTCTTCTTCTGCAGCTGCAGCTCGGCCTTGGAGGCGCTCAGATCATCGTTCTGCTTCTTCACCTCCCTCTCTGTGTCGTTCACTCTGCCTATGAGGGACGTCACTGCAGAGTCTTGAGCTGGAAGCACAGAGACAAATCACAACAAACGTTTAACTCAGTGGTGACCAATTTGGGACCCGCGGGCTCTTTTTCTTTTGGCCCGCCACGGATTTGGGGGTAATTTTTTTTTTTTTTGCAGGCCAGGCCACCGGGCAGTTGCCCGACGTGCCTGATTATGCAGTCTGCGCCTGAATGGAGATGTCAGGACTCTTCTATCTACGATTAACGTTAACTCATTGAGTGCCAATGACGACTTTAGTCGTCAATTCATTTAGTGACGTAGAATGCCATTGACGAGTCGTCAATTGCGTTTTTTGACGGGGGGATGTCGATCTAAGCCTCTTACATCGCGTCTTACAATATGGGAGCTATTGAATGTGTCTAACCTATTTTACAGAACCCTTAGGTGGCGACAGTGCTCTCCAGATTACAGAAATGTCAGGAATACAGCCTGAAAAAGCCGTGATCAAAGCGAAACCGCTCATGCTGCAGCCCAGAGCCATGTAGATTGCTCTGGCTGCTGCTTGACGGTGCCTGCCAACAGCAATCAATCCGCGCACACAACTGAGCTCCTCTGCCTCTGTCTGTCTGTCTGCATATAGTTTCTCCACACGATTACCCACCAGAAAGGCAGCACCCGACCCCGAAGGGCCAAACCTTTACCTGCAGTCCCGTTTGGCATTTCCTTGTCGCGCTGTGAGCCGCTGTGAGCCGCACCGCCCGCAAAAATGGAGGCTCCGAAAATAGACTGGGTGCGTGTGGGGAGGAGTTTGCAGCTCAGGGGAAGAGAGGGGGGTGGGGCACGCAGACTCCACAGAACTACACCAGGTCACTACATCAGAAAATATTAGCTAGAGTCAGTGAATGTGCTTGAAATGCTGCATTTCAGATGATTTCACAAAAGGCTGAATATCTCAGCTTCTAGATAGAAATGCATGTTTTTGCTGTTTTTCTTCTCCGGCTGATAACTAAAGAATGGAAAATGGTATCAATAATTTTTTTTTGCTGATGATACAATAGAGTCTCCTTGTTCTTTTTGCGTGTTCGGTGTTTACATAGTAATATCACACAATATTCTGTGGGCCTCGAGAAATCACTGAAAACGCTCTGAAACTCTGGCACTGGGAGCGTCCGTTCTCCAAAAGTGGCTGGCACTCAATGAGTTAATTTTGTGCAGCTGGTATTCTCTCTCCCCGACTCTATCACACGGGTGTGAGGCATTGCTATCTGAGGATTGATTGCTCATGATTGGTTGGCTGAATCACCTGGTTGGGGGGTGAGCTCTGATATTTGATCCCTCCCCAGTCACTGGCTTTACACCAGCTCAGCAAGATGGACAGATCATCATCACGGCAGTGGCACACTGACAAAAGAAAGTTTAGGACGGAGTGGCAAGACGAGTATTTTTTTACCGAAGTAAATTCAACAGCGGTTTGTCTCATTTGCAGACAGAGAGTGGCTATTTTGAAAGAGTACAATATACGTCGCCACTACGAAACTGATTTTCAAAGTACCTTGAGGATTTTTCAAGTTGTGAATTAAGTCAAATTTCTCTCTTGATTACAAAGGTGGAAAATACAACTGTTTTTAACTGGGTGTTTACTGATTAAATGTTTAAGCTCCCCACAAATGCAGATGTTTTTTTAAATATATATAACCAATTGCAAATTATTACAATTACCAAACAGATAAAAAGTAAATTATTATATTGAAATGTTATTTTAGATTTAGAATGTTAATTTTCTATAAAACACAATACATTTTAATGTAATTCCACAATGTTTATTTTTGGCCCTCGGCCCTCCACCCAGATTGAGTTTTGGCCCTTCATGGGAAATAATTTGGGCACCAACTCATTCCCCGCCATTAACGTCATATGATGTCAGGCAATTTGATCATAGGATGATCTTACTGGCTGTTTGAACGAGACGTGTAAGCTTACAGTAGGCCATGTTTACACAACAACGGTCTCTGCATAAAACAGGAAACTGTCGTTGCATTCTTGCCTTTGATTTCACATTTAAAGCTCAGTGTGCTTCACAGAAAATATTCTGAATTAAAACAATAGTAATACATAATACAAAACAACACAAAATAAGATGTCGTATAACACAAGAGTCCAACACGGCTCTTAAGCTACATCCTTCCAGAAGATAACCTCACACCTCCAACAGCAAAATGCTGTGAAACAGTGTGAGCAGCTCTACCTGTCTGCAGTTCCTCCACCTGCCTCTGGGTGTCGTTCACTCCACCTCTGAGGGACGACACTGCAGAGTCTTGAGCTGGAAGACAGAGACAAATCATTGTATTGAGTTGACATATCGAGTAACCTACTACACACTATAGAAATATTATACGAATATTATAGAAATATAATCATGGTTATCTGTCTCTCTCCTTGCTTTTGTGTGTGTGTGTGTGTGTGTGTGTGTGTTAAATATGATCTATGACATATTTAGACATATATGTTTTACTCCTTATAAAATGATATAAAATGATCATAACTGCATGTTATGAAAATGAAATAAAATACAATACTCAGATTCAATGGGCATGACGCCTCTGATCTTAGTTATTTAGTTGTTCCCAGCATCAAAGCCCATTTATTTCAGAAAATCACTTCACAGAGAATACCTTTTATACTGATGATCATTATACAATTAAAATATTGGTTTCCATGAAAAAATAGCCTATCCATGCCTATCATGAATCTAACCTCAGCCATAACCTACTGTAGCTCTTGCACTGCCAACCTCGCCATGGCTGGAAGCAGGGGCTGGGCTGGCCTGGGGATGGGTTCTTTTTCTAACGTTAAAGATTGGATAGATGTTCTCCTTTACATTATTGCTTCACCATGATGACATGACTGACTGACTGCGTCAGCCAGTCAGTCACAGTCAGTCAGTCAGCCAGTCAGTCAGCCAGTCAGTCAGTCAGCCAGTCAGTCAGTCAGCCAGTCAGTCAGTCAGCCAGTCAGCCAGTCAGTCAGTCAGCCAGTCAGCCAGTCAGTCAGTCAGCCAGTCAGCCAGTCAGTCAGTCAGCCAGTCAGTCAGCCAGCCAGCCGGTCAGCCAGCCAGTCAGCCAGCCAGTCAGCCGGCCAGTCAGTCAGCCAGCCAGTCAGTCAGTCAGTCAGTCAGTCAGTCAGCCAGTCAGTCAGTCAGTCAGTCAGTTGTTTTCCCACCTTTGTTCTCCGTCTCCAGATCTTCCACCTTCTTCTTCTGCAGCTGCAGGTCGGCCTTGGAGGCGCTCAGATCGTCGTTCTGCTTCTTCACCTCCCTCTCTGTGTCGTTCACTCTGCCTATGAGGGACAGCACTGCAGAGTCTTGAGCTGGAAGCACAGAGACAAATCACAACAAACGTTTAACTCATTTCCCACCATTAACGTCATATGATGTCAATATGTGTTTTCACCGCCATGCGATAGATGGTGCTCTTGGCCACCTCATTAAGTGCTACTTCACTCCTAAAGTTGCCCAGAAGCCAGGGTTATTGTCCCACAAAACCAGCAAGCAGAGAAAAGCAACAATCTCTCTTCAGGAAAAAAGCTCCATAACACATAAACATTTCTTTGACTGGTTTTTGAACTTGTCTTGGTTTGTATCTCTTTTTTATTCTTGATTGTTGTATATTCATGTTTTCTCATGTGTATTATTGTAAAATGGGAAACCGATAGCGTCATTCCCTTTTCTGTTTGCCTTCCAGCCGAGACCTCACGACCACAATGGAAATAAGTTTAACGACTTTATTGTCATATCCTGATGAATTATTTTATACTGTATGCTTGTTGGTGTATTTCATTTTTTAATTTGACAAAGAAATTCAATCAATCAATCAACATTTCCAGCCTGGTGCCTCAAAGTGGTAGCCTGACTCCACAAATTCACAATCCACCTCAGTCTGGACCTGGCCTCAGATAGGCGTTCAAACCGGCCGCCACCCAGGCGCACCAATCAGCGTGAGCTACGGGCGGGCTTTAGGCGAGACCGGGTGTGACGCCACCGAGAGGCGCCTCTGCGTTTGTAGTTCTTTCACTATTCAACATGGCGGCGGCTACCGAGGCTAGCTCCAGTGAGCTAGTCAAACATTCTATTCAAAACAATAAGCTAACATAAACGTTAAACACTTGATCTTACAGTGAGTACGAAACTGTAACTGTATTGCTGTAAAGTTATCAACTATGAACGTTAGACAAGACATTGTTGTAGAATTTGGGGAGATAGCCTTCAGACCGTTGCTAGGCTGGGAGAACATAGCAGCCATCAGCTAGCTGTAAGGCTGCTATGTCATGAAGGGAAGTCGATCTGATTGGTTGGCGTTGGCAAGCCCAGACGGTGACAGACAGACGGTCCATCCAATCACCTGCCTAGTAGCTTGAAAAAAGTGACCGCCCTCTTCAGCAATTTAGCTTGGCCGAATCCAGATGGATGTTGGTTGTGAAACAAATGTGAATGAACTTACATCCATCTGGCAGCGTCAGGTTATCAAAGTGGTGCAACGAGCTATTTCCCCCGGGTTCAACGCGCTGTCACAAGGACTTGTGACAGTCACTCAAAGCTGAAGGTTTTTTTTCACCAGACGCTGGTAAACGCACACAAATCACTTCTCCTGTCAGATAGATTAGTAATCCGTTTTGTGAACCCTCACATCATGTACATTTCTGCCGTCAGACATGCCCCCAGACCTCCAGGTGAATCTTTCACTCAATCTGCTGCACAAGAAGGCATTTTTCTCAGCTCTCTAGGGACAGACGGACGTTTTCGGTGAAAACGACCGACATTCAAGTGTCAATAATGCCTCCCCCACACCTAAAGATAATGCCTCCCCCACACCTAAAGATTTTCAAAATCTTGAAGATTATAAAAATCTTGAGAGTCCACACACCTCACGACAGAGATCACAGATTTTTTAACATTTCAATCTTGGAACGCACACACAATCGCTACCGTTCAGACGCAACCCCACACACTTGACGATTACGCTGAAGATTGTCACCTCGGAGGACTTGGGATCTCGCAGAAACTCGCGTGATTAAACGTGACTTCAGAGCAAAACACGCTACCTTTCTCAAAGACGGGGTCCCAGATTTGTTTGGTTGTTGCCGCCTCCTACACAGGTCTGCAAATGATGTCTGGAATAAGAATTGCATATTTTGTAGGTCTCAATGTTTGGAAGTTCCACAATTGTGGACCATCCTAACATCTTCTTCTGCAATAGAAATGTTGTTTTCTCCAAGCCCTCTCCTTTTTTATTGCAGTACCTCCCGAACAGACGTAAAATTGTAGCAGAAACTATATTAAAAGTAGATTTAAAAGTAGATTTGGACTGGTAGTTTTGTGGTCTCGGTCTCGACTCGAACTTCACCAAGGCATTTTGACTACAGCCCTGATGTGCGGTTCCCCCAGGGTGTCCCACCTTTGTTCTCCGTCTCCAGATCTTCCACCTTCTTCTTCTGCAGCTGCAGCTCGGCCTTGGAGGCGCTCAGATCGTCGTTCTGCTTCTTCACCTCCCTCTCTGTGTCGTTCACTCTGCCTATGAGGGACGTCACTGCAGAGTCTTGAGCTGGAAGCACAGAGACAAAACCACAACAAACGTTTAACTCATTCCCCGCCATTAACGTCATATGACGTCAGGCAATTTGATCATAGGATGATCTTACTGGCTGTTTGAACGAGAGGTGTAAGCTTACAGTAGGCCATGTTTACACAACAACGGTCTCTGCATAAAACAGGAAACTGTCATTGCATTCTTGCCTTTGATTTCACATTTAAACACAGCGTTTGTGATAACGATTTGCGTGCAGACTGAAGCTGCAAAAAACTCAGCAGCGTCAAGTGAGCCAGAATAAAACTGAAACTTCTGGTTACAGCCTTCACAATAATGGCAATTAAATGAACTAATAGCCTTATTGCAAAGTTGTTTTTGTGTGATCCCAAATACACAGAACACAGAAAACAGACAACTAAAAGTTAATCTTAACCCGTAGTGAATTGACGGTCCTGTTTTTTTACTTACCCAGTTATATATTGCTGCTTTTATTTTGAAGGTAAAAAGGCCTAGCTTCCTGTATTCTGTCTATTTCTAACGTGATTGATTAGCTTTATAGGATTAAACTTTAAATTCATTTTTCACACGATAGTGACACAGAAGTCACAAATGATGATAAACTGCTCCAGCTTTGTCCATCACAGAATAAAACCCAGTAAAGCCCCATAAAAAAGACCAAAATAAACCAAAAATATGCTATTTTAGTCAAATACAATGGTAGCCTTGGATAACACATTGCTCTGGTATTGGTCTTGATTTGGACTGGTAGTTTTGCGGTCTCGACTCGAACTCAACCAAGGCAATCTTGACTACAGCCCTGATATGCGGCTCCCCGGGGTGTCCCACCTTTGTTCTCCATCTCCAGATTCTCCACCTTCTTCTTCTGCAGCTGCAGTTCGGCCTTGGAGGCGCTCAGATCAGCTCTGAGAGCTCCTGCGTCATCGTTCTGCTTCTTCACCTCCCTCTCTGTGTCGTTCACTCTGCCTATGAGGGACATCACTGCAGAGTCTTGAGCTGGAAGCACAGAGACAAAACCACAACAAACGTTTAACTCATTTCCCACCATTAATGTCATATGATGTCAATATGTGTTTTCACCGCCATGCGATAGATGGCGCTCTTGGCCATTAAGTGCTACTTCACTCCTAAAGTTGCCCAGAAGCCAGGGTTATTGTCCCACAAAACCAGCAAGCAGAGAAAAGCAACAATCTCTCTTCAGGAAAAACCTCCATAAAACATAAACATTTCTTTGACTGGTTTTTGAACTTGTCTTGGTTTGTATCTCTTTTTTATTCATGATTGTTGTATATTCATGTTTTCTCATGTGTATTATTGTAAAATGGGATACCGATAGCGTCATTCCCTTTTCTGTTTGCCTTCCAGCCGAGACCTCACGACCACAATGGAAATAAGTTTAACGACTTTATTGTCATATCCTGATGAATTATTTTATACTGTATGCTTGTTGGTGTATTTTATTTTTTAATTTGACAAAGAAATTCAATCAATCAATCAACATTTCCAGCCTGGTGCCTCAAAGTGGTGCAACGAGCTATTTCCCCCGGGTTCAACGCGCTGTCACAAGGACTTGTGACAGTCACTCAAAGCTGAAGGTTTTTTTTCACCAGACGCTGGTAAACGCACACAAATCACTTCTCCTGTCAGCTAGATTAGTAATCCGTTTTGTGAACCCTCACATCATGTACATTTCTGCCGTCAGACATGCCCCCAGACCTCCAGGTGAATCTTTCACTCAATCTGCTGCACAAGAAGGCATGTTTTTCAGCTCTCTAGGGACAGACGGACATTTTCGGTGAAAACGACCTACATTCAAGTGTCGATAATGCCTCCCCCACACCTAAAGATTTTCAAAATCTTGAAGATTATAAAAATCTTGAGAGTCCACACACCTCACGACAGAGATCACAGATTTTTTAACATTTCAATCTTGGAACGCACACACAATCGCTACCGTTCAGACGCAACCCCACACACTTGACGATTACGCTGAAGATTGTCACCTCGGAGGACTTGGGATCTCACAGAAACTCACGTGATTAAACGTGACTTCAGAGCAAAACACGCTACCTTTCTCAAAGACGGGGTCCCAGATTTGTTTGGTTGTTGCCGCCTCCTACACAGGTCTGCAAATGATGTCTAAGAATTGCATATTTTCTAGGTCTCAATGTTTGGAAGTTCCACAATTGTGGACCATCCTAACAGCTTCTTCTGCAATGGAAATGTTGTTTTCTCCAAGCCCTCTCCTTTTTTATTGCAGTAGCTCCCGAACAGACGTAAAATTGTAGCAGAAACTATATTAAAAGTAGATTAAAAGTAGATTTGGACTGGTAGTTTTGTGGTCTCGGTCTCGACTCGAACTTCACCAAGGCATTTTGACTACAGCCCTGATTTTATTATTATTATAACCTTTATTTAACCAGGTAAAACAAATTGAGATACGAAATCTCTTTTACAATTGCGACCTGGCCAAGAAGGCAGCAAGTTACAGATCAGATCATACACACATTTACATACAAGATACAAAAACTAATTAAAACAGAGCACAGACTACACCTACACTGCATCAGAAGTAATAGTAAAAAGCATACGAAATAAAATCGTATATTACGATTTACATCCTAAAATCATAGTCATAAAATGATGATAAAAGAGGCATAAAGTGCAGAGGCATATTGTGCACAGAGGAGTTTAAATATTGCTACGAGAGGCATAAAGTGCATAAAGAGACAAAGTGCACAGTAGAAGTTTAAATGTTGCCACAGGAGCAGCTCGAGACAAGAACCTCTGACAACTTGTGTTTAAAACTGGACAACGAAATCAAAGAAACCAACTTAAAACGTGTCTGCAGGTCGTTCCAGGACCAGGGACCAAAATAAGATAAGCTTCTTTTACCAACCTCAGTCCGTACAGGAGGCACTTTAAAGCGCAACCAGTTGGATCTGAGATTATACGAGGTAGTTATGGACACAAATTTAGAGCATAAGTAAGAGGGTAACTTACCCAGAATGGTCTTATACATGAGAATATACCAATGCTGCATCCTACGCATAGTCAGGGAGGACCATCCGACTAGATTGTACAAGATACAGTGATGGGTCCTGTAGCCTGAGGTGGAAATATATCTCAAAGCAGCATGAAAAAGTGGATGAAGTTTGGCCAGGGTAGTAGGACACGCGAATCTATAGATAGTGTCGCCATAGTCTAACTGAGACATGAACAGGCTTGCCACCAGGCGTTTACGAGAAGGCATAGAAAAACACGATTTCAATCTATACAAGGAGCCCAAGGTGAATTTGAGCTTCCTGGACAGAATTGCAATATGGTGTTTAAAATTTAGGTCCTTATCCAGCCAAAAGCCTAAGTATTTATAAGTATCCACATACTCAATGGCTGTCCCTTCAAGTGTGTGGATAGCAAGCGGAGGAGCCACAGTGCTGCTATGTGCAAATAACATTGTCTTAGTTTTGCTGATGTGCGGCTGATGTGCGGCTCCCCGGGGTGTCCCACCTTTGTTCTCTCTCTCCAGATCTTCCACCTTCTTCTTCTGCAGCTGCAGCTCGGCCTTGGAGGCGCTCAGATCGTCGTTCTGCTTCTTCACCTCCTTCTCTGTGTCGTTCACTCTGCCTATGAGGGACGTCACTGCAGAGTCTTGAGCTGAAGCACAGAGACAAAACCACAACAAACGTTTAACTCATTCCCCGCCATTAACGTCATATGATGTCATGTCAGGCAATTGATCATAGGATGATCTTACTGGCTGTTTGAACGAGACGTGTAAGCTTACAGTAGGCCATGTTTACACAACAACGGTCTCTGCATAAAACAGGAAACTGTCATTGCATTCTTGCCTTTGATTTCGCGTTTATACACAGCGTTTGTGATAATGATTTGCGTGCAGACTGAAGTTTCAAAAAACTCAGCAGCGTCAAGTGAGCCAGAATAAAACTGAAACTTCTGGTTACAGCCTTCACAATAATGGTAATTAAATAAACTAATAGCCTTATTGATGCATGTTGCAAAGTTGTTTTTGTGTGTGATCCCAGATACGCAGAACACATAGAAAACAAACAACTAAAAGTTAATCTTAACCTGTAGTGAATCGCCAGTCCTGTTTCTCTTTTACTTACCCAGTTATATATTGCTGCTTTTATTTTTAAGATAAAAAGGCCTAGCTTCCTGTATTCTGTCTACTTCTAATGGATATATTTAGCTTTATAGGATTAAACTTTAAATGAATTTTCGACACGATAGAGACACAGAAGTCACAAATAGTGATAAACTACTCCAGATTTGTCCATTACATAATAAAGCCCCATAAAAAATACCTGTTTTCTATATTAGGTAATAAACTAAAAAAAATACTTTCTACAAAGTGCTACTCTAATCCATCAAAATGTCTTAGCTGTCATGGATTGTGTTGCAGATTTGCTTTCTGTACTGTGACAAAATGTGATATTGTAAGTCACTTTGGACAAAAGCGTCTGCTAAATGACGTAATGTAATGTAATAAACAGAAAAATTGATATTTTAGTCAATAAATACAATGGTAGCCTTGGATAACACATTGCTCTGGTATTGGTGTTCATTTGGACTGGTAATTTTGTGGTCTCGACTCGACCTCGACCAAAGTGGCCTTGACTACAGCCCTGATGTGCGGCTCCCCGGGGTCTCCCACCTTTGTTCTCCGTCTCCAGATCCTCCACCTTCTTCTTCTGCAGCTGCAGCTCGGCCTTGGAGGCGCTCAGATCAGCGTTCTGCTTCTTCACCTCCCTCTCTGTGTCGCTCACTCTGCCTATGAGGGACGTCACTGCAGAGTCTTGAGCTGGAAGCACAGAGACAAAACCACAACAAACGTTTAACTCATTCCCCGCCATTAACGTCATATGATGTCAGGCAATTTGATCATAGGATGATCTTACTGGCTGTTTGAACGAGACGTGTAAGCTTACATGTTTACACAACAACGGTCTCTGCATAAAACAGGAAACTGTCATTGCATTCTTGCCTTTGATTTTGCGTTTATAGACAGCGTTTGTGATAACGATTTGCGTACAGACTGAAGTTTCAAAAAACTCAGTAGCGTCAAGTGAGCCAGAATAAAACTGAAACTTCTGGTTCCAGCCTTCACAATAATGGCAATTAAATTAACTAATAGCCTACCTTATTGATGCATGTTGCAAAGTTGTTTTTGTGTGTGATCAAATAGACAGAACAAATAGAAAGCAGACAACTAAAAGTGCATCTTAACCCGTAGTGAATCGACGGTCCTGTTTTTTTTACTTACCCAGTTATCGCTGCTTTTATTTTTAAGGTAAAAAGGCCTAGCTTCCTGTATTCTGTCTATTTCTAATGTGATTGATTTAGCTTTATAGGATTACACTTTAAATAAATTTTTTACATGATAGTGAGTGACACACAAGTCGCAAATGGTGATAAAGTGCTCCAGCTTTGCCCATCACAGAATAAAAACCCAGTAACGCCCCATAAAAAAAAGTGGTCTCGGTCTCGACTCGAACTTGACCAATGCAGTTTTGACTACAGCCCTGATGTGCGGCTCCCCGGGGTGTCCCACCTTTGTTCTCCAGATCCTCCACCTTCTTCTTCTGCAGCTGCAGTTCGGCCTTAGAGGCGCTCAGATCTGCTCTGAGAGCTCCTGTGTCATTGTTCTGCTTCTTCACCTCCCTCTCTGTGTCGCTCACTCTGCCTATGAGGGACGTCACTGCAGAGTCTTGAGCTGGAAACACAGAGACAAAATCACAAACGTTTAACTCATTCCCCGCCATTAACGTCATATGATGTCAATCCCTGTCAGGCAATTTGATTATGGGATGATCTTCCTGGCTGTTTGAACGAGACGTGCAAGCTTAGGCCATCTTTACACAACAACAATCTCTGCATAAAATGAGAAACTGTCATTGCATTCTTGCCTTTGATTTCGCGTTTGTGGTAATGATTTGCGTGCCGATTAAAGTTTCAAAAAACTCAGAACAGTGTCAAGTGAGCCAGAATAAAACTGAAACTTCTGGGCACAGCCTTCACAATAATGGCAATTAAATAAACTAATACCTTAACCCCCCCGGGTTAAGATGAACTAAAAGTTCATCTTAACCCGTAGTGAATCGACGGTCCTGTTTCTTTTTTTACTTACCCAGTTATATATTGCTGCTTTTATTTTGGAGGTAAAAAGACCTAGCTGTCTATTTCTAACGTAATTGATTTAGCTTTATAGGATTAAACTTTAAATAAATTTTTCACACGATAGTGACACAGAAGTCACAAATGATGATAAACTGTTCCAGCTTTGTCCATCACAGAATAAAAACCCAGTAAAACCCCATAAAAAAGACTTGTTTTCTATATTAGGTAATAAACCAAAAATATGCTATTTTAGTAAAATACAATGGTAGCCTTGGATAATACATTGCTCTGGTATTGGTCTTGATTTGGACTGGTAATTTTGCGGTCTCGGTCTCGACTCAAACTCGACCATGACTACAGCCCTAAAGTGCGGCTCCCCGGGGTGTCCCACCTTTGTTCTCCGTCTCCAGATCCTCCACCTTCTTCTTCTGCAGCTGCAGGTCGGCCTTGGAGGCGCTCAGATCGTCGTTCTGCTTCTTCACCTCCCTCTCTGTGTCGTTCACTCTGCCTATGAGGGACGTCACTGCAGAGTCTTGAGCTGGAAGCACAGAGACAAAATCACAACAAACATATAACTCATGTCCCGCAATTAACGTCATATGACGTCAATCCGTGTTTTCACCGCCATGCGATAGATGGCGCTCTTGGCCACCTCATTAAGTCCTACTTCACTCCTAAAGTTGCCCAGAAGCCAGGGTTATTGTCCCACAAAACCAGCAAGCAGAGAAAAGCAACAATCTCCGTTCAGGAAGAAAGCTCCATAAAACATAAACCTTTCTATGACTGGTTTTTGAACTTGTCTTGGTTGTATCTCTTTTTGGCCGGTGTGTGCGCATGCGCCACGGCGGCCTGTCATCTCCACTCGTCCATACAATTTGCGTGCCCGACCTGGGGGACCGCTTCCATTCCGAAACACCACCGTTCCGACACCCCCCCACTCAGAAACCCCCCATTCCGAAACCCCTCCACTCCGAAATTGAAATTTATTTAACCCCCCCACTCCGAAATTGATTTTCAAGTCCATATTTCTCCGAGTTTCCTGCATTCATGCAGCTTGAAATAAACGTTTCAACTCATTGATTTTTTTTATTATATGTCACTGTCTTCATATAATTTCGCTATAGCAGTAAACACGAGCCTGCTGCATTCAGATAGATACAGGAATGTGAATGTTGGATACATCCTAAAATTAGCTGTGGATCACAGACATGTTTGCACTCTGTGTTGTTCAGAATCGCGCGAGCCGCTGCTCAGGGACTGGGCACAGCTGTCCCGCTTGCTTTCTCCCCCACTCCGCAAAGAAATAGGCTACACCTTGACAACACACACTCTAGTTAAGCACGTATCGGGCCCGGAGCAGTGTTTTTATTTTTATTTTTTGGCACACAGACTTTCCACTCTGCTGGTCTAAATACCAGGTGTGGTCTTGCGCATTTCTGGCTTGCAGTTTTCTGCAGGTGCACAGAGATATCTCTCTACAATCACTAAACATTGTTCATTTATGTTGTCTTGCCACACAGTTTGTTAAGTTTGTCAAATGCGTAATCCGAGAGCTTAAGGATCTGTTCCACAGCAGCATATTCAACTGATTATTTATAGGCTATCTCCTGACACGCCGACAGGATCTAATCATAAATGATGTTTTCTACACATCTAAAGGTGAGCTGTTACACACGCCCACATTCATACCGTGAAAAGTGTTTGGAAAAAATTAATTGTAACTTTGAGTCAAATGCTCACAGTTGAATAACGTTCATTGAGTCATATATTAGCAAGATGAGGACATTCTTATTTGTGAATGCCAGTCGGGTTGAACTGATTTTGTTTTATGAAAATCTGATGAAATTTAGCTTCCCCATTCCCTATGGTCTAGCGCCGCCTATGCATATTTTCAATAAAAAACAATGAGGTGCAGTTTGATGCAGGAAACTCGGAGAAATATGGACTTGAAAATCAATTTCGGAGTGGGGGGGTTTCGAAATGGAGGGGATGTCCCCATTCGGAATAGCGGTGCCTTTAACAAAATGGGAAAACCCCTCCATTACGAAGAATGGAGGTCGATCTTCGGAGTGGGGGGGTTTCGAAAAGGCAGGGTGTAACCCCCGACCTGGGGACCGACCTGGGGTCCATCCTGGTCTGGTCGTCCCACTGGTCACCACTGTACGGCGCTGTACTCCGCATTCAAGTTGTTGCCACGGTAAGTGTGTCCACTGAGTGTGTCCATGAGCTTCTTTTCCACAGCTCCAGCTTCTTCAGTTTTCCAGTTGTTTGCAATGACGACAGAGCGTGTATAGAGAAAGTTGGGAGCGTTAGAGAAAGTTGTGCCAAGGCAGCGCTGGCATCCCACAGCTGAGCTAACGTTGTTTTCAATCTGCTTAATTCATTGCATATTGTGGGCAGACCAGCGTGTTAACTTGTTAGCTGGTAGCTATCAAGCTAGCTCCAGCTGCTGAGCTAACGTTGTTTTCAATCTGCTTAATTGCATATTGCGGGCGGACCAGCGTTCTTCCAGCATTTACTTTCTGTCTGCTCCTTGTGCCCGGCTAGCAGGGTAAGTCCAACGTGCCAGAAACCCACAAAATATACAATGATGCTGATGATGCTGATAAGAATAAAATTATATTAGGGATATATGATTCAGTTTCAGTTGTTCTAGCCTCATAGTCTCGTAGCCTATATGGGCGACTGAAGTTTATTTATCCACCTTTCTTTAGATAACAGCACGATATGAGAAAACTGCCTCAGAAATGGGAGTTTACGGAAGTTCTACCAAGAGACGGAACTAGTTATGTCATCACAATCAATTATCCAATAACAGCCTGCCATTCGTCCAAGCGGTCTGTTTAAAAGGAGTGCCCCTCCTACCTGTCTATTGCTCTTGTCTCCTATGCATTGCAGCGTCAAAGCATGTCAGACTCTCCAGCTCCTGGTTCAGATGTCCCACCGTCGTCGCTCCGCCGCAGCTCAAGGCTCTCCTCTCCTGTCGACTTCTCCGCTTGGTCTGATTTCCAAGTCAGATCAGCTCTGATCGATCTGGGCATACGTGAGTCGGTCTAGAGCTTGATCCCCCTCAAACTTGTTGTCATTCAGTCGCTGTTTTCCTCATTCACAAATGTAGCAAGCCCTAATCGTGGGTAGCTATTGCTAACGCTAATGTTTTCATCGCGCTGCAGAGAAGCGCTCATTCATGTTGGGTGTGTAATCCTAGAGCAATCTGTCCCTGCCAACAGTGGCCGCTTCCCTCCCGTGTCCAATCGGGTCCCGTGTCCGATCGGGGATTATCAAATATGCCCGTGTCCAATCGGGTCCCGTGTCCAATCGGGTATTATCAAACATGCATGTAGTCCCTGGTTTCAGTCAACATTGCTGCTGCACTCATTGCAGGCCGGGTGCCAATCCCTGAGCAACTCTGTCCTGTGGCCTGCGGCCGCTTCCCTCTCCCGTGTCCAATCGGGCCCCGTGTCCAATCGGGTATTATCAAACATGCATTTAGTCCCTGGTTTCAGTCAACGTTGCGGCAATGTTGCTGCACTCATTTCAGGCCGGGTGCCAATCCCTGAGCAACTCTGTCCCTGTTGCCTGCGGCCGCATCCCTCTCCCGTGTCCAATCGGGTTTTAACAACATGCCTCTCTAGTCCCAGTTTCCAGTCAACCTTTTCTTTTTCATAGCATGTTTCCTCTCTTACGCATCCAATCCATCGATCCAATCCCAGTCATTTAGATAAAGTATAACCCTTGTAAACTTTTTCCGGCCTATGTTGAGTAGCGCGCTAGCTACCTGGCTAGCCACCGGCCTTCCATGCTATACTGCGCATGCGCGTGGCTGGTTTAGTGTTGCCAAAGATGTGCATTGCAAGATGCAAGACTATTAGGTCAGTCCGTCTCCCGTTGCATGCTTTCAGGCAAAATGGCGATAATCGTCTGTTCTGCTGTTGCCTGTCCTTCAGGCCAAAAATGGCTTCTTGCTCAATTTAATTCAATGCTCTTTCTATCTGTCACAGCTGCATGTGGTTCTGGCTTCAGCATGTGCTTGAACTAATTAATTATATTTGTAATAAATATTAGATCCAATATGCTTAGTGTTAGAGATAATAATAAAATAGATAATTGTTTTATTTAATGTTATATAAAAAAAAATAATGTAAAATTAAATTAAAAATAAAAATAAAATAATCATAGAGTAACATCCGTTGTTTACTTTATTTAACATCCAGCAGGTCATATACTTAAAGCAGCTACGAGCAACTTTTTCGATTATGTTATTAAACAGTCTAAATTTAATATCAATGCATCACATCTTACCTCTAATAGTAGACGAGACCAATGCAGAGTAGTCTCGCTTGAACCCCAACTGAATCGGCCAGTGTTAGTCTGTCTGTGGCCAGGGCAGATCAGGAAGTGAAATGAAACGGTTTGCAGCAGCCACTTCGGCCATAACCACAAAATAACTTCCAAAAAACCTGTTAGAATATAACGAGAGATGTTCGCGAGAGTATGCATGGCATTCACATTGTTTATGCTATGTTGCTAGGCAGCGCAAACGGGGTAGGCAGGCAGCTGCGTTTCACTTCCGGGTTTCACTTCCGCGTTTCACTTCCGGGTTTATCCGGTCCGGCGGTGCGGAGAGAGAGAGAGAGAGCCCCCTGTTGACGCGAGTTTAGACAGACACAGACTTAATAATCATCTAAGGGAGCAATCTCTGATTCACACGGCTTTGGTCTCAGCTACTATTATAGGTAAGATGTGATGCATCAATATATACTGACAATTGACAATTATACTGTTTAATAACAATCGAAAAAGTTGCACGTAGCTGCTTTAAATCCTAACTTCTTTCTGTTCTTAACACCAGATCTCAGTCTAAATCAAACAGACCTCGTCAATCTACTGACGGCTACCATGGATCAGGCTCCAGCGGTAACCCCCGAACCTGCCGGCAAAGGAAAGGGCAAACGCAGGAAGGCGAAACCTGTTCCTGCCCAAAACCCCCCTATGATTTATTTCAATCAAGGCCAAGTCGTCTGCCCACCAGGAGTGGTCGGAGACCCGTCAGGGCAGTATCATGGCATCCCAGTACAGCTACCCAGCCCATCTCCCTTCGGCCAAACCCCCTTCACCCTCTCCTCCTCCCTGCCCATTCCCCCACCACTCCCAACCCCCCTACCTTTTCCCCAGGCTACTCCTGCATCAGCACCCTCTGCCCCCTCAACATCTGCAGAGGGAAGCGCTGCCCCTAACGCTGCCGTCGTCATCCCCGACCCTGCAGCTATGTCAATCCTCTTGTCCGCTGTCTCCTCCCTAGCCAACTCAGTGGGGGCCATCAATACCCGCCTCAGTCTCATCGAAGGTGGAGGGTCCGCCGGCCCCAGCTCACAGCCCGCCCCTCCACTTCCAGCTCTTCCAGCCCAAGGCCAGCGGGGCCAAGCCTTCTCTTTAGCTACAGCAAACCCTGCTACCCCCTCTGGTAAGCCATTCATTTCTCCCATTGCCACAATTTCCCCCAAAAATAAATCCGATATTCTCCTGGGCAGGGATATTAATCTGGCATCCCTCCTCCTCCCCTCTCCTGAGTCCGTCAGCCGCACAATCTGCGAGGGTGACGTGGCGGTTTCCATCAGGGCATCTGATCCTCGTCTGCACAGGCCCCTTAACATCTGCGAGTTCGTTACGGCTTTCAATGTGTTTAGGGACACAATCTGTGAAATTTATCCTGCCCGTAGGCAAGAGCTCGATTCATACATTGCCCTGATCTGCGAGCTGAAGCGCCGGTATGCTGGGAACATTTTCTATGAATATCACCGTGAGTTTTCAGCAAAAGCCGCCCTCTTCATCTCCCGCTACAACTCCCTGCTCGACTGGTCGTGTATCGACACTGAGCTGCTCATCCTTCATGTCGGTGGCCATCGCGCAGTGTCCTGCTACTCCTGCCAGGCAGTCGGCCACACAGCCGACATGTGCCCCAGCATGACATTCCCATCTAACGCACCTGCTGCCCCGCCCCCCTCCTTCACATCTCAGGGGTTCCCCATGCCATCCTCGAGCTCGGGGGTTGGAGAAAAACCTTTCTCTTATGATGCCAGAGGAAGAGAGGTCCTCTTTCACAATAACATTCCAATCTGTAAGAATTATAATGAACATTCGTGCAGTTTCGCTAAATGTACATTTTCACATGTTTGTGGCTTCTGCAAGGACCCCCACCCCAAATCCGCGTGCCCTCGCCTCATGCGCCCAGCTGGCAGAGGGGCCCAGCAGAGGAAATTCCCTCTCCTTTCCAAGCCTTTTTGAGGAAACATCGCTCCACCCCTATTCACCTGCCGTTGTGAAGCCCTCTCTGACCATCCCAGTTCGTAGTTTATCTCTAAACGGCTTGTCACAGGGTTTCCGGGTGGGCGTCCTTTCCGAGCTCACTGGCTCTCAAGTAGCTACTGAATTTCAATCCGCATTGAAAGAGCGGTCACTGTAACCGCATTATTGGAGGAGATCAATAAAAGAGGTTAGAGCCCGACCCTGTCACTGCATTGCTTGAGAAGGTCAACAAATAATCACTTGAGTTATTCACTGATGTGGCTCCATCAGTGGTTTTTGGGGGGTATTTTAGAGGTGAATGGTTGCAGAAAAGTGGCACCACGAGTTTCCTACTTCCTCCCAGTAGGGAATCGATCTTCCTCTACGAGATTCACTCTGGTATTGCAAATGTATACGAAACTACAGTCTCGATCATAAACAAAAGGTGCTGCTCCCAGTCCACCATGGCTTTAATGTGCAGTGCAGTATCACCCGGCTTTCTGTTATGCATAACTTGTCAGGTCAGCAGAGCTCATTCCCCGGTCACAGCACAGTGGCTTCAGCAGAGCATATCCCTGGTCACAACACAGTAGATTCAGCAGAGCATATCCCTGGTCACAGCACAGTAGATTCAGCAGAGCATATCCCTGGTCACAGCACAGTGGCTTCAGCAGAGCATATCCCTGGTCACAACACAGTAGATTCAGCAGAGCTCCTCCCCAGTCACAGCACAGTGGCTTCAGCAGAGCATATCCCTGGTCACAGCACAGTGGCTTCAGCAAAGCATATCCCTGGTCACAGCACAGTGGCTTCAGCAGAGCTCCCTGGTCACAGCACAGTGGCTTCAGCAGAGCATATCCCTGGTCACAGCACAGTGGCTTCAGCAGAGCATATCCCTGGTCACAGCACAGTGGCTTCAGCAGAGCTCCTCCCCGGTCACAGCACAGTGGCTTCAGCAGAGCATATCCCTGGTCACAGCACAGTGGCTTCAGCAAAGCATATCCCTGGTCACAGCACAGTGGCTTCAGCAAAGCATATTCCCGGTCACAGCACAGTGGCTTCAGCAAAGCATATCCCCGGTCACAGCACAGTGGCTTCAGCAGAGCATCACCTTGCCTCATCCAAACAGTACACGAGAGTCGCCATAGTTCCTGCCTCAATTCAGAGCTTTTCCAGGGCGAATCCAGTTTTCCAGTTCCATGTCACTCATCACATTTTCTGTTGCCAGTGCTCCCCTCGTCTGTCTCTGTCGTCATAGTGTTTGTCTGTTGAATCTAGCAAACTGCAACCCCCTTCATCCTAGGCTAGCTTCACCCACTGTTTTGACCCTTCTTTCCCCAGTCAATGCTCTAACCCTTCGGTTTGCCTACTTCTCAAAGGTTCAAAGGCTCACCTACTCTTCCATCACCTTAGAGATCCTGCTCCTCTCGGTCTCGTTTCCTCTAACCATGTACCCCCTTTTCCCAGGTCTTCCTCAAACACCTGGTTCTCTCACTTGCCCTCCCTGCTGAAACACTGTGGCCTTCCTCCCCACTGTTACACTTCTTACTCCCTAAGAATAGGAGCAGCAACCATATCCATCATGCAGGGGTACTGGGATCCCCAAACTCCTGGGAAGGTCCTCTGGCGCTCATGCCTCTTACGTGAGGCCCGATCCTACCTCCGGGCTCAAGGCCCAGAAATCCATGACTCTTTAAAAGGTAAAATTCATATCATTTTGTCATGTCATATTTCGTTTGCAATTATTGGCGATCTAATCCATGGCTTTTTAAAAGGTAAAATCCATCGTTAAACTTCATTTGCAATTACTGGTGGTCTGGTGGTGGCCTGTTCACTCCATGCATTGTACCTTAATCTCACTCTCATTTCAGTCTACTAAAGTAGCCTGTGTCCACTTAACTATCAGGCTCACTTCAGCACCGCCCTGGTAAGTCCATAATTACATTTCTTTAAGTCTTGTCAATTACATTTTTGGGGGAGGGTTCCGACGCCCCTGCCAATCCATGGCAGGTCCGCCGTCACGTGGCTGATCATCCGTCACATGGCCGATTCCCGGTCACGTGGCTGATCCCCCTTTTGGCCAAGGAGCTCTCCGCCAAAGACAATGTTACATTCAATAAATATTGTTAAATCTTGGTTGGTGTTGTGTGTAGTCTCTTAAGGTAGAAATTAGTTTATCCACTTTTTGGACCAGTGACGACTACAGCACTGCTCCACAGAAAATAAAGAGCTGCATGACGTTTATAATTGACGAACGGTAGGTTCATTTAACACAAGACAAGTAGCCTAATGTTAAACTTCATTTTTTTAGGCTACATTTTCCCCTCCAGATAACATCCATTCTGCAATCATATGAGAAACATGATGGCCCCTATCGTTGCATCGGCGCTGTTTCTAGGCCGAGCGCCTGGCGCAGCGCAAATCAGTGAGCGTGGACCAGCGCACTTGATATCTTGGTCTTCGCGCTAGACGCAGCCTCAACCATTACAACCACGCCTTTTAAGTGTAAAATTATGCACCGTCAGTTCATTGGATAAGTGCAATAAACGAATCGCATGCTTGCCTTTTAAGCTCCATTCCAGTGGTCCAACAAAACCAGACGAAAGCCAAGCGCTCTGCCCCCCCCCCTCCCTTCATCCAGTCTGTCTGTCTCCATATTATAGGATATTATTCCATATTATTATGCTTCTCAAACCAATCTAACTGCAGTTTAAATACTGCAAGCATGTAAATACGCTACACTATAGCAAGATCAAAGTGAAAAGAATCTTCTAAATGCATCAGCTAGAAAAATATAGCCTATCCCTATATGATGAGATTAATTTTATATTGGTGAAAGTTTGTCCAGAAAGATATCGTTTTCTCTCCCCTGCTGCAGGTAGAATGATGCACATAAATATACCCTACATTATGTAAAGTCATTGCATAAATGTGTTTTTATTGTAAAACTAAATGTGAAGTAGGGCCAAGTTATTGGAGCGGACATCACAGTATAGACAAGTTTCCTGGCCGTTCCTAGCGCTGCGCCATAGCAGCCTTTCGTGTCACCGGCTTCCGGTTAAGTCCACAGCAGCGAGCACATCAGAAGGCAGCAGCCGAAATATCCAAACTTTTTTTTACAACGATCGATAACATCAGCTACACCAACGTTAGCAGACGTTATTAACAATGGTTAATACTGGAACACATTGTGCAGTGCATGGCTGTCACAATACACAGAAACGCTTGAACGAGTGGTTGGATCGACAATGTTTTGAGCATCAGCCCGCTACCAAACGGCTTTGTCCCTGCACTCGACTGTATTCCTTCTACCGAAAACCAGCTGAGGATTCGGATTCATGGATGTGGCTGAAGGCTTTAAATCTGAAGAAGCCGCCGAAATACGTTAATGTTTGTTCTCACCACTTTGTTGACAAAAAGCCAACCAAAGAGAATCCTTTCCCTGAACTGTGGCTAGGACTCCTCAGAAAAAGAGACGCAGACTGGAGCGAGGCACTGCTGCTGAATTGCCGGGTAAGCTAGCTCGCTGGGTAGTTATCATGTTAGCAACGATATAGCTGATCATCCATGTTATTATTATTTGGCTACGTTTTGTGTGTTTACTTTGTAGCATTGCCTGGTGTAACGCTAGTTAGCTAGCTAGCACTGCAGAGGCTAGCACTGCAGTGTTGAGCTAATGTTGTGGGCTTGGATCAGCCTCCCCGACGTTCCAGTATTTACCTGTCTGAAAAGTAATGCTTAATGAATAAATATGCTTAGTGTATATACAGCCAAGTTCCATCCATTCAGATTAACAAATCATCAATTTGCAGGGAAACCCCTGGTGTTCTCCAGAGCCCACGTTGTTAGTACAAATTACAGGCTAATGTTAGCTTGCCAGGCTGTTGCTAGAAACACTACAAAGTCGTGCCGTCCACCGCCATTGATTTCTCAAAATACGCTATAATCCTGCCTGTAGTTACGTTCGGCCATTTACACATATTATCTTCCCATGTGTCCACTGTCAACGGGTGTGGGATAGACCCTCTTTCGTTAGATAGGAGACTCTGAGAATGATCCCAAGTTTGCATTTTTTCGGCGGTCGCTATGGCTACTACGCTAGTACAGTACGTTACGCTCCTCGGACTGTATTCACAAAACACCGGAAAAGACAAACACTACGGCAGCCGAGTCGGGAAGCAAACCGGAAGTACCCAGGAAACTTGTCTATAGCACATGACAGAAGCGCGTTCCGCTGTCACTTATCTAAATCACGTTAAATCCACAAAGGGTATATATAGGCTCAAGAGGACATATATGTTTCACGGTTACATGCTGCCACTCCGACGTGCTGCCACTCCGACGTTCTGCCACTCCGAAATATCGGCACTCAGAAAGGGGGTCTATATTCCCCGTTTTTCACTAACCTCTCCCAGCCCCCACGCCAAACCTAACCTCCCCCCATGCCTAAACCTAACCTCCCCCAGACCCTAACCCAAAACCTAACCTCTCCCACCCCCACGCCTAAACCTAAGGTCGGCATTGCGGCTTCTAAGGTGAACGACCGCCAGTCCGAATAATGGAAGTTAACGTTCGGAGTGGCAGCATGTCGGAAAGGCAGAGGAACCCCATGTTTCACATAGGGTGGTGTTTCATTTCGATGTTTTATTTGGTCCAATATTGAAATGTTCTACAATTGCAGGTTGTCTTACCATTACACATTATTTTAGATCTACCTTTTATATCTATTTCGGCTCATTTGGTTGCTATTTAGTAGCGAAATGGAGGACCCAATTGCATGCTGGGACATTCACAGGCAGTAAACTTACAACTGCTATTTCCTATGGGAAGCTGGGTGCTGCTATGTGTTGTGTCTGTCTGAGCGAGGGAGTCAGAGAGAGAGAGAGAGAGAGAAGGGTGACAGAGAAGAGGCAGAAGAGCACTGGCGCACTGAATAGGCCTGGTTTCAGAGAGAGACAGAGAAGGGTGACAGGGGAGAGGCAGAAGAGCACTCCTTGACACTGGCGCACTGAATAGGCCTGCTTTTCAAAGGCGCAAAGCGCTAAATGTAGGCCAGGTCGGAAGATATCAGTAGGCCGGTATTTAGCGCCGACACGCCCACTTTGGCCCATTCTGGGACTGCGCCACGCCCATTCGGCCTAAAGCGCATTTGGCAGCGTAAAGCCATATTGATATCGTCCCAAAACAGGCGCAAGGCACGTTTTTTTGCGTTTAAGGCCCGTTTTAGCGCCGAAGGCCTGTGGGAGAATAGGGGCCGATATGTGCATGCTTTACCACACCGGCCATATGCTAGGTTTCGACCTAGCCTTGTTTTATTCTTGATTGTTCTATATTCATGTTTTCTCATATTGTAAAATGGGATACAGATAGCGTCATTCCGTTTTCTGTTTGCCTTCCAGCCAAGCCCTCACGACCACAATGGAAATAAGTTTAACGACTTCATTGTCATATCCTGATTCATTATTATTCATTATTATACTGTATGCTTGTTGGTGTATTTTATTTTTTAATTTGTCAAAGAAATTCAATCAATCAATCAACATTTCCAGCCTGGTGCCTCAAAGTGGTGCAACGAGCTCTTTTCCCCAGGCTCAATGCGTTGTCACACGGACCCGCTACAGTCACTCAAAGCTGAAGGATTCTTTTCACTAGACGCTGGTAAACACACACAAATCACTTCTCCTGTCAGGTAGATTAGTAATCTGCTTTGTGAACCCTCACATCATGTACATTTCTGCCGTCAGACATGCCCCCAGACCTCCAGACATCGAGCTCCAGCAGCCGCCGCCCCCTGGGAACGACGAGAGAGAGAGTAAAAGACACCTAACCCAGCAACCCTTTGATCCGAGAGCCCAGAGATCCGTTCAATCATGTAGGCACGCCCCTCCTGCTTTCCTCTCGCAAGACACGTTTCATCACACAAGCTTCACCTCGCTCTTCTTAACAGCAGCTTAACTGTCAGTGGGCAACAATGGCCGTAGTCGACTCAGTGTTATATATTTGGGTTCCTTGCAAGGAAATATGACGCGTGAGAACACATAGTGAACTGTCCACGGCCAAGGAGGGGCAGATTACGCATGCTCTGGCGCCTTGGAGGTGCTTAATGAATGAGTAGCTATAGACTGGAAGGGTGATGTCTGACTTTTATGATGCAATTTGTTGTTAACTGTATTGTATTAATTGAAGCTCAACCCGTGTCTACTAAACTTTTCTTCTTGGTCATGATTATGAGTTTTGGCACACTGAATGACAAATTGCGAGCACTCCCGAGATAGTCGGGAGGGGGGAATCTTCGCCACAATGGGGCAAATTCTCGTCATGTCTGGGGCAGGCATAACTAAAGAAAGGCAGATGAAAGTAGAGGCTCTCTTCTTTCCTTTGAGATATTCAGTGTTTACATAGTCATAGAAGAACATATACGCAGGGTCCCGGAAGATCAGTGAAAATGGTCAGAAACCCTGGCAGGGAATGAGTTAATGGATCTGTTTTGCTGTTGCCGCCTCCTACACAGGTCTGCAAATGATGTCTGGAATAAGAATTGCATATTTTCCAGGTCTCAACGTTTGGAAGTTCTACAATTGTGGACCATCCTATCAGCTTCTTCTGCAATGGAAATTTTGTTTTCTCCAAGCCCTCTCCTTTTTTATTGCGGTACCTCCCGGACAGACGTAAAATTGTAGCAGAAACTTTATTAAAAGTAACGTATACGACCGGCCTAATGATACAGTCAATGAATGGTCCTAACGTTACACAACTGTTGCTATTCCCGAGCACAAGTACACAGGGCTTTCATGAGAGGAGCTGTCAGTGACGGCTTTAGACTGGCTGTCACAGCTGTCAATCAGCCTTTTTTATATCACCAAATAACTACTTAAAAACACACTGATCAGAACAAATTAGCACTTGGACATACATTAGCATGATAGGAACTACCTAAAATGATAGAAACCACCTTTGGTGGAAAAAATATTTGATTGTTTAGTTTGGGTCATTTCCCATCCACTAACATGGCAGAGGCGGGACTTGTGAGCTATACGGGGACCGACCACCGGGGCGGTGATCTGAGATGCTTTGGCCTCACTGTAGAGAGCTCATATCCTGTCCATTCATATACAGTCAATGGTTGCAGCTTGTGAGCTTAATCACGCCTCAGTACTGTCACACACCACTACAGACAGGGTCGGCACGAGTCCGACACCTCACTAGTCCGACACCTCACAAGTCCGACACCTCACTAGTCCGACACCCCACTAGTCCGACACCCCACTAGTCCGACACCTCACTAGTCTGACACCTCACTAATCCGACACCCCACTAGTCCGACACCTCACAAGTCTGACACCTCACGAATCCGACACCTCACGAGTCTGAAAAATGACGCATTGGACAGACATCTCATTAGTCCGATAGCTTGTTAACCCGACAACGGAAATCTCACTAATCCGACCGCTAGTTGATTTTGGTTGTTCGTATGGAGAGACTCAGGTTGCTGAGGACGAACTCACTTAGGAAGTTCATGGCTATTTGGGACCCGTTCCTGGCCTGCTTTGACAAGATTAGAACTGACGAATAACTGGCCCAGCTGATTTCTCATGGACTCCTTGCACGGGATTTTATGTACAGCATTTCTTACAAGCATTTAAGCACCTTATGCGGCTGGTAGCACCATATTGTAAGCCATTAGAAGAAGAAGAAGTAGGGAGAAGAGGACAGAAGAAGGGTGAGTTAAGGGGAAAAGGTAGTTTCTCCAGTCTCTACCCTGGAAATCGAGCGCGTGAGATTTCTATTAACATACAAAAACAACAAAATAATGTACGGGTTTTGAGATAAACTATGTTATAATAGTTTCTCAAGCCAGTTAATGCAGTAGTTTTTCAGTAGCAGTACTGCACACAGTACTAGGTGTAAGTAAGTACTCCCGCACATCACACATCACACATCATCCCCGCGTCCCACCTGCGTTTTTCCTCTCCAGATCATCCAACTTCTTCTTCTGCAGCTCATTGTTGGAGGCGTTCAGCTGGGATCTGAGAGCTGCTACCTCCTTCCTCTGCTCCTCCTCCTCCCTCTCGTTGTCGCTCACTCTGTCTCTGAGGGACGACACTGCAGCGTCTTGAGCTGGAAGCACAGAGACAAATCACAACAAAGCTGTTATGTATTTGTTTTTAAGCGGTGCAGCCACTTCTATAAGGGACTATGTGTGTCCGCCCTTGTGTCTGTGCTTCCATCCGATATGGCACAGACTGTATGTCACACGGACGCACGTGCGCACGCACACACCCACACACACACGCATGCCCACACACACACACACACACACAAACAGACACACGCATGCACACGCACACACGCACGCACGCATGCACACACACACACACACACACACACACACACACACACGGATGCATGGACGCACGCACACACACATCGACAGAGTTCCTACAAAGCTCTGGAAATGACTGGGAAAAGAATAGGGAATTTTCAAGGTCTTAACATTAAGAAATTACACAATTATGGATCAAGGGAGAGCATTCGCAAAAGCTGTGACCAGTTATGTGATGTCAGTCAGATTGTGACATCTTCCATTCCATTGTGATGTCATCACTCTATTGGGAGGTGTACCCCCATCGCCCCTCTTTTAGCCAATTGGCATGAAGAGAAACACACATTGAGACAGTTCAACCTCCATGCCAAGTTTTGGCCTCAAACGATCTCTGATTATGTCACCACTTCATCAGATACTTGCTAACAATGTCACTTATATTGTGACATCACTGCTCTGGTGAACATTTTGTGGAACAACCAACCAACAGTGGCATAGAGCTGTTGGCCCATCATTCGCACTGAGTTAGGACATCATTAGTTACTTGGTTACCTCACTAATGATGTAATTGATAGGACTTTTGACATCATCAATGGCATCAAACCATCTCTGATGATCTCTGATAGTTGTTGCTAATGATGTCACTTCTATTGTGACATCACCGCTATCTGGCTGCAGCTATTGCAAATTCGCACTTGTTACTTGATAAACAGTTAATCTATTATTACAATTATAATTAATTAATTAATCACTGAATAGCTAGCAGGCTGTGGCGTCCCACCTGCGTTCTTCCTCTCCAGATCCTCCAACTTCTTCTTCTGCAGCACAGCGTTGGAGGCACTCAGCTTGGCTCTGAGAGCTGCTGCCTCCTTCCTCAGCTCCTCCACCTGCTTCTCGGTGTCGGTCACTCTGCTTCTGAGGCATGACACTTCAGAGTGTTTTTCTGGAAGCACAGAGACAAATCACAACAAAGATATAAAAGCCTGTATGTTAGCCCATATTTGGCTAATTTCGCTGCAGTGGTGGTGCTGGGCAATTAGTGCATTTAGAGGCGTGTCCAAGTCATTGTGCTATTCTTTGCAGTGTGTATCCTCCCGTTCGCTGAGCGAAAAGGTGAAATGGGCTGGATTTAGAGGTATCATAATTAGGAAAAGGTGTTATAATGCATATTTACAGTTCAACGTTCAATGTGTCCCAAATCCACAACAGTGAAATAAGGGTCCCAGTTTTGTATAATTACCTCCGCAAGCAGAGTTGGTCAGGTTACGTTTTCACCCCTGTTTGTCTGTGTCTTTATATTGATATCTAAAAAAATTATGAACGGATTTACACAAAACTTTGAAAATTAACTTTCCATGCCCACTGGCCAGAAGGGCCAATTTTGTCAATCACAAAACATAGCCTACAGCCTGCAGTAAATAGCGCTACACAGTTCAAAGTAAATAATGCTAAACAAGGAGCAACATTTTTCGACTGCCGCCATGGTGTTTAAACAGACGAATTAGCTTTAAGGTGACTTACTTCTAGAATTGAATGAAATTGTATTCACTTACTAACTGCTCCGTGGAGTATATAGCCTAACGTTATGCTTGCAGAGTTAAAGAGTGGCACCTGGTAATCCATAAATTGTATTTTATTGTACCTTTGTAGATCATCAAGAAACTTGAAATGAATAAGGTTAGAGGTGTTTAATAGAGCTTGAAATGAATAAGGTTAGATTTGTTTAATAGAGTCTGAAATGAATAAGGTTAGATGTGTTTAATAGAGATTGAAATGAATAAGGTTAGATGTGTTTAATAGAGTCTGAAATGAATAAGGTTAGATGTGTTTAAAGGCCCAATCCGTCAATACTCACTATTACTGATGCCGGTGGCCGTTAGTGTAACTGCAGGCAGCGTGTGAACGAGCTGACGCGCGGGCACCATACTCGCACGCGCACAAGCAGTTGCCTGGCAACAGCAGAGCTGTTCGTTGCTTTGTAACGTTAACTCATAAAAGTCACTTGAAAACGGCAACCTGGACAATTTATCGGTCAGATCAGCCTCGAGATGCCCAGGAAGGATTCTGGATGAATTAGGGGACGTTATTGTGGCATGTTTGGTCGTGTTTTGGCTTGCGTTAGCTGCGGGCAAGTCGATACTCATGTTAGCACAAGCCAGGAAATAGCCTGCTCCCCCTGTATGTACGGTACCGTGTAATGCCTGGAGTTGACCAAACTGAACAATCAAACAATGTTTCATAAGCATAACAGTAACGTTAGGCATATTTAGGACTGTTAAATTCATTATCCACACAAGACGGTAACGTTATTAGTGGGGCTGGTGGTAATTTCTATAAATGTAAATTAATATTAGTTAGCCGCGATCAGCATCAAGCTAACGTTACTAGTATGTGCAGTCCCACTGCAGTCGGAGCCTGCTGGCTGCGGGAAGTGGATACTCATGTTAGCACATGTTAGGCTAATTACGGGGTACCACACTGTACTTACAGGGTAACTACGGGTTTTAAGGAGTGTAGTTATAGTATAACAACGGGGTTTAAGGAGTGTAGTTAGAGTATAACAACGGGGTTTAAGGAGTGTAGTTATAGTATAACAACAGGATTTAAGGAGTGTAGTTAGAGTATAACAACAGGGTTTAAGGAGTGTAGTTAGAGTATAACAACAGGGTTTAAGGAGTGTAGTTAGAGTATAACAACGGGGTTTAAGGAGTGTAGTTATAGTATAACAACGGGGTTTAAGGAGTGTAGTTAGAGTATAAGAACAGGGTTTAAGGAGTGTAGTTAGAGTATAACAACGGGGTTTAAGGAGTGTAGTTATAGTATAACAACAGGGTTTAAGGAGTGTAGTTAGAGTATAACAACAGGGTTTAAGGAGTGTAGTTATAGTATAACAACGGGGTTTAAGGAGTGTAGAGTATAACAACGGGGTTTAAGGAGTGTAGTTAGAGTATAACAACGGGGTTTAAGGAGTGTAGTTATAGTATAACAACGGGGTTTAAGGAGTGTAGTTAGAGTATAACAACGGGGTTTAAGGAGTGTAGTTAGAGTATTACAACGGGGTTTAAGGAGTGTAGTTATAGTATAAGAACGGGGTTTAAGGAGTGTAGTTAGAGTATAACAACGGGGTTTAAGGAGTGTAGTTATACTCTAACTACACTCCTTAAACCCCGTTGTTATACTCTAAACCCCGTTGTTATACTATAACTACACTCCTTAAACCCCGTTGTTATACTCTAACTACACTCCTTAAACCCTGTTGTTATACTATAACTACACTCCTTAAACCCCGTTGTTATATTCTAACTACACTCCTTAAACCCCGTTGTTATACTCTAACTACACTCCTTAAACCCCGTTGTTATACTCTAACTACACTCCTTAAACCCCGTTGTTATACTCTAACTACACTCCTTAAACCCCGTTGTTATACTCTAACTACACTCCTTAAACCCCGTTGTTATACTCTAACTACACTCCTTAAACCCCGTTGTTATACTATAACTACACTCCTTAAACCCTGTAGTTACCCTGTAAGTACAGTGTGGTACCCCGTAATTAGCCTATAAGTACAAACATTTGTCCCCTGCTTCATAATACAGCCCGCGACCCCCTAGTTAGACTATAAGTACAGATCTTGTTACCCTCTATTTAAAGTATTTTTTCACTCCTTAAACCCCGTAGTTAGACTATAACTACACTCCTTAAAACCCGTTGTTATACTATAACTACACTCCTTAAACCCCGTAGTTAGACTATAACTACACTCCTTAAACCCCGTTGTTATACCATAACTACACTCCTTAAACCCCGTAGTTAGACTATAAGTACAGATCTTGTTACCCTCTAGTTAAAGTATTAATTAACTCCTTAAACCCCGTAGTTAGACTATAACTACAGCCCTAAACCCCGTTGTTATACTATAACTACATGCTTATTTGCGGGCTGTATTCTAAAGCGTTACCCAATAATGTTCCATGACCATAAGCATAACGGTAGTAACGTTAGGGTTGCATTACTTCACACAAGACGGTAATGTTAGCAGAGTTTCTGACCAGGTGGTCAGATACTTGTACTACGGAGTGACAGTAAAAATCTTGAATCTTGAAAATCCATTTGCAAGCAGCTAACGTTATCTGGTCAAAACCACATTACAGTAGCTACAAGCAGCAAGTTTCCTTCATGAACCGAAAACACAGTCCTGACTCTAGTTTCCCCCCGATGTCGGTCACATTGCTGCTGTCTGGCCAGACAGGCTTCCTTAGATAAATATTTATTTATTTAGTCTGGACTTTTTCTGGAGTCTGTGTTATTGTTTCCTTTAGCTATCAGCTAGCGACGAGCGTAACGTTAAAAGCTACTTCAGCCATTTCCTGTTAGCGTCTACAAGAGACAAGCTCGTGACGTGAACGCGCGAGACGTCACATCCTCTAGCTGTGGCGGGAGATGCTATCCACTTCGAAACTGCGGTTTTCATGTATCTTCTGAACGGCTGGTCGGAGAGAAACGCCCCTGGTCGCTATTTTTAAGTTACGTCAAGGCGCATTCACTCAGTGCCAATAATAAACACTTTGTGCACATTTATTTCTCGCCAGAACCAACGGAATGGGCCTTTAATAGAGCTTGAAAGGAATCAGGTTAGATGTGTTTATTAGAGCTTGAAATGAATAAGGTTGGATGTGTTTATTAGAGCTTGAAAGGAATCAGGTTAGATGTGTTTAATAGAGTCTGAAATGAATCAGGTTAGATGCGTTTATTAGAGCTTGAAATGAATAAGGTTGGATGTGTTTATTAGAGCTTGACATGAATAAGGCTAGATGTGTTTAATAGAGTCTGAAATTAATAAGGTTAGATGTGTTTAATAGAGTCTGACATGAATAAGGTTAGATGTGTTTAATAGAGTCTGAAATTAATAAGGTTAGATGTGTTTAATAGAGCTTGAAATTAGTAAGGTTAGATGTGTTTAATAGAGCTTGACATGAATAAGGTTAGCTATGTTTAATAGAGCTTGAAATGAATAAGGTTAGATGTGTTTAATAGAGCTTGAAATTAATAAGGTTAGATGTGTTTAATAGAGTCTGAAATTAATAAGGTTAGATGTGTTTAATAGAGTCTGAAATTAATCAGGTTAGATGTGTTTAATAGAGTCTGAAATGAATAAGGTTAGATTTGTTTAATAGGGTCTGAAATGAATAAGGTTAGATGTGTTTAATAGAGCTTGAAATGAATAAGGTTAGATGTGTTTAATAGAGCTTGAAATGAATAAGGTTAGATGTGTTTAATAGAGCTTGAAATGAATAAGGTTAGATGTGTTTAATAGAGTCTGAAATGAATAAGGCTAGATGTGTTTAATAGAGCTTGAAATGAATAAGGTTAGATTTGTTTAATAGAGCTTGAAATAAATGAATAAGGTTAGATGTGTTTAATAGAGTCTGAAATTAATAAGGTTAGATGTGTTTAATAGAGCTTGAAATGAAGAAGGTTAGATGTGTTTATTAGAGCTTGAAATAAATGAATAAGGTTAGATGAGTTTTCACTTTCCCCACCCAGGTTTATCCTGCCGGTCTGGGGATAGTCACAAGCTTGCTCGCTTCTCTAACTGTTGGGCCACCACTGCCACGTTGATGTCACAATATCAAGTGTGACATCATCAGGGATGTCACATACACTGATCATGGCATGGACGTGACCAAAATGAATAGCTTCAGCACTAGTCAATTTGACACGAAACACAACAAAATAAAGTCCCGATTTTGGGGGAAACATTATAATAAAGTTTCTCAAGCCAGGTACTGCAGTATTTTTCAGTAGTGGTACTCCACACAGTACTAGCTGTGGTTCCTCAGGGCATCCCACCTGTGTTCTCCCTCTCCAGATACTCCACCTTCTTCTTCTGCGTGCTCAGCTCAGCTTTGAGAGCTGCTGCCTCCTTCCTCTGCTCCTCCACCTCCCTCTCGGTGTCGCTCACTCTGTCTCTGAGGGACGACACTGCAGAGTCTTGAGCTGGAAGCACAGAGACAAATCACAACAATCATTTGTGTGTGTGTGTGTGTGTGTGTGTGTGTGTGTGTGTGTGTGTGTGTGTGTGTGTGTTGTCTTCTTCCAGTGTGGCTGAAAACATGCTGCCACATGAAGGAACCAGCAAACCTCAATTTCATAGCGTACATGTTAATTAACATCTTCATCAACCATTTACTAATATTAGTTAGTACCTTAATTAACATGTAAACCCTTAATAAATGTTAACAAGAGACAAGCAAGTTGCAAGCCTCAAGCCTCCTCCAGCCTAGCAAACTGCACTGCATAATTCAACCCTTGGGCCATCTGTAAATACTCCAACTCTCAGCAAAGAACATTGAATTCTGTCTGGGTTTTCGTGCCTGCTCTTTGGGGTTTCTTTCTGGGCCACGACAAGACCAAAATAAATAAATGAATACCTTTTTTTTATGATATGAAAGAGATGTATTAAATCTTAACATTTGTGAAGCTGGAACTTGATATTTGTACTTGATAAATGACTAAAACGGTTAATCGATTTTCACCATTATAATTCATCAATCAATCAATTGCAGACTAGTTTCAGCACTAGTAAATATAACACAAAACACATCAAAATAATGTACCCGTTTTGGGATAAACTATCGGTACTCCACAGAGTACTAGGTGTAAGTACTAGCTGTGATGTGCAGTTCCCTGGGCGTCCCACCTGCGTTCTCCCTCTCCAGATCCTCTGCCTTCTCCTTCTGCAGCTGCAGCTTGGCTCCAAGACATGCTGCCCTCTCCTCTGCCTCTGTCACTCTGTGGTCCAACACTGAACACAACAAGAAGCTTTCTTCAAATACAAATTAACATCAATGTAATTATTGCCGAACAGAAGCATTTGTATAAAATACTGTATGTAAAAGAAGGTATAGCTAATTCGATCAAATGTCATCTAGGAAGGGGGGGGGGAGGATACAGCATAGTATCGCAATATTCTGTGTGGCAATATTATATCGATACACACAGCCAAGTATCACAATATTTTATTATATAAATTGTCAGGTGCATCATGCATGCAACATTTATGACAGGTTTTTATGACTATTAAATAAACATAAAAAATGATTGAAGTGAGATAAAACAAAGTTTTATTTTACTTAATTGTATTTCTTTTATGCTGCTATCTTGGCCAGGCTTCCCTTGAAAAAGAGGTCTTTGTATCTCAATGGGACTGACCTGGTTAAATAAAGGTTAAATAAAAACATTTATTTTATTTATTTATCATTTGCAGTAAAAAAAAAAGGGTAATAAATAAATATAATTAATATATCCCAATATAAGAGGGAGCAAGTGGACTTTGTCTGTCTGTTTACATTTTTGTCTCACTGATGATGTCATAGGACAGATGTCATAGGCGTTGTGACATCATCAGTGATGTCATAGGCAATGTGACATCATCAGTGATGTCACATTGTGACTTCATCAGTGACAGTGATGTGATCAGTGATGCGAAGTTGAGCAATTGTGCGCTGCGCATGCCAATAGAGCAGGCAAGGCTACATAGCAGCCAAGCGGTTGAGGCCGTGCGGGGAGCCCGCAGCGGGCGAGCCTACGGTTTGATAGAGCCTACGGTTCTATCATGACTTAAAGCCCTCCTCTGGTCTATTTTGTAATTTTTAAGATATTTGTTATATTATATTATATCAATAACACTCAGAGCGACTCGCTTTTTGTCGATGATGTCATCACAGAGCCAGCTGTTACTTGGATTCTCCGGGAAATTCTAGACAATTTTCTTACTTTTTCAAGTCACATGACTGTCCGTTTTTAGATATTGGTAATTTTTAACTATATATTTTCACTGGATGAATGATTTTAGTCATCGGAGGTCTGGATCTTATTCGTTAACGTTAGTTATGTTAGAGAAAGAGAGTAAACAGCTCGCCTTGCGGACATCCTGTATCCACTGAACTCATTTGGAAAGAAATGGTGAGTTTTATCTGCTTGGCATCATGCCAGTACCGTGTGTGCTGGGGTTGGTAGAAAAATGCAAAATCATTCCGCCTTGGGAATAGTGGGCGGAGCCCCGTATAGCCCAGGCAGAGGGAGGCGCCTCTTCAGTATGACAAGCTCTCCTCTCAAACCGCCTGTCTGGTGAGGTATCGCCTCACCTTGTCCATAAACCGGGGTTATATTCATAACCTTATGTTTTATCACACAAGGATGGGGGATACCTCACTATATAATCTCTCCCGTAGTGTGAGACAGGCTTATCTCTCCCGTAGTGTCAGACAGGCTTATCTCTCCCGTAGTGTCAGACAGGCTTATCTCTCCCGTAGTGTCAGACAGGCTTATCTCTCCCATAGTGTCAGACAGGCTTATCTCTCCCGTAGTGTCAGACAGGCTTATCTCTCTCGTAGTGTGAGACAGGCTTATCTCTCTCATAGTGTCAGACAGGCTTATCTCTCCCGTAGTGTCAGACAGGCTTATCTCTCCCATAGTGTCAGACAGGCTTATCTCTCCCGTAGTGTCAGACAGGCTTATCGCCAAACCCCAGAGGAGGTCACACATTCCTCATTGGGGTCCCTCTCATGCTATGTGTATGGGGCTGAGACATCCAGTCTGAGAGCCAGCTCACTGCCCTGCAGATGTCCTGGGGAGAAACTCCTCTAAAGAGCCAGCTCACCACCCTGCAGATGTCCTGGGGAGAAACTCCTCTAAAGAGGGCCCACGACAAAGACATCCCATGAGTAGAGTGCCCACGCACAGAGCCCATGGGGAGGCTGTGTGCCCTGCCTCGTATGTCCCAAGATGATAGCCTCCACACAACCCAATGTCAGAGGCGTTGCTTGGAAATGGGCTTATACCCAAGTAAGGATTGGCCCAGGAGACGAACAGCATGTTCCCCCTAGTTGTGTCCATATAGGTGCACAGGGCACGGACAGGGCATAAACTCTGACCCTGCTGTTCCCCAGGAGGAGCAGCAAAGGCTTCTAGAGTGATAGGCGAACAAGCATCTGTAACGGTGTTGTGTAGGTGGTACTTGCAGCAACCCATGTTAAGGGCTTGTCCAGGGGTGGATTCGAACTGCCGACCCTCGGCTGGGGAGTCCGACATGTTAACCGCAACGCCAAGAGAGCTAGCTCCCTTGGTGGAGCAGATTAACATGCCCTTATACCTGGGGAGTGAGTTTAACCAATCTACTCGCTACCACTCGGGACTCACGAGGAATCCGCGCTGATTCAACTCGGTTACACTCACCCCCTTAAACTCACTCCACACCCACTGGACATCCGGGTCACGGCACCAATGTAACGGCGTTGTGTAGGTGGTACTTGCAGCAACCCATGTTAAGGGCTTGTCCAGGGGTGTATTCGAACTGCCGACCCTCGGCTGGGGAGTCCGACATGTTAACCGCAACGCCAAGAGAGCTAGCTACCTTGGTGGAGCTGATTAACATGCCTTTATACCTGTGGAGTGAGTTTAACCAATCTACTCGCTACCACTCAGGACTCACGAGGAATCCGCGCTGATTCAACTCGGTTACACATCCATATCCTTATGCATGAAGGCCGGGTTAGGAACCATAGTCACCTTCCCATCATCCCCTGGGGCAAAGTGAGTGCACGAGGGGTGGACAGACAGCGTGTGTAGATCACTGACTCTCTTAGCCGAGGCCAATGCCAATAACAATGCTGTCTTGAGAGACAGGTGCTTCGGGCTCGCCTCCTGCAATGCTTCAAAGGGGGGGGCCTTTCAGCCCCCGTAGAACCGCAGCCAAATGCCACGAAGGTACCAGGGTCATGGAAACGGTGAGGCTCCTGCGTGGGCCCCTTCATAAAGGCATGAACCAGATTACTCCGGCTGATGGCTTTACCTCCAAGACCGAAATGGCCAGCTGATAAGGCTGCCAGGTAGACCTTTATTGTGGAAAAGGTTCTGCAGTCATCAAATAAGTTCTGGAGAAAAGTCACAACGACTTTCTCAGAACAAGGATAAGGGTCGTAACCCGATTCTCGGCACCAATCTTGGAACAGCTTCCACCTTTGACCATAAAAGGTTCTGGTAGCCCTGCGGTTCCGGATAGTGGCAAGCACTGGTGTAGCGCCGAGTGGAAAATATGGAATGCGCTGACCACGCCCACTAAATAGCGCTCGGCCTGGCGTTAAACGCTATTTTAAGGCCAGGGGGAAGATAGGGCCCATGCTCTCCAAGGCACAGTCAAGGATCCATTACCTCAGTGTTGCCAAAAGAGCTGGTCTTCCATGTGATGTCTTAAAACAAATCGACCTGACCTTCATTCGCCCAATCCTCGAGTATGCCAGCCCAGTCTGTGGTGGGTTGACAAAATGCCTCTCTGAGGAGCTGGAGAACGTACAGAAAAGATGCTGCAGGATCATTGGAATTCCGTCTTCTTCTCTTCCATCTTTGAGTGAAAGGCGTGATGAGGCCACACCTGCATACCCTCACCAACATACTGAAGGATAGCTCCTCCCCCTGCATGGTTTCCTCCATCCAGCCTCAACTTCCACTTACTCTCTCCGCCGGCGCAGAGAATACGTTGTGCTCACAAGACAAAAGACATGAACTCTCTTTTCTTCCTCGCACCCCTAAACTGTTTTATAAATGATTTTATCTTATTTCGTTTATTTAAATTGCCCTTCAGGCTTTATGTTGCTAAATTCATAGCTATTATCTATGATGATTAATCACTGTAAAGTCAAATAGTCAAATTTTAATAAATGAAACTATGAATAAAGTCAATCAATCAAAGTCAGTCAAAGTCAAAGTCAAAGTCAATTTTATTGTCAATCACTACCATATGTACAAGACATACAGAGCATCGAAATTCCATATCTCACGCTCCACGGTGCACTCAATATACAGATAGGAGACAACACATGACATAAAATACGAAGATAAAATAGATAAAAAAACATACAATAAAATACTAAAATACTACCGTAGGGGTCATAATAAGGTCACTGTAATCACCGTAATAAAAGTCAGATAGTGCAAATAGTGATGGCAGAAAAGTGCAATAAAATGAACAAAGCGACATAGTAGTTTTGCATAAAGTGACTGGTGCTGAGTGAGGATAAAGGTTCAAGTCCAGACTGGGGGCAGAGGGAAGAGAGGGGAGTTGTACAGTGAAAAGTTAACAGTCCAGACTGGGGGCAGAGGGAAGAGAGGGGAGAGAGTTTAACAGCCTGACAGCCTGGTGGACAAAGCTGTTAGCTAGTCTGGTGGTGCGGGCAATCAGAATGAGCATGTGCCCGTGGTCCCTCACTCTGGTTAGTGGGGGGAATTAGAGACAGCGGTGGGAAAGCCTAAAGCAGCTCCTGCGGCCAGGGGCGGACTGACACACACACACACACAAACACACACACACACACACACACACACACACACACACACACACACACACACAGGGGCGGACTGGACCATAATTCAGGCCGGGCATTAGATACCATGCAGGCCAGGCCAACACACGCAGACACACATGCTGGCCACCGAAGGCCGCGGCCGAAAAATGTGGGCAGTTTGAAGCAAGATTTGGTGAATATAATGCTAACGTGATGTGACCTATTTGTTCACTAATAGAATTCAACATTGCCTAGATAACTGCAAGTATAATATGAAGACGTAAAAACAAAAACATGCCAATGTACAAAAGCTTCACAGCAAACTTAATTTAAGGAAGAGTGCAGTGTCCTGTCTTGTCTTGTCTGAGGTTAAATGCAAATACAAAAATAATAAAATCAAACTGCTTCATCTCCACTTTAACTCATTCTCTGCCAGGGTCATTTCGGTCTGTGTGCTCCCAGTGCCAGGATTTTGAGCATATTTCCTGATCTTCCAGGACCCACAGAATATTCTGTGCTAGGAATAAAATTACACAACATATCTCACAATAAAGCAGAGACTCTCTTCTTACCCCTTGTAAAACTCGACCATGTTTCCTTGTTTAGTTACAAGCAGTGGAAGTTAGCTTGTTTTCACTGAAAATGCCCTCCTTTGTAACAGAAATAGGAGAAAAAGAGGTTTTTAGTGAACGACACCGTTTCAAGCAGAACTCTCTTTTGAGCCTTTTATTTTTTGCCTCAGTGACACATCAGACATATACAGTATTTGTTTTCCCAAATAAATAAATAAAAAATAAAAAATAAGAGAATGTATTTTACAGTTGCCATGTGGATTTTTAGCTTAGCTTGATAAAAGCATAAACAAATGGAACGAACCCTTATGTGGTCACACCTACTTACCTGCTGTCACGTTACCTCTCATAACTAACGTTAGCACAGAAGATCACACAATAGCTACGTTAGTGCTGTAAACTTTGAAATGTTTATGTCACACATGTTTCGCCTTGGTTGCTGGGGACGGGTGTGTGACGCGGTTTCACGCGTTTGACGTATCCATGTGATTCCCTCTCCCTTGAGTGTGACAGAGCTGGCAAGAGGAAACGTGAAGCGAGTCATGCCGGCGGCATAAGTTATAAACAATGCGTGACAATTATACTCGAATGTTGTGTGTGTGATCATTTCATCTCAAACGCGATACAAAAAATAGGCTACTTTTTACCATCGTCATCGCTCCAAGTGGCACCCATTTCTCCTCCTCCGAACGCTGTGAAGGGGAGCCTTCGTAGCAACAACAAAAACGCCAGCGTCTTCCTCGCCATCGTCGCCATCCGAGAACTCTCGGACTCTGTTTCGACCACAGGCACCACCCATAAATACTAAACTAGCGGCTTCCTTTTATCAGTTTGACTTGAAACAATGTCACAGGCTGGGAAAGTGTCTGATGTAATGTAAACAGCCAAAACATGAAAGTACGTCCGAGTACGTCTTTGGCACAGAACGCCATTGTTAAAAGTACGTCCGGGTACGTCTTTGGCAGAGAATGAGTTAAACTGTATTGTGCAGTCCTACTGATAATCTCATAAAGCACATTAATGTGAAAGCAATACGCATATAGCCTACATGTTTCACTTCATGCTGTGAAATTGTAGCCTAGCTGAAGGTTCCTGATTCTGATAAGTTCAACACCACCTCCAGCTCTGCAGTGCACCTGCTGCAGTGCTAGTGCTGCTTATGCCTCCTTCTCCACTTTTGTGAAGAAAACCCCAAAAGCAATCCAACCCATACTTTCAGTTTATTCACTAGTTTACATTTGACCAATGTTTTTTTTTTATATAGCCTAATATAAATAAATAAATAAATACAAATTAAGGCCTAAACATGGTCGTCCATCAGAGCCTCGCCCCGCCCTCCCCGTGTGACGGCGGGTGGAGCGCCATCCTACGGGGAGGGGCCGCCGTCGGCTGACGGGGGCTGCTCGAAAATGTGACTTCACGGCGACGATACGCGCGTGACGACAGCTGCAGGAGAGTTGTGATTGGCCGTTGCCTTGGCTCTTCGTCGTAAAGTCGCCTTTCAAAGCATGATGTTAGATTATAACGAACTAGTTGTGTGGCTTAGCCTTCCCAAATGTTGAGGGTCGTTTTTTAGAATTTAATACATAGAATTGGGAACGTTACATTCAATTTCATTCAGACTGCCTGGCACACAATCTCCGCCATTTTCACACGGAGCTTCCACAGGAGGGAGGGAGGGAGGGCGTAGTGGCGTCCGAGCATGTAGGGCTCGCTGGCGCCGCCAGACGGCGAGACGGCTCCAATTCGAGGCGGACGGACGACCATGTTTAGGCCTTTAGTGTTAATAATTTAATTTCTCTCGAATATTCTAGAGGCAATAGATAATTGTCTACCACTGATATTGTAGTTTAGGCCAAGACACAACATAGGCAGGGCCGATTTTACACTTCATGGGCCCCTGGGCTATTCATCTCTGCAGGGCCCCCCACTCAAGTGGAAGGGGGGGCTTCGGCGGCGCCCGTTGGGCGCCACCGGAAAAAAATTTGAGTGTTTTTTTTTAACCTTTATTAGCCGTATTTAAAGGAATATCTCATTTTAAATCAACATTAGGATTATACTGTTGTGATGTCATTATTCAGTATCTTCTCCTTTTCTCACTAACTTTCATGTCACCACCTGCTCTCCTGTCAGCATTCTAACTTACAAACACAAACTGTAGGTTTAGCCATCATGTTCTTTCATAAACAGCCTGATTGGAAAGAAAACATTGCCACTGAGATGTCACAACAAGCACTTTTATTATTATTATTTAGTATTTATTATTGCTGTTATTATTACAGTGCACACACACATTCTCACAATTATTGCACAAATCAATCAAGCAGTATTCAAGTCTGTTCGTACCTGAAATGTCTTCTTCCTGACTTTTGCCGTGGCAAAGCGTTTGACTAGAGTGGTGAAGTCCAATGTTCTAACAATGTCACTTTCCAATGACATCAATGTCAAGTGGGTGAGCCTTTCCTCCTCTCGCTGTTCCGACCTCCCCTCTCCCAGCCCCCATGCCTAAACCTAACCTCCCCCAGACCCTAACCCAAAACCTAACCTCTCACACCCCCACGCCTAAACCTAACCTCCCCCAGACCCTAACCCAAAACCTAACCTCTCCCACCCCCACGCCTAAACCTAAGGTCGGCATTGCGAGTGGTCGGCATAGCGGGTGGACACCATCTCACAGTGGAAAAAAAATTGAATGGCGTCAGTAAAAAAAGCATTTTTTGCGAAGACCCTGGACAGGGGGCCCAAAGAAAAAACATCAAGGGTCCCCAAAAAAAAAAAAAAATTTTTTTTTTTTTTTTTTTTTGTTGGGCCCCTTGATGTCCCGGGCCCCGGGCTTCAGCCCGGGTAAGCCCGTTGGTAAAATCGGCCCTGAACATAGGCTCCTTGCCCACCTCTCTGCACCTCTTTTCTTCTCCATTTTGGCACCATTGAACAGCAAGCCCTGCCAACCCGCGCTGGGGTCTCACCAGCTTCTGACTGAAAGGTTAATTCATTCCTCCCTGCCTGGCTGCCTGCAGCATGCTTGCCTGCTATCTGCACAACTAGGAACACGTATACATACTGGCCTGCTGTTCAGTGAGTGGCCTGGCCTGCAATTTTTTTATTTATTTTCTTGCAGGCCATGCCAGGCCAGGCCACCGGGCATCTGCCCGAAGCGCCCGATGGTGCAGTCCGCGCCTGCCTGCGGCCAGGCGTGCACTAGTGCGTCTGGGCCAAATGGCGCGTCCATGCTGCGTATGGAGAACTGCTCGTAGTGAGTGTTCTCCCTCGGGGCAAACGGGTCCACTCTGGCTTTGCCGTAGTGTGACCAAATCTGTTCCACTATTAGGGGGTGGAGAGCCCACTCCCCGTAAGTCGGCCCGTCGCTGGACTCCTAGGCAAGCGGGTGTGTGTGATTTTTTGTTATGGTTAAATTGTTTCACTAATAGCTATATTCTTGCACAGTGGCAGTGTCGTTGGATGCTGGTATCACGGCAGCGTATCAGTCAATCCTTCGCCTCTGGATGCAATGAGCCTCTAGACAGCAAAGATGGTTGGGAAATATTACGTAGGTTATGTCACATGCATTTTGCTTAGTTTGTATTTGTCCATTATTTCATTAAATAGGCTATGGGCTCTATCGTTGCATCGGCCTATAAACTGCGCTTAGTGCCAGGCGCAGCCCAGATTAGTGGGTGTGGACCAGCGCACTCGATATTTTGGTGTCGGCGCAACAGGTGGCCTTAACCATTATAACCACGCCTTTTAAGCGTAAAATTATGCACAATCTGCTCATTGGGGAAGTGCAGTAAATGAATCACAAGCTTCACTTTTAAGCTCCAATTCCACGGAGCGATCCAGTCCGGCTTCAGAAAAGCCGAGGGCTCTGATCTCCCCCCCCTCCCTTTTATCCCCGGGTCTGTCTGTCTCCATATATAGGCTATTATTCCATATTATTATTATGTTATGCTCTCAAACCAATCTAACTGCAGTTTAAATACTGCAAGCATGTAAATACGCTACACTATAGCAAGATCAAAGTGAAAAGAATGTTCTAAACGCATCAGCTAGAAAAATATAGCCATCCTTATGTCATGATGAGATTAGATTGGTGAAAGTTTGTCCAGAATGATATCGTTTTGCTACCTTTTCTTCTCCCCTGCTGCACAGGTAGGATGATGCACATAAATATAGCCTACATTATGTAAAGTCATTGCATAAATGTGTTTTTATTGTAAAACTAAATGTGAAGTAGGGCCAATTTATTGGAGCGGACATCACAGTAGGACATTACAGTAGAACCGCGTTACACTGTCACTCATCTAAATCACGTTAAATCTGCAAGGGATATCCCCAAGATGAGATATATGTTTCACATAGGGTTGTGTTTTGATTTCGATGTTTTATTTGGTCCAATATTGAAATGTTCTACAATTGCAGGTTGTGTTAACACATTGAGTGCCAGCCGTTTTTTCAATCCTGTAGGTAAGTTGTGCCAGGTTTTTTTTTGAGGATTCTGGCTCATTTTACAAGAGCCGAGGATTATTTTCTGTTAAGACTTCGTGAACACCAATCATCTAAAAATAACTAATAGAATGTGTGCTTTCTCTGTCTAAAAGAGTTAGTTTGCAGAGTTAGTAGTTATGTAGATATTAGCCGTTGAGTACAGCATGGTTTTAGCGTCTGAGACAGCAAGCTGAGATAATCGCAGTTTTGTGAAATTCAATCAAACAGCAGAACAGTCACCTGCCTGTGATTGTGGGTGCCCTTGGGCGAGTCTGTATACTGTATTGTGTGTGTGTGTGTGTGTGTGTGTGTGTGTGTGTGTGTGTGTGTGTGTTCGCGCGTTGCTCCGCGGCTCTGGGGGGAGGGGATCTCTGTCCGTTCTTTGGCCCCGCGGCGTGTCTGTCTCCCGCTCTGTGTGCTCTCTCTCTCTCTCTCTCTCTCTCTCTCTCCTCTCTCTCTCTCTCTCTCCTCTCTCTCTCTCTCTCTCTCTCTCTCTCTCTCTCTCTCTCTCTCTCTCTCAGAGAGAGAGAGAGAGAGAGAGAGAGAGTGTGTGTGTGTCTCCAAACTCCTCCCTCCGTCTGTGCTGCGGAGTGCTCTGCTGCTGGGAGTTTGAGCAGCCTCTCTCCCTGGCAGCGAGTGTGGATAGGTCTCACTGTCTCTTGGGTTTGAGAGCCCCGATGAAGCCCCGTGCGACTCTAGGCTTTATGCTGCTCACCCAGTCCATTTCTGGAACCCCCCACCGCAGCAGCGCGAAAGCGTCCCCGCCTACAGTATGAGAATGAGGCTCGTTCGTTTCTGACTGTAAAATCGCCAAGCCATTTCCGCGGGAGGCGGCTGCTTTTGGTTGACTTTATCTCTGTCGGGAGAGGACCGTCGCCACCTAGCTGGTCGGTAAAATAGATTATACACATTCAATACTTCCAATATCTCCATAGGAGACGCGGGGGGCATTGATCCACGTAGCACCGTCAAAAAAACGCCCAGCTATTTCCTTGAAAATTAGAATGCTTTCTCCAGCACGGAAAGCCACAGCCACGGGTCCCGTGGCTGTGGCTTTCTCTCTGTCTCTGTCTGGAGAGAACTGTCGCCACTTAGTGGTCGGTAAAATAGATTATACACATTCTCTTCCTCCAATAGTGATATAGAAGACGTAAAAGGGGTTGATTGATGTCCCACCGTCAAAAAAAAAAAATGTTTATGTAAGACGAGATAGCTCGTCTATGGCACTTAACCGTTGGATTATGTAAGACGAGATATCTCGGCTATGGCACTCAACGTGTTAACATTACACATTATACCTTTCTATCTATTTCGCCTCATTTGGTTGCTATTTATTATCGAAATGTATTAGCCCAATGCATGCTGGGAGATTTCACATTTGTGAAAGCCAGGCAGTGAACATTTGTTTGGCCAGAATGATCTCGTTTTCTCTCGCCTTTTCTTCTCCCCCACTGCACAGGTAGGCAACAGCCTCTGAATGTCACGGGCTCAAAACTGTCATGTTATAAAAAACTCTCATGTTGTTATACTACGTACGGTATAACAACTTTGTTTTTCTATCGGACTTGTGCCTGTGACCTGTCTGAGCGAGGGAGTGAGAGAGAGAGAGAGAGAGAGAGGGGGACAAACTGAGATCAGCAGAGCAGAAGCTGTGCGTGGAATATCCGCGACGCACTGAATAAGGCCTGGTTTTCGAAAGCGCAAAGCGCTAAATTAACGCCAGGGGGGAAGATATCGTTAGGCCAGTATTTAAGGCCGAAACGCCCATTCTGGCCTATTCTGGCACTGCGCCACGCCTGTTTGGCGTACAGCGCATTTCGTGGTGTAAAACCATGTTGCTATCTTCCCGAGGCAGGCGCAAGGTGCGTTTTTTTGCGTTTAAGGCCAGTTTCTGCGCCTAAGGCCTGTGGGAAAATAGAGCCCTATATCTTTATTCATTTAAGTTCCTAGTGTGGTCTCCATCAATACACAACACCATTATGTAGACGTTTTGAATCATTAAACTAAGACAAACTATGAATTAGATGTATTCCAAGTAAAAAACACAACTAGAAATTACACCCAGCTGTGGCCTGTTTGTGATTTTTGGGGTCTTGGCTTTGGGGTCTTGGGCATGGACTATAACAGCTGGATGGAAAGGTGGGGAGAATTAGGTCAGATAAGAAACTAACAGCTTTAATAACAGAATGTAAATTGCTCTGATATTCTGCATAAACAATTAATTGGATTGATTAAATGGTATGATGCTGTTTGATTTCAAATTAATTCTTGAATTATTTTGTTAAGTAAATATGCTTAAGTCAATAAAGAGCATTGACTACAGTATGTTGGTTGCTGCAGGGTAACCAAGTACTTCTGGATGCCTGGTATGATAAGCTGTGTGACTGTATTCACTCACCATTGAATAAATGTGACTTAACAGTCATAAAGGTTTCAAAAAATCTTACAAGCCTTACTGGAATCCCTGTGGGTTACTGTGAGAACAGCTGAAAAACAGTTTCTAAGGTGAAAAGACAAAAGTTTGAGGAAGGGACTGAGAATATATTTTACGGGAAAACAAACCAAATTTGACAAAAGGTTATGCGTTACGCACCGTGAAAAGCAAGTTGACCATTTATAAACGCATAACCCCCAACAGTTATGGAATGAACTTAACAAACTGGGCGTCAGAAAACCTAGGAATATACTGTACCTATGGAGATCAAATAAGAGAATGGCGAGTGTAGCTTTGTCCTAGGAGTGTTACAAAAATGGAAAAAGGATTTTGCCGATTAGTTTTCTGGTTGGAAGTATTCTTTTGATGAAGCCTTTTTGGTGGAAATAATTAATAGGAAAGAAGTAATTGAAAATAATATGAATGCTGATTTAAACAGCTGTAATAAGCACTTAAATGCAAACTTTTCTATAGATGAGTTAAAAAAAAATGAAAAAGTTAAATGCAAATTGAAGAAAGCTACTGGAATTGATGAAAGCACTAATGAGGTGTTAAAGTTGCCAAAGCTGCTTAAAGTTTATTATTATAAGTATATTATTTGTTATTTCAGTTTTGTTTCGATAATGGCACCACAGTGGCACAAAAGTGTGATTCTCCCCATTCAGAAATGTTAAAAAAATGATCCCAAGTTGCCTCTTAGCTATAGGGGTTTAAGTCTCCTTAGTTGTGTGCATAAATTGTACTCCTCACTATTAAATTGTAGACTTATGGACAACCGTCAGATCGGGTGGCTTGTGGATGAGCAAAATGGATTTAGAAAAGAAAGAGTTGTATTGATCATATTTATGCAGTCACCTCTAGTGTACGTGCAAGAATTAAGGGAAAACAATCTATTTTTGTTTGTTTTATTGATTTCCAGAAGGCATTTGATTGGATAAATATGGATCTTCTTCAGGTTGTTAAACTCTGGGGTCAATGGAAAATTCTATTATGCCATCAAGTCTCTCTATCAAGCACCTGTTGCTCGTGTCCAGGTTAACGAATATTCTACCGGATGGTTCCCCCCAACAATTCGGTGTGAATGTTATGTCCCCAACCCGATTTTCCATTTTTGTTACATGGAAAGAATCTATATGTACCCTATATGTTTTAATATAGGGCCACATATAGTTTTCCCATATATGGTGCATACATAAAATTGACCGATTTCCTATATTATATGTACATATATGTACCTATATGTATAGGTACATATATGTACCTATATGTACATATAATATAGGAAATCGGCCAATTTTAAGTATGCACCATATATGGGAAACCTATATGTACATATATGTACCTATATGTAGGATCTTAAATAAAAAAATTAGCAGCGCACACGGGATTCGAACCCCGTTCTCCAAGGTTCAAGCCCTGGACACGGGATTCGAACCCCGTGCTGAGCTATACATTTTCTTATACTAACCTGAGAGCCGGGCACATTATATACTCTCTCGCACACAACGTAGACCACAATTGTCAGCGATCGGGAAGTTATTTTATGTGATGCGTACGAGTCATATTATGTAACAGACTAAAATTATGTTGTGTGTGTGTGTGCATCTATAGTCTGTAGGCTGTACGGCTTCAGAGGTTAACTTCATTTAACACCAGAGACTCAGGAGGTAGGCCTACACAGAGCCTCGTATACAGTCTGTTACAATAACATAGTGTGCCCAGAGCACCTCGTTCCGCACTTGGTGCAGACCGGTGCAGAATTGCTTTGGTCTAGTCAGTCACAGCTAGTAAGTACTTGCGCATGCGCGTTGCTGCAGGAACTGAATTCATTATTTTATAGTATTGCGCTAAACTATTAACCATAGTTGTGTCCTGGAAGCTTTTTGCTGGCACCACATAGCCTATAGTCCCATATTTATGATATTTCATGTGACATAAAATGCGTTGAAATGTAGTTTTCGTGTAGACCAGATTTCAACTCTCAGTTACACAATAAAAGACAATAAAATGCCAATTCACACACTATCAATATTGTCTCTATTCCAAACTACAACAAATGTTTTAACAATATGATGAACCAAATTGTGTTTTTTTACACGTTTACGTTGTAACCGCATTTTAGCCGGTTGAAAAGAGGGTGAAATTAGGTCTTAGACGTTCAAACCTAATATCACCCAGATTTAAACTAAAAATCAACGTTGAAAAAACGTTTTGTGCTCGCTGGGTATATATGGATTATGACACAGTGTATACAAACAGATTTGTAAATGACCTATATAGGAGGCATATACCTTGTATTGTGTACATATATGGCCTATATGTGGATATAAAGAAGTGAGACCTATATGACCTGTATTATGAACATATAGGGCCTTTATGTGTATATAAAGAAGCTATATAGGAGACATATATGCCCTGTATGTGCACATATAGTACCTATATGTGGATATAAAGAAGCTATAGGAGACCTATATGCCCGGTATATGCACTTATATGCACCTGAATCTGGCCTATATGCAACCTATATGCGGCATAAATGTGGCCTATATGCGCATATATGCACCTAAATCTGGCCTATATGCAACCTATATGCGGCATATATATGGCCTATATGCTCCTATATGCGCATATATGCACCTAAATCTGGCCTATATGCAACCTATATGCGGCATATATATGGCCTATATGCTCCTATATGCGCATATATGCACCTAAATCTGGCCTATATGCAACCTATATGCGGCATATATATGGCCTATATGCTCCTATATGCGCATATATGCACCTAAATCTGGCCTATATGCAACCTATATGCGGCATATGTATGGCCTATATGCTCATATATGCTGCATATAGGTTGCATATAGGTTGCATATAGTTGCATATATGTTCATATAGATTCTTTCCATGTGGGTTAGCTCTTCAAATTAAGGCATCCAACAAGGGAATCAAAATTGACCACCAGACTGTGGGCATATTATTGTATGCAGATGACATCCTGTAGTCTTACTTGCTGACCATGAAAATTACCTACAGACCATGTTGAACATCGGAAAAAATGGTGCAGGAAATGAAGACTTAAATCAAGACAAAACACAAATAGTACACTTTAGACCCACATCAAGGGAGAGGAGCGGGCAGAGCGGTTCTGTACTGAATCAAGTTAAACACTGTGGTAATCTGGGCTTTTTACACACAACTGCATAACTCATGTGTCTGTCCTGTGTCTATATGCTTCTGGTGTGTCTGTGCTCATTCAAGCTGTAACACTATGCATTAAAGAGCCATCCGTTACTTTCTAGGAGTTCATAAATTCATCGCAGTTCTGGCCATTAGTGGAGATATGGGTTGGGAATCCCCAAGCATCAGACACAGAGTTCAAATGCTTCGAGTATGGAATAGACTTGTAAGGTCTGACCAAAGACTCACTAAGATATTTAATTGGGACATCGCCCATACAGTAGTCATCCCTGGGCAAATTATTTGAAATCCCAATTTTATTCGAATTACTCGTCATTTATTTTTCTTAACAGGTTAGTATGTGATAAGTGAGAGACTATGAGTACTCTGTGTATTTTGTATAAAGATAAATGATCTGTTGGGCTATGGTATAAACCAAATTAAGAACCTATCATCACCTAAAAGACAGTTACGGTGTAGAACATTATGTGAAGTTTGACTTGGACAGACGGAAAAGGTCTGTGTGCCCAGGTATGCTCTGGAACTCTTCCCTTAGCAATAGATACTGGTAGGTTTAATGCTATACCCCTGAAGAATGTAGACTCTGTTTACTATGTGATTTACGTGAAATTGAAAACGAGACTAATTTTTTGTTCTGCACCGCATATGATGATTCAAGGGAAGAGTATTTTTTTTTATTTGGATGACTATGAGAAACTGGAGTTGTGTTAAAAAAAGACACCTTCCCCACAGCAAATTGTATTTGTCGGGCATGGGAGCAAAAACAGAACATTTTGTTTAGAACGTGATGCAATGATTTGTCTTGTCTGAGCAGTATGCTGAATTGCGACCTGTCTTCACTTGAATGTATCGCTGGTTACTGTTGTATTTTGTATCGTTGCACCCGATCTGATTGTTGCCACCCATAGACTCAGGTGCGTCATCAGCCCCATTCCTATGGCTGATAAACCTGCTAGTAGGTCGGAATGGCTGTTATCAAACAACTTTATATTTAGGCAAATAAAACAACTTAGGGTTAGGTTTAGGGTTAGGGTTAGAATTAAGCAACAAAAAGCGTTAAAATACGATTTACACGTGAAACGTAAACCTATGGCTGATAAGTGATGAGTGATAAGACGCTGATAACGCCGATTGAATCGTCTTTGTATGTGTCTTGGAAACCCATGAGGGTTGGGCTCCATGGAATTAATGCATGACACGTTAATAAAATAAAATAAAATCAATCAATCAAATATATTATGGTTTTCATGTCGGTCACAAGCCAAATAACCCCCATGTTAAAACTACTGTATGTGGAATCTTGCTTTAACCTCACACTAACCCTGCATGCAGCCCCAAAAATGTGCGGGGCTGTGAGGAAACAGTGTCAAACGCCAACCCCCCACCCCCTCCCCCATACCTGTGTTCTGCTTCTCCATACTCTCCACCTTGGCTCCCATCAGATGCAAGTTCTCTCTCAGCACCTTTAGCTCCATCCAGACATCGGGCTCGGTGGTGGTTTTGACATCGACCTCCCCGCCGAGTGGCCCGGCCTGAGCCCCCGGCCCGAACCCACAGCACAACAGCAGCAGCAGCAGCAGAGACACCACACTCGTCATCTTCATAACCGTCATTCTCTTGAGAATCAGTTGCACCTCCTTAAATACCCACCTGGCTCCCTCCCTCCCTCCTGGCTCCGCCCCTCTCCCCCTCCTAGCTCCGACCTTGAGAACACATCATGTGTCCTGTCCCATAGCTGGAATGTCCAACTGAAGCCAAGTTTCCAACATTCTACCAAAGTAGTAAAGTATTGGCAGACGATGAATTGAAATAATTAGCCTGCCACTGATTTCCTGATGCTGTCAATCCATCTCAAACCAACAAACAATTCCTTAAGTAATTGCTTTTTCACACAAGGGGGGAAATGTTTGTGTACCTGTTGACCCAGATAATGATGCATGTGCCTCCATCATTAGTTTGTTCTGACTCTGAGTTTTAATTGTTTTTAGTGAGCTTTACTTTACTAATTTTAACCAGTTTTTACTATTTTAACTTCTGAAACCGACAACTAATGCTTTGTGCTAATCAAGCTCTTCTGTGAACATATGGAGGCACAGAGCGAGTATACATAATATAATAATAATATACATTATATAGGGGTGCTCCGATCTAAGCTAAGCCACGATCCCATCCGATTCCTGGGGTCACGATCTGATTCTAGAATCGATTCTCGATTCCAACTATTCTCGATTCCAGAATCTAGAAATGATTTTCAATTATGTAGTTTTCAAGTCAAGTCAAGTCAAGTTTATTTATATAGCCCTAATTCACAAGCATGTCTCAGAGGGCTTCACAGTAAGTATGTCTAGCTGATTCTAGCTAACACAACAGTAGAATATACAGAATAAAGATAACCTTTGAACAATTGATAATATAGAAAATATAGAAATGAAGAGAGAGCAGAGGAGAGAGCAGGAGAAGGGGGAAGAGCAGGGGGAATGTGAGAGAGTGATGGGGTGGGGAGGGAATGGGAGATGTTGGAGGGTATAGGAGGTGGGGAAGGAGCAAGAGGAGAGAGCAGGAGAGGGGAAGGGGGGGGGGGTGTGGGGGAGAAGAGAGCAGGGGGAGGGAGGAGGTGGGGAGAGAATGAGAAATATAGATGCACATCTTGCAAACGGACATATGTCAATTTCTAAGCAACCAAACTATGCCTAATTTAATTGGCTGCAAGCCTTTAGTAGTGAGTCCTTTTGCCAGATAAGCACATGTTCACATATAGAGCTTATGGGTGCCTTGCTTTAGGGAAGAGTGGGTGCCATGCTTTGAATAGTGGCGAAATACTAAGAGCATGGGTGCCATGCTTTAAATAGTGGCGGAATATTGCCATGCTATGCCATGCTTTAAATAGTGGCGGAATATTGGAGGGGATAGAGTGGGTGCCATGCTTTGGAGTAAAATGTGTACTATGCTTTAGAGTAGTGGGGGAAGGGGGGAAGAGGAAGAACACCGGGAAGAGGAGAAAGCAGGAGAGTGGAGGAGAGAGGGAGAGCGGGGGGATGTGAGGGAGGAGAGGGGGGAAGTGGGGAGAAAATAGGAAATGTGGAGGAGGAGAGAACAGAGGAGGAGAGATGAGGGTGCAGGGGAGGGAGAGCCAGGGTAGAGGTAGGGTCTAGGGTTGGGGGAGGGGAGGGAGTAGGATACGGGCCCGGATTAGGGCGAGGGTGGGGAGAAATGGGAAATGTGGAGGAGGAGAGAACAGAGAAGGAGAGGTGGGAGGGTGCAGGGGAGGGAGAGCAGGGGGAATGTGAGAGGGAGGAGAGGACAGAGAGGAGGAGAGAACAGAGAAGGAGAGGTGGGAGGGTGCAGGGGAAGGAGAGCAGGGGGAATGTGAGAGAGGGGAGAGGACAGAGAGGAGGAGAGAACAGAGAAGGAGAGGTGGAAGGGTACACGGGAGGCAGAGCAGGGGGAATGTGAGAGGGAGGAGGTGGGGAGGAAATGGGAAATGTGGAGGAGGAGGGAACAGAGAAGGAGAGATGGGAGGGTGAGGCAGGGTAGAGGTAGGGTCTAGGGTTGGGGGAGGGGAGGGGGTAGGATACGGGCCCGGATTAGGGCGAGGGTGGGGAGAAAATGGGAAATGTGGAGGAGGAGAGAACAGAGAATGAGAGGTGGGAGGGTGCAGGGGAAGGAGAGCAGGGGGAATGTGAGAGAGGGGAGAGGACAGAGAGGAGGAGAGAACAGAGAAGGAGAGGTGGGAGGGTGCAGGGGAAGGAGAGCAGGGGGAATGTAAGAGAGGGGAGAGGACAGAGAGGAGGAGAGAACAGAGAAGGAGAGGTGGGAGGGTGCAGGGGAGGGAGAGCAGGGGGAATGTGAGAGGGAGGAGGTGGGGAGAAATTGGGAAATGTGGAGGAGGAGGGAACAGAGAAGGTGAGGTGGGAGAGTGCAGGGGAGGGAGAGCCAGGGTAGAGGTAGGGTCTAGGGTGGAGGGAGGGAGTAGGATACGGGCCTGGATTAGGGCGAGGGTGGGGAGAAAATGGGAAATGTGGAGGAGGAGAGAACAGAGAAGGAGAGGTGGGAGGGTGCAGGGGAAGGAGAGCAGGGGGAATGTGAGAGAGGGGACAGGACAGAGAGGAGGAGAGAACAGAGAAGGAGAGGTGGGAGGGTGCAGGGGAAGGAGAGCAGGGGGAATGTAAGAGAGGGGAGAGGACAGAGAGGAGGAGAGAACAGAGAAGGAGAGGTGGGAGGGTGCAGTGGAGGGAGAGCAGGGGGAATGTGAGAGGGAGGAGGTGGGGAGAAATTGGGAAATGTGGAGGAGGAGGGAACAGAGAAGGAGAGGTGGGAGAGTGCAGGGGAGGGAGAGCCAGGGTAGAGGTAGGGTCTAGGGTGGAGGGAGGGAGTAGGATACGGGCCCGGATTAGGGCGAGGGTGGGGAGAAAATGGGAAATGTGGAGGAGGAGAGAACAGAGAAGGAGAGGTGGGAGGGTGCAGGGGAAGGAGAGCAGGGGGAATGTGAGAGAGGGGAGAGGACAGAGAGGAGGAGAGAGGCAGAGAAGGAGAGGTGGGAGGGTGCAGGGGGGGAAGGAGAGCAGGGGGAATGTGAGAGAGGGGAGAGCAGGAAGTGGCAGGGATTCAGGAAAATAGGGGAGAAGAGGAGAAGGAGCAGAGGGGGGGAGAAGGAGGAGAGAGCAGGAGAAGGGAGGGGGGGGCGGTGGGATGTGGGGGAGGAAAGAGCATGGAAAGAGAGGAGGTGGGGGGGGAGTGGGAAATGTGGGAGAGGGGAGAACAGGAAGGGGGAAGAAGGGAAGAAGCGGGGGAAGGGGGAAAGAGAGAGGGGGGGGGGAGAAGATCAGACAACTGACTACTCTAAGCATTAAAGGCACTATGTGTGATTTTTTTGTCCACTAGATGTCGCCATTTCAAACCAAAACAAAAGTTGTTTACCAAAACAATCTCGATCCCACCCACCAGCGCAGAGCACTTCCTGGTTCCCCCGCCTCCCTCCCTCCCAAGCAACGGAGATATAAACAACTATTTTGTGCATAGCCTACCTACTGCAGACGTAAGTACATAAAACAAGCACGAATGAATATCGGCTATGTATTTGGCTTGAGTAATGACAAATTTCACATGATAGTCATAAACCTTTAGGATATTGACAATAGTCCGCTTGGTAAGACTGTTATTTGTATCATCTGCTAACCGATCAAAATCCATGTAACGGTTACATGGATTTTGAAAAGGTTAGGTTACATTGTAACCTAACCTTTTGCATAGCCTGCCCTATTGCTAAGTACGGTTAGGCAAAACGTTGTCTAAAACTAGTTCGACATAGCTAAATTAGGATGATTTCAATTCAATGTTGGGGACATCGCTAGCTAACCACAGCTGTCTGTCAACAGTGAGTAGCTTAGCCTGTGTTTTTTTTTCGACTGCTAATACCAAGACATGGCCAAAATGTATTCATAGTGCAACGCTAGTATTTTCTCATTGTTAGAGTTGTTCAAACTAATTTCAAACGCTTGAATCACTGCTGTTTTTTATAGGCAGGCAAACCAAGGTGTATGCCTGAAGCCCAGGCTAGCACCAGCAGTGGGACAAAGAGGAGGCAGGGTCGCAGAGAGGAAGGTCGGCTGTAGGACGATAGCAGATCTTGTCGACATCCTGAAGAACCGCATAGCTGATGGAACTGGTCACGTCATTCTGGTGTAGCCATATTTTAGTTTTGCAAATAAAGTATTTTTTCTGATAAACGAAGTTGTGAAATCAATGTACTGAGAAACATCACATACACTGTCTATTATATAAAGTAGGCTATATATACACAGAAACACAAATACTGGTAGGCTACTGTAGCTAGACACACTCAGCTTTAGGCAAATCTAATGTTACAATGGAGAATAGTGGCCAAGAGACATGGATGAAGTCATATCAACTTTATTGGTGTACAGAAGATTGCAGACAGCAAACATCAAAACATCAAAGATGATGGAACATGTATTATACAGGTTTGCTATAAAAGCACAATTTCTCCATCTCAAATATCATAATCGTCGGTCCACTTGTTTTCTATCTTGACTATTGTCAGCTCTTCTGGATGACTGGCACCTTGAAAATCAGACAAATGGAAATGTGTTTAGTATTCATTTGAATCATCTATTTTGTAGCTGCTAGATATCAAGGCAGGGTTCCTCCACATTGTCATGAATTAGATACTTTTACCAAACCTTGATTGGTTTGGATGGTGTTACAGCTATTTTCTAATGTAACGTTGCTTAGGTAAACATGAAACAGAATAGAACAAACTGCTAACATTAGCGAAGCTAGCTTTTCTCCATGGCGTTTCTAAGTGTTTACACATTACTATACCGTTCTGCGTCATAGTGACAGCAACTGGACGTAATTATAACAGAAAATGCATGCGAAATTTGTAATGGGAAGTAACGTTATGTCATGCATGTCAACAGAATGTCTGTGTATAAGTTATACACGAACGACAAGCTAATCAAATCATGCAACAGGCCACACTAGCAGTGTAAAGTGATTTGAATAGCCGTGAAAAGCAACAGTTAGCCAAGTGATTACAAAATTCCCAGAACAAATTCACAATATCGATAACAACTTGTACATTTCGCTATCATGCGTAACGTTACTGAAATGGGACATGCAAACGCGATAACGTTACTTACCACTGTGTACAGGAGAACACGCCAGCTCCGAGTCACTTTGCAGGCCAGATATAGCTGCTCGTAGGGCTCTCCATCTAGTGAAAGCCAGACCGGCAAGGTTGACTCTGGTCTGACATATTTCTTTTCGGCGGCGATTTGGCTAAAGTATGAAACCGCATAAGGTGGATCAGGGAATGTAAAAGTCAGGAATGCCCGCATCAGGGTTCCGCCATCTTGGTCTACAAAATTCTGTTTTGGGCTGTGGGCTGGGAGGGGCTCACTAGGTCGGCTTCTCGGGGGAGGGGTTTCTATGTAAACAGATTCGGGATGTTAGAGGGGAAGGACAGAGGGCCATCACAACACAGGGAGGGGGCGTGGCTTAGTTGTAAACACAGAAATAAATCACTATACCTCCTCTATATATACAAGGTATTAGTTTGGGGATATTTAATAGTGCAGAATCTTACACACAGTGCCTTTAACCAGAGCTATGTTGGAAAGGATTTTTCGGTGCCTGGTTCAACCTATATAAAACTGCCCACTCCAATCAGAAGGTGTTGACATATGTTAACTCATTCACCGCCAGTTTAGGACTGCCAATATTTAGCACAGGCCAAAGATTTTCATAATTGTTGGTCATCTTTCAAGACCCACAGTAAATTATCTATTAGCACCAGAGTGATTTGCAATACCTCAAAATGAAGATGTACGTCTCTGGGTTCACCAGGAAAAAAAAGTGAGCTTTTAGCATGTTCTGTACTCTACTTATAGCCATTTATATACACCCTGTTTTCCCCCAAAATGTCTCTCTGAGAAAATGGCATTTATGTATTTATGCACACAATCTCATGCAGAACTCGCTCTCAATTATTTTATTTTGAACTGTATGACATCAGACATGTAAATATTATTTGTTAGGACACAAATGACAAAAAAAAAATATATATATATATATATACACATGAAGTGCTTTTTTTTTACATTCAACAATGCAGTTTACTCGGTGTGAGTGAGTGTGCAGACAGACAGACAGACAGACAGACAGACAGACAGACACACCGACAGACAGACAGACAGACAGACAGACAGACAGACACACACACACACACACACACACACACACACACGATCCCCCTTTTAGATTTCTAACCCCACATAGGATAAGCAATAACCACGCCCTGTGGCGCTGGGATTGGCCAGGAGCAACACTGGAGGGCACGCAGCCCAGCGATTACATGAACCAACTGAATAGCTCTTGAGAAAGGACAGCGGGCTGCTCTGACTCCCGCTTCTGCCTTGTGCCTTGCTGTTGTGTGTTTATTTTGCACCCGTCCTCGTCCATGTCTCCCTGTCATATCTTCCCTGCTATCTGATCGTTCCCGTTTTCCCCTCGGCTATTCAACACGTCCTCACCGCCCTCGCAAACTGATCGATCATTTCCTCATTCCTCCGATGATCAAACACATCTCTTGATTACTTTCTCCCGGCTGGCACAGAGGAAGTCGACTCCAGCTCGTGCAGCGCGCCGAGGCGCGTTTCAATGGCGTTTCTCCTGTCTGCACAAGGAAGCGTTACCAGTTTTCTGCTTTTCCTCCTGCTCAATTTCAAAACAACAGCTGCGGTATGTGTTTGTTCACGTGTTGTCTTAGATGATAGGGACCTGATACCATGTGACAGGCTGGGGAAGTGTTTAAACTACGCCCTGCAGTAATAAAAACAAAAACACGTCAAACACGTCATTGGCGGGGAGGGCTATTTCTGATAACACGTCAAAGACGTCATTGGCGGTGAATGAGTTAATACCTTTCCAGCATGTCCAACTATTCCAGAGAAAACCAATACAACAAGCAATTCTGATATTTAGAACATTATTTTATATAGAGAATATTGCATATTAGTACAGAGCAGGTCAAGTGATATATTACCCAGAGATCTCCGTGGTGGATTTTCAGTGGTCCTTCCTAACAGCAAATGTAGCAGGTCAAGAAAAAGACCGTTGAAAACCGACCCCTTCATTCTCTTGTGCGTGGGCTTTTAAGGTGCATTTCCTTGGGGGCGTTTGTCTTCCGGTGAGGGCTGGTTTCTCCCCGAAGGCTCCTCCTCTGTCACTCCTACTTGGCAGGCGTGTTTTCTCCCCCTTGGTCCTCATGACATGACTCTTCCACCGGAGGTCACATACACCAACCCTCACTGAATACTAGTCATCCATTTTATTTCCTATCTACCAAATCAACTGTCAAAATATTTGCTAATATTACCAGCTTGATATATTTAAATTCCTATTTTTAATTCCTATAATTTGGGTCAGCTAATTTAGCTATTTTCTCTTAGAAATCCTATAGCACTTTATCTTATGGTTACTCTTAGACTAGATTAAACTAATCTACATCCTAAATAAGATCAAATCCAACTAATCATGGGTTAATCCCAGTCTGAACTGGAAAAATCATCATACAGCCCAAACCACTACCTCTTAGTCTAAAACCACCCTATGGGTGTAAAAAGAGTAAGATGGTAGCTTCTTAAGTTAAATTCACAAACCAGAGAAAACCTCACCCTATTTTAAGCAGGATGAGGAAACTCTTATCAATTACTAATTATCAACTAATTTGACGACCACCTGCCAATTCGGTCGGCAGATTCAACTTTAATATGACCATGATTTTGACTATACATTTATTTTCCCAACCTATAGTTGCAGTAGTAATAATAGGCTAATATTTATCTAGATATTATATACTGTAGCTCCCTTATTGTGTGACAAGTAAGAGAAATTGAAGTTATTCAACACACAAAATACAACATCAGACTCTCCTCTCATGATGCGCTGTGTCCTTGAGCCTGTCCTCTCTTCTCTGAGGGAAAAGTCAGCGCATCTAGTGTATGCTCAAAACTTTATTTCATAAGATAACCAGTCATCTCTCTATTACCACTTTACACTCCACTGAGCCTTTAATCTTCCCAGAGACCAAAACCTGGCCACATGAGACTCGAACCCGGAACCCCTCCCCCCACAATGCGCTGCGTCTCCAGAGCAGGTCCTGTCCTCTCTGGGGGGAAAAGGTCAATGCATGGTAAAAACATCACTCATTAGCCTCCAAAATACACAGTGCTGTTTTCCTATCCATTTGTCCCACAGTGGAATGTCCTTATGTCGGCAGATCTCCGTGACCTCTGCCCCAAAGTTAGCTGACCATATCCTAAATGACCGTCTGGAAAAAACCTTTTAGAGAAAACATCATTAACTGTGACGTCCTTGCACAGCTTATCCGCCGGCCCATCTGAACACCCACCCATCCAGGGTCGAACACACCATCCAGTCGGCCCAGGAGACCCTGTGTAATGTTCTCCAGACCTGCCTTAAACAGGGCTTAAAATGAAAGCTTGTCAAATAGAGCATTGTTCAACTATCAGCTGAACCATCTGATGGTTAACCCCCTCAGGGCCAGCATGTCCTGGCAGAGAGGGAGAGACGTTTATCTTTAAGTTTCCTCACTCGCAGCTCACCCGATGACCTACAAGTGTACTTCAGGAACAGAACATAATAATAAAAAGATATATTTAAATTAGCAAATGATAACATCATCTCTGTAATTGCCCTTCACTCCAGCAGGGCCTCCATGGTGAGGTATCCTCCCCCTGCTGAGTCCAATCTGGACCTAATGAAATGTTTGGTTATAAATTAGAAAAAATTGAGATCTTTACTGAATACCAGGGATCTGAGGAGAGAAATCCTATCAGCTAACTGGGACATACTATCTAGCTAATCTACAGCCTAATCTGGCCTATCCTACTCTGCTCTAGTCTGATCTTTGCCTGAACACTATAACAGGTCAGCCTTAGGCTGTAGCTAATCTATCGCCTACGGGGGCGGTTCTAGGCCGTTTTTGGGTGGGCTTTAGCCCACCCAAAAATAGTCTCAGCCCACCCAAAAAAATAGAGGCAAAAAAAAAGTTTTTTTTTTTTTTTTCCCCTCTCCAAATCCATGGTGGTCATTAGTAGCAGTTTCTGACTACACTCAATGCGCTGTGTGCGTGTTTCCCCCCCCCTCTATGTTCTTAGGGTGGGCTGAGACAAACATTTAGGGGGGTTCAGCCCACCCGAAAAGTTTCTAGAACCGCGGCTGCGCAGGCGCTCCCTCCTCCATCTATCTGCCTAATCCCACATCACTTCACACAGGTCACACACAGTACAGCAGCGAAGTGGTCCTCCACAGTCCACACAATCGTTCTCCCCACTCATGATCAATGAAACTGTGAGGTGAGCATTGAGCAGTTAGAGTCGTTAGTAGTTACTTAATTAGCGCATATTGATATGCAAATTAGCGCGTAACGTTGTTTTGTAGGCTAAACAAAAGAACTTGTGGCTGTGCCTGCCAGACAAACAGGTGGACTGGAGGAAGGTAGGTAGGCTACCATGGCACCAGCCAGCCATGTCATGCTAGCTCGCAGTAAAGTGGGTGTAAATGGATGCAATGTTTTTTGAGAAACATATGGGCATAAGTGACAAACATATTTTCAAACGGGTCCCTTGTTATCTGAATGAAATTAAGCCCTTCAGAATCGCAAGTGGCTGCTTTACACAGCCTGTCTGATGTGATGATGATGATAGCTTAACATGCGTGCATGGCATGCTATTCCCTTTTCTTTCCTTCTTTCCCTATTTTTGCACGCTGTGGTGGTGGTAGCCTACCAACTTCCAACCAGTCAGATCTTGTTTTTTCCCACAATAATTTCATAATACCATTTGTAATGCCACCGTTGTAGTGCTGTTGTTCAAAATTGAAGTACATTTTCTCAGATTTATTGGTGTCTTTCTAGTCACACAATTTAATAGTCAGTGTTTCCCATACACTGATCTATTTGTGGTGGTACACCCTACATAGATTTTGACCCCCACAAATACTGCCACATATTAATTTCAACTAGTTGACTGCAAACTCCTGCTTTAGTGCTTACAGTATATTATTATCTTGTCGGAATATTATTCCAGCCAATAAGTTAGGAAGTTCCCTTTTGATATACCGTAAATTCCGGACTATAAGCCGCACCGGTGTATAAGCCGCACCTGCAAAGTTGACTATTTTTTTCTTATATAAGCCGCACCGGACTATAAGCCGCGGGTGTTTTAATGGTTTTTTTTTTTATTTTTTATTTTTTTTATTGTGTTTTAATGTTTAATTACCATATGTAAGGGTTCATGCACAGAGGGGATTGTCGGGAAAGAGATGGCTGTTTGAGGAAGCTCCCATTTATTAACATTTCAACAAAACAACATAACACAACACCACCTGTGTTGTTATTTACAGTGCACACAGTGTCATACAGTGTCATACAGTGTGGTGAAAAGAGGGCAAGAGAGGAAATTAAAACAGAAGTGGATTTATAGTTAGAAAGAGTGCTAAAAAAGAGAGATTTTTTTTTTTTTTTTTTTTTTTTTTGAAAAAATCCATAGATAAGCCGCACCGTTATATAAGCCGCAGGGGCCAAAAAAGGCCAAAAAACGGGAAAAAAGGTGCGGCTTATAGTCCGGAATTTATGGTAATTTTACTTTTGTTTTGCCTACAAAGCAAAATGTTACTTTACTTGAAACTCCCCTGAAGTGATTTTGGTATTATTTATGCAAGCATTCTACCATAGAACCTGTATGCAGAATATATATAGTATATATAGGGAAACAATTATTTTTTCATCGCTGTAAAACCACAGAACGGTAAAGAAGATATTGATGTGTGTAGTTCTTCATAGATCTAGTCTCTTCATTTTGATCTCAAAGTGCGCCAGTTTGATCCATTTTTACTTGAAACTGTACAAAATTTTCTTCCGGGGGGCATGCCCCCGGACCCCCCTAGGGGTTCAGCGGTCCATGACCTTTGGGTGGGCTGAGCCCACCCAAAGCTCTGATGCTAAAACCGCCCCTGCGCCTACCTAAGCTGTTCTAAACCAACCGGCAGCCCTCGACCAGTGATGAAGAGCACCGATGCCCCTCGCCCCGGCCCCCGCCCACATAAGGCGTGGGAGGGAAGGCCAGGCCAGGACACAGCGGCGCCCCCTCACCCCCAGTGAATGCAAGAAAACCTTTCCACCATATGGTGGCAATCCACACATGGATCGCCACATGGATTGCCCCAGTGACTTGGCTGAGGAGGAACCTTGTGAGGTCGTTGTGCTATAGGGGCCCATTGCTGCGGCCCGGGCGGACCCAGCCCCCACGCGACCCACTCCCCCAGCCCCCAGCCACCAGCATAGTGACTGAGAACAGGTCTGAGAGCAGGCCACGCGGGGGACGGGCCCACCCAGGCCACAGCAACGGACCCCCATCCGGGGACTCCCCTCCGAGACAGGCCGAGAGATGCCGGGCTAAACCATGCACAGAGTTTCCGATAATGAAACTCTGTGAATGGTTTAATATGGAAATAAAATTTACAAAAGAACAGAAAAATTGAAAATGTAAAAAAGAGTCCAACAGAAGGGATATAAAAATGTAGTTTTTAAATCCTAAGATCAGGGAAGGGAGTTGAAAATCTAAAAAGTAGAGTCCAAAAAAGAAATAGAAAATGTAGTCTTTAAGTGTTCGTAGGTTTAGAGAATACTAGTTAATTAACTAGGTGAAAAAAGGGGTAACAAGATTGGGAGTTCCATGAGGATGATCTGAGGAATCCATGAGTCCGCGTTGGTGACATGGATTAAGAGGAGGGGAGGGGAGGATAGGAGTCGGAGGTGATGATTAAGAGGAGGGGAGGGGCGCCCCCCCTTCCCTTAGGCAGGCAGGTGACCAGGATGATGAGGATAGGGGTCGGTGATGGTGATGAGCCCGGGGTGTCAGACAATAGAAGGAGTAGTGGGTAGATGGCCTAGAGTGACGACAGGTGGCTAGGGTGATGACGGCCGGACCTACAGGGCTGCAGCGGCGGGGTGTACGTCAGGCCAATGAAGGACACCTGAGGGGGAGAGAGAGAAGAGAGCGGGGGAATCTGCGCAGAGGTGGAACTAACTCTATAGACAACAATAAAATTAGGTCAAATCAAAATTTATTAGCATTATTTAGGATGACTAATACTATACTGCTAATTCAGGTCTAGGTAGTCTAGGTCTAAGTTTAGACTGATACTGCTGGCTTGAGATAGCCCGCTCAGCAGTTCAGGACTAAGTTTATTCACCAGCTATTTGATTTTATATCTGAGCTACTGGTCGGCTGATGCCATATTATTAAATTAGGTCAAGTCTAAGTTTATACTGATACTGCTGGCTTGAGATAGCCCGCTCAGCAGTTCAGGACTAAGTTTATTCACCAGCTATTTGATTTTATATCCGAGCTACTGGATCGGCTGATGCCATATTATTAAATTAGGTCAAGTCTAAGTTTATACTGATACTGCTGGCTTGTGATAGCCCGCTCAGCAGTTCAGGACTAAGTTTATTCACCAGCTATTTGATTTTATATCTGAGCTACTGGATCGGCTGATGCCATATTATTAAATTAGGTCAAGTCTAAGTTTATACTGATACTGCTGGCTTGAGATAGCCCGCTCAGCAGTTCAGGACTAAGTTTATTCACCAACTATTTGATTTTATATCTGAGCTACTGGATCGGCTGATGCCATATTATTAAATTAGGTCAAGTCTAAGTTTATACTGATACTGCTGGCTTGTGATAGCCCGCTCAGCAGTTCAGGACTAAGTTTATTCACCAGCTATTTGATTTTGTATCTGAGCTACTGGATCGGCTGATGCCATATTATTAAATTAGGTCAAGTCTAAGTTTATACTGATACTGCTGGCTTGAGATAGCCCGCTCAGCAGTTCAGGACTAAATTTATTCACCAGCTAATAGATTTTCTATCTAGGCTACTGGGTCGACTGATGCCATATTATTTAAATTAGGTCAAGTCTAAGTTTATACTGATATTGCTGGCTTGAGACAGCCCGCTCAGCAATTCAGGATTGTATGTACTCAAGAGCTAATAAATATTTCTAGAGAATGACATCATCAAACATAACCATCAAGCACAACCAAATGATTGGGAGAATAAATGGGTTTTGAGTCTAGTTTTGAAGATTTCAATGGAGCCAGCTTCCCTAACTGACAGAGGAAGCTGGTTCCAGAGATGTGGAGAACGGTAAGAAAATGCTCTGCTACCTGCTGATTTTTTCTTAGCTCTTTTTATATTGCGATAACACACAAAGGTAAATCTAAGACAAAAAATTACACATTTATTAATGCCGAACTTCAAATTCAACTTCTGAAGTATCAGGGCCTAAATTCATTTTGCAAACTAGAGGGGAATTCCCCCCTTATGTTCTTCAGATAAAAGGGATTTATATACTTTGGGGGGGATCTGTAGACTTTGGGGGGGATTTATAGACTTTGGGGGGAAGACATTAACCCGAGTTTAACTATGTGTCTTATGTGCAAGAGATGGTGGCACCGTGGCGGTGCACAAATTCCAAGTAAAAGTGCAAATACTTCCAAACTGCTTGCACTGGAATTATTAGTGCCATGCTTTACCCACAGAACAACACAGGAGAGCCAGGAGAGATGAAGGAAGATAAAGGAGTTCTCTCATCTCTCATGTGTGATTTTACCTTTCCTTTTTAATTATTCTGTGCTAATTGGTTTCCCTTATTATACATTTGGTCTTTGGTGTGCTTATTCTGGTGTACAAGCACTTTGTAACCTTGTTAAGAAAGGTGCTATACAAATAGTTTATTTTATATGATCATAATGCTGATGTGGTGGACGTATCCCACAGTGTAACATGGTAAGGCAGGCTGATGACAGTGGGCAGACACTGACAGTGTTCTGAATAAACACCTGCATCAGGTTAGACAAAAGTGCCCTGCATCCAGAGAAAATCACTGACCAAAGACTACTAAATGTTAGACACACTGGGTGTTGAGTATATCCAGCTAACGTTAGCTGCTATTAGTTTGATAAATGAAGCAAAGATTGTTGAAACCATAGCCGCATATTCAGATAGCTGCTAACTTATAAATGGTCTACCAGACAGCATGCATAACGATAGCCAGATAGTCAACAGTCTTTTTGAAGATTGCGTGGCTAGCCGCTTTCACGACTGTGTTGTCACTGTAACGTTGGCGTTGCTAATGCTAACATCGCTACCGCTAGCCATCGACAGTAAAATGCTAACTAGCTATCTCATTCATGCCAGCCAGCTAACGTTAGCTAGCACTGTCTGCTGCAACTGTAGCTTGTCTCCTGTGTACAAAACCATCGTCTGACACATTTTAATTCCATCTGTTTATGTGACTCTTCATAACAGCTAGTCTCGCAGTGCCAGCATAAGGCTGGGTTCACACCGGGCACCCAAGCCTTGCCTACGCCTTGCCTTTACCCACGCTTTTAAATAGGGGTCCGTTTTAGTCAACGAGGGTGTGTACACTGGCCGCCTGAGCATGAACCCTGCGTGTACACACGCCTTGCCTGTGCCTTGCCGATTTTATCGTTTAGGCGAGAGTTCTATTTTCAAGCTGACTAGGCGCGTGCAGGCAGGCTTCTTGTCAAGCCATGAAAGGAAAATGCGACAATATCCGTGGGAAATGGCAAAGTCAACTGAATTTCAAAATAAAATGGAGTTACTACAACAGTGTTCAGCAGAGAGAGAGAGAGTGATTGACGGGTGGCTATCACGTGGGGCTTTCTCCCCGTCGGTAAACAAATCTTCAGGAGAGAGAATAGCGACCGAAGAAGCAAGATGGACAATGTTGTTGTTGTTGACCTGGTTATACATATCCAGCATCAATAGAACATTAATTATATCCCTAACCCTAACCCTAACCCTATTTATTTTACCTACCCATGATAATTTGGGACCACACGTGAAAAAATACAGTCGGGAGAGAGGGGAGGCGCTTGTGACTCGGCTCCAGGTTCAGCGTGCAAAGGCGTGCGGTGTGATCGCAAAAGCGTGTAATAGGTTCACGCCCAGCTCAAGGTCTGCAGGCGTAGGCGTGGGCTGAGGCAAGGCAAGGCGTAGGTTCCCTGTGTGAACGTAGCCTAACAGCCAGCTAGGTTGGCTTGAGCGTGGCAGCAGCCCAAAAAGAGCTAAACCAGTTGCTGCGTACGGCCAGAGGGAGGCAACGTGCAGCACTGGAGGAGAGTGTTGGTAACATGGACAGCAAAAGGATCTGGGACTGCATGAAGAAAATAACTAACATGAACCCCATCAGGAAGCAAATAGTCTCAGTAAATGAACTGGACAGTGCAAATGATCTGAATGATTTCTTTCTCAGATTTGATACTGATCCTTCACTGAAGGCTGCTGCTGCTGATTTTAATCTTGATTGTATTCCCTCCTGTGATGAAGCTGAGCGTCTAATAATTGACCCTTTCCAAGTACAGAGCATCTTCAGCAAGGTCTGTAATAAGAAATCCACGGGGCCGGATGGCCTGCCTGCTATTTTGTTAAAGAAATGCTCCTCGGAGCTGGCGGAGGCTTGGTGCCCAATCTTCCAAAAATCTCTGGATAGCCACACTGTTCCTGTACTTTGGAAAAAGTCAATTATTATTCCAGTTCCAAAAGTGTCATGTCCGACAGAAAACAAGGACTTCAGACCGATCGCTTTAACCTGTGGTGTTATGAAGTGTTTTGAGCGGGTCATAGTTAACTTACTAAAGTCTGAGGTTGCCGACTGTCTGGACCCCTTACAATATGCTTACAGGGAGGGGCGCAGCACTGAAGATGCTGTGGTCTGTGTGTCACACTTAATCAGTAAGCACTTAAAAGACCCTAAGGCTTATGTTCGTATTTTATTTGTCAAATTTAGTTCAGCTTTTGACACACTGCAACCTCTCCTGCTCATCCAGAAACTAAATGAAATGAATGTAAACCCTTTTATTATAAACTGGTTTTATTCTCTCTTAACTCCAAGGTCTCAACAGGTTAAGGTGAACTCTGCTCTCTCCTGCACCAAATCCTGCAGCACTGGTGTGCCGCAAGGCAGTGTGAGCTCACCTTTCCTCTTTACAGCGTACACTAACGACTGTAGAAGCAGCCATCCAAGCAACTTGGTAATCAAATTCTCTGATGACACTGCCATCATCAGTTTGCTGCGGGGCGATGAATGCCCTCTGGTGTACCATAGGGAGATATCTAAATTCGAAACATGGTGCTCGAGCAACCACCTTATTTTAAACACAAAGAAAACTAAAGAAATGATTTGATTTGATTTTGATCCCAGGACGGTGAGAGCTCACTACCCAGTGGTAATTGGTGACAGTGAAATTGAGCAGGTCAGCTCATATAAGTATCTGGGGATCCAGATAGACAACATGCTCAAATGGAACGTGCACGTCGACTACTTGTGCGCGAAGCTGGCTCAACGTCTCCACTTTCTGCACAGACTTAGACTGTTCGGCGCGAGCTCCAGCATCATGTCCACTTTCTATAACGCCGTACTAGAAAGCTTAATCAGATATGGCATGGCCGCATGGTTTGGGACCCTCACTGTACAGCTCAAATCGAGAGTCATGAGGATGGTTAAAACTGCCATGAAGGTGATCGGTAGAAAGGACTACCCGACACTTCAGTCCATCTTCGAAAACAAAGTCATTAACCTGGCAAATAGAGTTCTGACTGATCCAAGCCACATCCTCTACTCGTACTCCGAGTAGAGTCTACTCGGAGTAGAGTCTACTCGGAGTACGAGATGCTACCCTCGGGCAGACGGTTCAGAGCCAGCCGCTGTAAAAGCAATAGATATAGTCTATCTTTCCTTCCTACTTCTATCGCACTGCTGAATAGACAGTGAGCCCCTTCCTCACGGGTGTAACACCTGCACTGATGGGAGGTGGCAGTAGGTAAGTGCGCTTGTTCTTTTCTTTTAGTCCTTCTTGTGGTTTTCTCCTTGTTTTCATCTCGCCATGGTTTTATGCTTCTATGATTTTATGATTTTATGTTTTTTTTATGGTTATATGCTTTAATTTATCTTATTATTCTATCATCTTATTTCACATGATAGTGCAATAAGGGTCAGTGTAATATGGGGGGTGCAATTTTCCTTGCCTAAACAGGCACCGCCTGTTCAACCCGGGATCTGTGCAATGTCTTGTTCAAATGCTACTGTTGTCTTGCTGTCATGTTGTTGTTGTTGTTGTTTTTCTTTGTTGGTACATGTTACTGCCGATCGACATGCTGTAATGCACTTTGTAGCCCAAGACAAATTTCCCCTCGGGGACAATAAAGTTTATCTGATCTGATCTGGCTTGTGGCGTGTTGACAGAATGGTATAGACTCTATACCATTCTAGAGCCCTTCCACTCTTCCTATGACGAGTAGATCACGTGCTTTTTTCAACAGACACCATTGGTTCCGCGTCGCAGTGCTGCCTTCATGTGCAACTCGAAAAGACAAAAGACAACCACAGCATTAAAAATTAGACATTGCCGCCTCCAATACAATACGAAGAAGAATCGATTATTGGGAGTTGGGAATCGATCCAGGACTCGTGGCAAATCAAATGTGTTTTTTCTTAAATGCTTCGACAGTGACACCTGTAGGGCACTGATGGAGCGGCATGCAGACAGAGTCTGTGTCAGTGTCTGTCTGCCATGCCCTCAGGGGGTACAGTAGAAAAACATTCCCCCCTAGCGTGTTTCTTTCCTTGGTATTTTATCTCATGCTAATCTATGATTGGTTGAAAAACAAATGCATTTCACAGGGAACAGTGAAGCCTAAATCGCCCTCACCAATCAATCACTACCAATCAATTAATTTATTCAACCTAACTGGTTGTTGATTGGATAGATCGGTAAGATTGACATTGTATTGTCCAATGATGAATGAGTCTCTCAATGCTGAATCCAGCTCACTACTGGGAAGTGATGACATCAAAATTCCACTTGCTGTGATGACCTGACAGTAATGTATAGACTTACACGCAGGCCCGGCTCTACGGGGGTGCAAAAGCACGCATTGCACCCTTATTTTAATTGTCTGCATGCTCGGTTGAAACGTTTTTTGTTTTGTTTTGTTTTGTTTTTTAATAAATGCTGCAGCTGCACACTTACTGTTTAAACTTGAATTATATATATATATATATTTTTTGTTCTTTGATGTGAATTTATGGCTTTTTGGCACCTATATGTAACCTTTTAAGGTTGAGATAATTGTATTATCACTATATGGTCCAAATATTTCAGTAAAGCACTTGAAACACTTGAAATATTCTTGCTTGGGTGGTATCATTCTACTTGAAATGATGGTAAAATGTATTATTTTTAGTAAAATAACATGTCAAATTTTTCGTGGGCCCGTGGTCTTGGCCTAGTCATCTTGTTCTGGAACCGGCCCTGCTTACACGACAGTAGCAGCATATTATATTTTCCCCTTCTTTTTATTTATTTTATATCAAGCAGTAAGTTAGCTCCCAAGCCAGACATTCATTGCATTGCATTACGCGAGCCAACACGAGTTTAGAGCCGGTGGCCGCAGTACGCGCAGAGGCTGAAATCTCCGCAAAAACTGGGATATAGGCAACGTCTCGGCTGCAATTTGCAAATAAAAACGGCAACCTTAAACTCCCACATTTTTAGGAAGGTCACCAGCGAGAGTAACCTCCCTTGCTTTCAAGCTCAGGAGCCGCCACTGATATATATATATATATATATATATATATATATATATATATATATATATATATATATATATATATATGCTGTTATGTATGTAACATGATCCATGGTGGTTAAACAAGTGTCACACAGTTAAGTTCACATTTAGAACGCATTTGAAGAGAGAAGAGAACCCCGACAGTTGATATGAACGACAAACTATAGATCTTTTATTTTATTATTTATTATTTATTTAACTCTGTCTCTTCAGTCAGCGGATTTACATTCTGAGTGTATCTTACTCCTCCTGAAAATCTGTGCAAAGATCGGCATGGCCTGGGGTCCTTCAGGAATCACCCCACAGGGCCTTAGACCTCCATGCACTGAAGGGTCGTGTATTGAATACTGCGGTGTAGCACTAACTCTATTGCAGCGGATTGGGCGTGATCAACCCTTCCGCGGGCAACGTTGCAGACAGAGTAGGAAGGCTGATCCGTGAGCGGGTGCTTCTGGGACGCGGTTCGGGGTCTTAACACATTCACTGCCAGCCATTTTTTTTTTTTACCGTAGGTAGCTTCTGCCAGAGGGTTTTTTTGAGGATTCTGGCTCATCTTTCAAGACCCGAGGTTTCTTTTCTGCTAAGATTTTGTGAACACAAAATATCTCAAAAGAACTAATAGAATGTGTGCTTTCTCTGTCTAAAAGAGTTAGTTTGTAGAGTTAGTAGTTATGTAGGCATTAGCACTTGAATACAGCATGGTTTCAGCGTCTGAAAATTTAAGCTGAGATAAATAGCTTTTTGTGAAATTCGATAGAACAGTCACTTTAACCATTCATTTTTGGCATCAGCAGTGGCGTGCCGTCCATTAGGCGAACTAGGCAAATGCTAAGGGCGCTTGAGCCGTTAGGGGAGTAAAAGAGAGGGTAAAAAAAAACAATTTTTTTTTTTTTTTTTTTTTTTTTTACAAATACTTTTTCATGATAATAGGCCTACTATTATTTTACAATAGTAGACAAAAATAAGAAGAACAATGTCTTAAGTCTTTAAATAATAGTGAAATCATTTTTCTAATTCTGGCTTTCTGGCTGCCCGGGCTGCAGCACTTTCACCATGGTCCCTAATCCATACCACCCCACCCACTGCGCGGCCGTGCCCCCTTCTACCTGCTCGGAGCTTTTTCCCAGAGTGGGGGAAGGGAGCTGGAAGGTGGGTGCTGAGGGTGCTACAGCACCCCCTGGTGGCAAGAAATGGATTTTTGAAATTGTTGGATTTGGCTGTCTTGTGTTTATACCACCAACAAGATGCATTAAAAAACAGTTTGTGCTTCCCAGCTCTAATCTTATTTCATACGCTCTCTCTTCAAAAGTGTTTGATTTTCATCATAATCTGGTTTTCCATAATAATAATAATAATAATATTCAGTGTTTATGCCTGTGTTTCTGTCTGTTGTAGTGTAAAACGACTAAAGGGAGAGCAGGTGCTTACATGAAAGTGAGTGAGAAAAGGAGAAGATACTGAATAATGACATCACAACAGTATAATCCTAATGTTAATTTAAAATTAAATATTCTCCTAAATATGGATGAAAGTCCAAAAAACTAAAAATTTCCTTCGGCGCTGCCCTCGCGGGCAGCACCGAGAGACCCTTCCTTACAGCACCCCCTACCTAAAAGTACTTCCAGCGCCACTGGGGAAGGGCGATTCTGAGCCTGCACTGCAGTGCTGGATTAGCTGCGATATAATTTTTATTATATTTTCTTTGGGGGAGGGGGGAGGGGGGCACCAGCAGAAATCTTGCCTAGGGCACCAACTTGGTCAGGCACGCCACTGGGCATCAGTAAGACGTCAGACATCTAAACAATAGTTTTGAACAGTAATTTCCTCCATAACAGCAGGAAACCCCCCTCTACTTCAAACTCCTCCCTCCGTGTGTGTTCTTCTTGGCTGCAGCGGGCGTGTCACAAGCTCGTTTCTGCTGCAAAGTTAGCTGACCATATCCTAAATGACCGTCTGGAAAAAACCTTTTAGAGAATAATGATAAAATTCAAAATGGCGGAAAATCTACCACACAGAAATGGGCGTGGCCTAGTGGGTTAGATACATGATGCTCCAGGGAAACCAGTAGATGTGGAATTTTGATTCTACAGCTCGCAGTTCAGAAGTTATGGACCGACAAACGTGAAATTGGCTGTTATAGCGCCACCATCTGGTGGATTGGTGTAATTTTTTTACTCTGAGTAGTGGGTGATGTCGTGAACCTGTGTGGAAAGTTTGGGTGATGGGGGGTGTATGGTTTTTGAGATCCACACACTTTTAGGGCAGGAAAAGAACAAAAGTAAATACACAAAAGTTTAAACATTTATCATTTCAAGACGGTTACACGTTTTTCCAAATTCTTTCTAAGTTTTTTAATCAGGGAAGTCCAGAGATGACACACAAAAAGTTTGGGCTCATTCGGGCAAATGGCCTAGGACGAATGGGCGTGGCCTATATGGATAGATGCGTATTGATCCAGGGAATACAGCCGAAGTGGAATTTTGATTCTACGCCTCACGGTTCAGAAGATATGGACCATAACGCGAAATGGTCTGTTATAGCGCCACCATCTGGCCGATATCGGTAATTTTTTGTTTCTGAGTAGTGAGGCACATTTACAATCTATGTGCCCAGTCTGGCTATGCTGAGCCTTACAGTTTCTGCTGTACATACAGTTTTACCGGAGAAGAAGTATAAAAAAAAATATAGCCGCAAGCGGCGATGCGGGGTCCAAGCTTCCGGTGACTTGGGGGGTGTATGTCAGATAATATAGACACTGAATTGCACATTTAATCAGAGTTGGTATGTGCACAAGTGCACAAAGTTTGGTTGAGATTTGGTGACCTGACCGGGTTCAAGCAGTAGTAGCAGTAGTAATAGTAGTGTTAGTGTATATGTGTGTAAGTGTGTATATGTGTGTGTGTATATATGTGTGTGTATATGTGTGAGTATATGTGTGTGTGTGGCGTGTGTGTGTGTGTGTGTGTGTGTGTGTGTGTGTAGGTGTATATGTGTGTGGCAATGTGCACTGGAGCTAGCGGCTGAATTACACCAACTAAGGTACAACCCTGCTACAGTGAACATTTAAGCTAGAATCAGGGTGTAAATGACATTTTCAAGTCAACTTGGCATCTCAGGGCTTGTGGAGAGTTTGATTACACCAGGTGAGCAGTATGGAAGCATTCTATGTATTTGTTTTTTCTATGTTTTTGCTCATGGTCAACTTCACTCAGCAGACAGCTCTGTGCCTGTTGTGGTTAGAGTACAGTTCTATCTCTGTGTGTGATGCGTCCAGAGTGCTTTACCCAGTACACCGACTGCATGCAAGTACCGCATAGTACCCCACTTCAAATAAACCAAACTATACCTTTCACAAATCAACTCAATAAGTGTCAAACTAAATGAATGCCTGCTAAACTGTTTTCGGATGTGCGAGATGTGCAAAATAAATAAGCATTGTTTCCGTTTTCGGTGGAGTGTCCCTTTAAGGCCAAAACTAACATCAGTTGGCTTTAATTAAAACACAAGATAGGAATACATTTCAAATCACAACACATTGCCGTCACTTCAAATTACCTTCATACCTCCCTTTACATAACATTGAAAATATATTTCAGATTGTGTAAACCTCCCTTTAAACTCACGGATTTGGCTTTTGGAGGTTTCATTCAGCAGGTTTCAAAGATAAGTTGAATTGGATGTTAAAAAACGTTCCCTCTATACTGCCAACTGTCTTGCACCATCTCCATTCATCAGTGATTCAGTGCACCTGTTACAGAGCCTGACCACAGCCCAACTCTGATTGGCTCAGAGTGATGTCAGTCACACTGCAGGATTACAAGCCCGCCAACTTCTGTTTCATGTAAAATACATTGGTGATACATTTTGCAGTGTAAACATTGGTGAACTGGGTTTACAATTATCAAATTATGTGTTCTTAAGTTAAAGCAACTCTGCTCAACATGTGGTAAAATATCAGCCAGGATGAGCGGTTAATGAGTGTCACACCTATGAACAGGTGAGGGCAATGTGACCCCTCAGCACTGGACCCAGATAAAACCACAAGGAAAGATGGCAGGCACACAGCAGGACAAGGTGCAGGGTGATTTTATTTTCCCAACATCAAAAGTGACAGTGAGGCAATCAGCATGTTGTCTGTGGATAAGAACACAAACAGAATTATTTACCCAAATACACAATGTTAACAAGCAATCCAAATTACATCAAATTAGCAATAAACAAACAATGTAACAATCAATTAAAGCAACAATAAACAATATATTTTAACCATGCTAAAGAAAAAAACATATGCAATTCACCTTTAAGGTCAGCATGAGTTGGACTGGCTCACAGCACCTCTGTAGCAGCAGACTGGGGTTTGGGGCAAGTTTTGCACTTCTTTTATAGCCATAGCTCCACCCATCTCCCCACCCACGTGGCACAATCCACAAGTGAGTGAGTGAAGCACTCTGGGAGATGAAGTACACCAGTGGTGGCCATTTTAGTGTGCGTGTGCGTGTGCGTGTGTGTGTGCGCGTGTGCGTGTGCGTGTGCAAACAGACAAAATAGTCATAGGAAGTAGTATGTTTAGCAATAAAAAACAATATAACAATCAAACAAACAATAAACAATATATTTTAACCATGGCTAAAGAGAAAAACATATGCAATTCACCTTTAAGATCAGGATGGCTTGGAATGGCAATTCAACAATGGCTAACAAAACTACAACTTACTTAATAATGCATCTGAAGGGAGGATAAACACCAAAGGACCGAAACACCAACACAGCCTCTACTGCAGTAACGGACACACACTGAGTGTAGAGGCTGATTAGCGTCTTAAGTGCAGGTGTGTGGTGATCAGTCCAGAATTAGGTGCAGGTGTGGTGTATATGTGTGTGCGTGTGTGTACGTGTGTGTGTGTGTGCGCGTGTGTGTGTGCGCGTGTGCGTGTGTGTGTGTGTGTGCTTTTGATGACTATAGCCAGCACCCTGCATTGCAGCTTGTCATGCAGTCCATTTATCATTAAGGACATGTCTGTATTACACACATAATCCACCACTTTACATTAAAAGTCTGCCCTGAATGGAGATGTTTGAACTAATTGGTGTGGGTTGTGCTGTTACAATGGAAGTAAAGTAAAGGTAAAGTCCCACTGATTGTCACACAATGTGTGAAATTTGTTCTCCGCATTTGACCCATCCCCTGGGGGAGCGGTGAGCGGCAGCGTGCGCCGCGGTCGGGAATCATATGGTGATCTAACCCCCCAATTCCAACCCTTTGATGCTGAGTGCCAAGCAGGGAGGCAAATGGGTCTCATTTTTATAGTCTTTGCTATGACTCGGCCGGGGATCGAACTCACGACCTCCCAGTCTCAGGGCGGACATTCAGACCACAAGGCCACTGAGCTGGACACATGAGTGACAAGGATAATTCAGATTTAATTCTCTTTTTGGACCTTTCACATCTGAAGACACAATAATGTATTGGAATGTTTTTCCTTTCATATATCTGAAAGAAGGCTCCCAGCAAACACAATTACATCATGATGATGTTCTGATATCATCTTTCAGTGACGTCCAGGACTAGGCCAAATCACAGCCGATTTGGGGATCATTTAGACATCTACACAGGAATGTCAAGAGGACGTCGAAATATGACGTTACCATAAATAGGCATATTCAGTTATTCTGCTATGTACACAGTGTGTATTCAGCAGCGTTATACATAATTATATCCAGATTAACCTTTATTCTACATTTTCAAAAAATAAAACAGTTACCTGGCCGTGGTTTGAACCCAGGACCACCAGCTTTGGTGTCTGCTACTTTACCCCTACACCATCCTTCCACAGCAATGACAAGGCACGGATATAACCTTATTATGGCATAAACTTGTTTTTATTCAAACGTGGGTGTCAAGTCTTTGTGGATCGGGCATTACTGTGTGACATCTAAACCAACTATGTATTATGCTACAGCAGATGCAGAACCCCAAAACACATTAACCCCACCCAAAATGCTACATTCCAACTTCCAGTAGTAGTAGTAGTAGTAGTAGTAATAGTAGCAGAAGTAGTAATAGTAGTAGTAGTAGTGTTGGTAGTAGTGGGAGTGGTAGCAGTAGTAGCAGCAGTAGTTGTAATTGACCGGTTAATGAGTTGTGGGCAATTTAGTGTTGGCGTGTGTTTCATTAAAAGTTTCGAGATTTATCATTTCAAAACGGTTTCACGTATCCAAAATCCTTTACTAACCTTAGGTCGGGGTAGTCCATAGATGACCGAGAAAAAGTTTTGTGTGATTTGGCCAAACGGTCTAGGAGGAGCTCGCAAAAGTAGGTTTTTGATCAAATTCAAAATGGCGGAAAATCTACCACACAGAAATGGGCGTGGCCTAGTGGGTTAGATACATGATGCTCCAGGGAAACCAGTAGATGTGGAATTTTGATTCTACAGCTCGCAGTTCAGAAGTTATGGACCGACAAACGTGAAATTGGCTGTTATAGCGCCACCATCTGGTGGATTGGTGTAATTTTTTTACTCTGAGTAGTGGGTGATGTCGTGAACCTGTGTGGAAAGTTTGGGTGATGGGGGGTGTATGGTTTCTGAGATCCACACACTTTTAGGGCAGGAAAAGAACAAAAGTAAATACACAAAAGTTTAAACATTTATCATTTCAAGACGGTTTCACGTATCCAAATTCTTTCTAAGTTTTTTAATCAGGGAAGTCCAGAGATGACACACAAAAAGTTTGGGCTCATTCGGGCAAATGGCCTAGGACGAGTTCGTTTTTTTTTTTTTTTTTGAGAAAGTCCAAGATGGCGGAGCATCTAGGCACACGCAAATGGGCGTGGCCTATATGGATAGATGCGTATTGATCCAGGGAATACAGCCGAAGTGGAATTTTGATTCTACGCCTCACGGTTCAGAAGATATGGACCATAACGCGAAATGGTCTGTTATAGCGCCACCATCAGGCCGATATGGGTAATTTTTTGTTTCTGAGTAGTGAGGCACATTTACAATCTATGTGCCCAGTCTGGCTACGCTGAGCATTACAGTTTCTGCTGTACATACAGTTTTACCGGAGAAGAAGAAAAAAAATAATCGGAACAGATAGGGATCCACGCACTTCGTGCTTGGACCCCTAATAATCGGAACAGATACAATAGGGATCCACGCACTTCGTGCTTGGACCCCTAATAATCGGAACAGATACAATAGGGATCCACGCACTTCGTGCTTGGACCCCTAAATATAGCCGCAAGCGGCGATGCGGGGTCCAAGCTTCCGGTGACTTGGGGGTTATATGTCAGATAATATAGACACTGAATTGCACATTTAGTCAGAGTTGATATGTGCACAAGTGTACCAAGTTTGCAGTAAGTAATATGTAGTAAGTAGCAGTGGTGGTGGTAAGCCAAATGGTGGCTGTCAAAGAGGCTTATTAAGCAATGGACTTTTTCTAGGCAAACTGTCATAATTTCAAATCCTAGCTTCCTGATAAGCTTAGATGTGTTAGCCATGAGTGGACAGCTTACTGAGGTGTTGCTTTTGTGGTGTTCCGAGTCCATTGGATGAAGATAGTGTGCTGCTTCTACTGTACACTTCTGATCATGGTTATAGATGTGCTCAGTGAGGAAAGGATTAAACAAACTGTTCCTGAATGGTGATCTAAGTAATTGGTTGTCACAATGAAAAGCCAATGCTTTTGTAGTAGTGGTGGTAGTCATAAATCTGGTCTGCATAAGCACAAGGCCAGAATTTTAACCATTTGTCATGAGGGCGGCTTTAGCTCAGGAGGTAGAGCGGGTCAGCCAATGACGCAAGGGTTGGTGGTTCGATCCCCGCTCCCTCCCAGCTGTTAATCGTTGTGTCCCTGGGCAAGACACTTAACCCTCCTTGCCTGGTATGATTGGTATGAATGTAAGACATGAATGGTATGATTGGTATGAATGTAGACATGAATGATGATGGTGGTTTGGAGGGCCCGTTGAGCGCCAATGTGTGGCTGCCACGAATGGTGTGAACGAATAATGATTCTGTGTAAGCGCTTTGAGCCTTCGAAAGGCGCTATATAAATCCAATCATTATTATTATTATTATTATTAAATTAATGTAAAATCCTAACTGTTACTAGATACTCCACATGGTACATTCATAGTGTCTCTATATAGGTATAACAAGATTCATATTCAGGTTGTGTAAATCACCCTTTAAGTCAAACTGTTAGTGGCTTAATAGGTTATCAGTTAACAAGTTACTTGTCTGTTATTCAGATGTTTTAAAAGGGTAAGCTTGGGCACAGTGGACATCTACAAGTTGGCAATAAAAGTGTAAGCTCAAGGTTGACTAAAGGAGTTAGGATATAATGCATAAAAAACTGGGACAAAAGACAGCAACGGAGGCACATATATGATTCAAACAATAAGTTTTTATTGCAAATAATAGTTTTTATGAAATGAAAAACTTAAAGTAAAAAGAAATATATCAATCCATTTTGTCCTTGTGTGGGGCTGAGTCGGGGTTTCTGGACTGTGTGGAGGGACTGTCGAGTCTTGGAGTCAAGTCTGAGTCAGGGCTATGATTTGTCTATTATGTCAACTCAGATGTGATTGAGCATGAGGATAGCTTCTTCCATTTCGTCTGTAGTCATTTGAGTTGGTGATTTTGTAAGCAGTGGTGTGATAAGTGCGAGTGGGATGGTGTATGATGTTTCCTGGTTATTGATGGACGGAGATAATTGGATATGTGTTTTGCGGTTTCTGTTTTATGGCGTTGATTGCATTTGTGACATTTGTATGTGAGTGAGTCAAAGTTGACAGTAGTGATAGGTGCCAAAAACAGAAGTACTTGTTTGTGACGGTGGCAGAAGAGACTTCACCATAGATGCTTTGAGTGGTGGGTGGTGGTGGTTCTGTGTATGATTCAAGTGCAGTGGTGGGTGTTGATGTTGTGGTTGGGGTGGTTGTCAGATATGTATTGGTTTGTATGCATGTATGGATAGGTTGGTCAGGTGGTACCAGTCGTCGATGTCAGGTTTACAGTACCCCCACACAGCTAGGTCAATGGTTCCAGTTGCGTCACTGAGGAGGAAGGTTGTTGTATTCATGGTGGTGCCGGCTCAGGTTGTTGCTTCAGTTGTGGGTTTTACCAGTTTGATTACTTTGCAAGTGATGTTGATCTGTGGAAGAGCATGGCATAAACAGACAAATTAGTCATAGGAAGTAGTATGTTTAGCTTTTATAACTTCACATTGACATGACACTATTTGCATATAGGTTGACTTTAGAAAATCTGGAGTATGTAATTCAAATTCAAAGATTCAAGGCCAAGGTTCAGTAGGTGGAATTTTGTTTTTGCATGATATTGTATGTTTTATCTAATGTCACTACTGTGCCATAGGGTGCAAAAAAAGATAGTAGACTTACTTTTTCGAAGTGGCGTCCTTCATTCAGAATGGTGGTGGTTGCATGTGAATAGCCACCCAGGGAGTGATGGATTATGGGAGTTTGAGTCCGAGTCTCCAAGCCCTGAGTCAATTAGGTGGCTCACACGTGCGTGTGTGTGTGTGTGGGAATGGGGGGGGGGGGGGGGGGGTGTCACAGCAGGTGGCATTAAAAGTTTAGACATTACAAGTACCGCATAGTACCACACTTCAAATAAACCAAACTATACCTTTCACAAATCAACTCAATAAGTGTCAAACTAAATGAATGCCTGCGAAACTGTTTTCGGATGTGTGAGATGTGCAAAATAAATCAGCATTGTTTTTCGGTGGAGTGTCCCTTTAAGGCCAAAACTCTTAACATCTTACTTGGCTTTAATTAAACACACAAGATAGGAATACATTTCAAATTTTTATACCCATAGCTCCACCCATCTTCCCAGGGGGGGGGGGGGGGGGGGGGATGCAAACACACAAACAATAACTCACCAATTCAGCTTCAGAGTTTAGATTCAACAGGGCACCATTGGCACGGTGGATATCTACAGATCAGTAAAGGCGCAACCAATCACTTCAAGTTCAAACATTAACATTAACATGGTACATTCATGTCCACATTTTTAGTAGCGTTTTAAACATAAATTTAACATTTTTAACTTTGTGTTATTCTTTCGTAATTTATACTTTTAACTTATGCTTTTAACTTATTAAACTAAAACACAATATGAATTCAAAGATGCAAACACAAAAACAAAATCGGTGCTGCAATACAATGGTTCCTTCCAATTGAAGCAATTTAACAAATAAATTAAGCAGCATTGCATCAAACATTTAAGCAGCATTTTAAAACAACAGGAATGTAAACATATTCACTGACCATTGGCGTCTTTGAAATTAAACTCTGAGTAGAGCTTGGTGCTTCTGGTTGCTGTCTGTTTGTTTGAATGTATGACTGAGAGAATGTATTCCTTTTCAGGTGTTCTCAATCTGGTAATGAGCGGCCATTTTGCTGCTGCATCTTGGGAAGTGTAGTTTTTTGTGAGAGTAATCCCATTCCCTGGCTCATCTCTTGCACCAGGGGCTGTGTGTGTGTGTGTGTGTGTGTTTTGTGTGTGTGTGTGTGTGTGTGTGTGTGTGTGTGTGCATGTGTGTGTGTGTGTGTGTGTGTGTGTGTGTGCATGTGTGTGTGTGTGTGTGTGTGCATGCGTGCGTGCGTATGTGTGTATGACACCTGTGTGTGGAGTGAAGCACTCTGGGAGATGAAGTACAGCCGTGGTGGCAATTTTAGTGTGTGTGTGTGTGTGTGTCTGTGTTTGTTTGTTTGTTTGTTTGTTTGTTTGTTTATTTGTTTGTGTGTGTGTGTGTGTATGTGTGTGTGTGTGTGTGTGTGTGTGTGTGTGTGTGTGTGTGTGCGCATGTGTGTGTGTGTGTGTGCATGCGTGCGTGCATATGTGTGTATGACACCTGTGTGTGGAGTGAAGCACTCTGGGAGATGAAGTACAGCCGTGGTGGCCATTTTAGTATATGTGTGTGTGTGTGTCTGTGTTTGTTTGTTTGTTTGTTTGTTTGTTTGTGTGTGTGTGTGTGTGTGTGTGTGTGTGTGTGTGTTTGTGTGTGTTTAGTGTCAGGGCATGTGTCATCAAAAGTTTAAACATTTATCATTTCAAGATGGTTTCACTTATCCAAATTCTTTCTAAGATTTTTAATCAGGGAAGTCCAGAGATGACACACAAAAAGTTTGCGCTCATTCGGGCAAATGGCCTACGACGAGTTCGTTTTTTTTTTTTTTGAGAAAGTCCAAGATGGCGGAAAATCTAGCAGACTTAAATGGGCGTGGTCTATATGGATAGATGCGTATTGATCCAGGGAATCCAGCAGATGTGGAATTTTGATTCTACGCCTCACGGTTCAGCAGTTATGGGTCAATACGCAAAAGGGTCTGTTATAGCGCCACCATCTGGCCAATATGGCTAATTTTTTGTCTCTGAGTAGTGGGGCACATTTCCAACCTATGTGCAAAGTCTGGCTACTGTACCCCTTACGGTTTTTGCCGTGCATACTGTTTTAGCGCAGAATAATAAAAATAAAAATAAATATAGCCGCAAGCGGCGATGCAGGGTCCAAGCTTCCGGTGACTTGGGGGTTATATGTCAGATAATATAGACACTGAATTGCACATTTAGTCAGAGTTGATATGTGCACAAGTGTACCAAGTTTGCAAGTAATATGTAGTAAGTAGCAGTGGTGGTGGTAAGCCAAATGGTGGCTGTCAAAGAGGCTTATTAAGCAATGGACTTTTTCTAGGCAAACTGTCATAATTTCAAATCCTAGCTTCCTGATAAGCTTAGATGTGTTAGCCATGAGGGGACAGCTTACTGAGGTGTTGCTTTTGTGGTGTTCCGAGTCCATTGGATGAAGATAGTGTGCTGCTTCTACTGTACACTTCTGATCATGGTTATAGATGTGCTCAGTGAGGAAAGGATTAAACAAACTGTTCCTGAATGGTGATCTAAGTAATTGGTTGTTACAATGAAAAGCCAATGCTTTTGTAGTAGTGATGGTAGTCATAAATCTGGTCTGCATAAGCACAAGGCCAGAATTTGAACCATTTGTCTTGAAATTAATGTAAAATCCTAACTATTACTAGATACTCCACATGGTACATTCATAGTGTCTCGGTATAGGTATAACAAGATTAATATTCAGGTTGTGTAAATCACCCTTTAAGTCAAACTGTTAGTGGCTTAATAGGTTATCAGTTAACAAGTTACTTGTCTGTTATTCAGATGTTTTAAAAGGGTAAGCTTGGGCACAGTGGACATCTACAAGTTGGCAATAAAAGTGTAAGCTCAAGGTTGACTAAAGGAGTTAGGATATAATGCATAAAAAACTGGGACAAAAGACAGCAAAGGAGGCAGATATATGATTCAAACAATAAGTTTTTATTGCAAATAATAGTAAAAAGAAATATATCAATCCATTTTGTCCTTGTGTGGGGCTGAGTCGGGGTTTCTGGACTGTGTGGAGGGACTGTCGAGTCTTGGAGTCAAGTCTGAGTCAGGGCTATGATTTGTCTATTATGTCAACTCAGATGTGATTGAGCATGAGGATAGCTTCTTCCATTTCGTCTGTAGTCATTTGAGTTGGTGATTTTGTAAGCAGTGGTGTGATAAGTGCGAGTGGGATGGTGTATGATGTTTCCTGGTTATTGATGGACGGAGATAATTGGATATGTGTTTTGCGGTTTCTGTTTTATGGCGTTGATTGCATTTGTGACATTTGTATGTGAGTGAGTCAAAGTTGACAGTAGTGATAGGTGCCAAAAACAGAAGTACTTGTTTGTGACGGTGGCAGAAGAGACTTCACCATAGATGCTTTGAGGTGTGGGTGGTGGTGGTTCTGTGTATGATTCAAGTGCAGTGGTGGGTGTTGATGTTGTGGTTGGGGTGGTTGTCAGATATGTATTGGTTTGTATGCATGTATGGATAGGTTGGTCAGGTGGTACCAGTCGTCAATGTCAGGTTTACAGTACCCCCACACAGCTAGGTCAATGGTTCCAGTTGCGTCAATGAGGAGGAAGGTTGTTGTATTCATGGTGGTGCCGGCTCAGGTTGTTGCTTCAGTTGTGGGTTTTACCAGTTTGATTACTTTGCAAGTGATGTTGATCTGTGGAAGAGCATGGCATAAACAGACAAATTAGTCATAGGAAGTAGTATGTTTAGCTTTTATAACTTCACATTGACATGACACTATTTGCATATAGGTTGACTTTAGAAAATCTGGAGTAACACAAGTGAAAATTAGATTGTTTTGTGGCTACAGGAAATGATGTTTTGTGTAAAAGGTACAGGCAATAATATTTAATGTCGAAGTGAACGGGAACCAGTATTTGAACTAAAAGAAAAGAAAAGTAATTTTTGGGTTCAGCTCGACTGCGAAAACAAAAAACTACAATGGGAAAAAGATCAGGATTTTTCCCCCTGTTGTTTTTACTTAGTGTTTTATGATCACTCAGGATTCTTTGGAAGATTTGTTGGCTTAGTTTGACCCTTAAAATTCATTATATATATATATATATATATATATATATATATATATATATATATATATATATATATATATATATATATATATCAAAATGTCTATGGAGAAAACGAATGCAGAACTTACTTCTGGGGCAAAAAAGTCACGTGCCTGTTGAGCTCTCTAGCTCCATTTCCAATGCAAAACCAAGTCAGCTGTTATTTAACAGAAAAAAAGTCCATTATTGGAATAATAAATGCAAAATGACCATATCAAGCAATAATTTATCAGTCTGATAATTAACAAGCATCCCTACTAGGAATGTAAAATACTTACTGTTATATTGGGTGGTTATGAAGGTGGTATGAAATGTTTGATCTGACTTCATGGATGAATCCATGCACTTCCAATTTTTGGTGGATTTGCCATTTTATAACAACTGAAATGGAGGTAAAAGGTAACAACATAGTTCATTTGAGGAAGGCAATGATACAGGTGAAGCAAAGCAAGGTGGTTGTTGGCAAAAGAAGATGGCTATATGATGTAATTGATAGGTGGATGAGATCAAATATAGACATTGGTTAACAGAGGGGCAAGTACAAATGTGAAAAATAGACAGAATGTAAAATACATACTTGTTATTTTAGGCATTTTTGAAGGAGGATCTCTGGTGGTTTATTTAACTTTGTGTATGTAGCTACACAGGTCCCTTTTTGTTTTTTGGCTGGATTGGTCATTATTGAAAAATTCTGAAATGTGGGCAAAAGGCATGGTTAGTTTATGTTATTCTAAAGTTTTCTAATGTGATTTGCAAATTAAATTAAAGTTCATGAATGTGTTGCAATTTATATGCAAAGATGGAACATATTAAATCATACATAATTAACATGTGAATGTAAAAAGTGTCAAACAGAAAAAAAATCTGTACTACAATAATTTAATCTAATTGTTCATTAAACTCATTAACAATAGCTTAACAGTAAAGTCAAGGTAAAACTTACTTTAGTTTTAAAATGTACAAAAAAGAAGTTAACAGAATAGGTCAACTTTGAAACAATCATCAACTGAAGCTTAAAGAGCACCATGCAAGTTGCTACTGATTAAGTCCTGATTGAGGTCAGCTGTGTATAATTGGGGCAAGAGCAGAGATTAATGGATTACTCTGTCAATGGGCTTTTTTTGCAGCTGCCATTTTGTGTTTAAAATTGGAGTTTGATTAAGAGTAAGCCAACTCAATAATAAATGGACTGAAAGTTGGAAACCTTAATTAGTATTTAGGTGTATCTATGCTACTTTTTTTCATTTACACAAAAAATGGCTGCTGTGAACAATAAGCTTGAATATGGACAAATGACACTTGTTACTCGACACTTTTTGAATAAATATAAGTGAAAACAGGTGTTACAATTTCTTGGGTGGAAAATTTTGAAGTTTTTGAATGGGAATTTCACTTCATAAAATAAGGTCTGAGGACCCGAGTTATATAGTAACTCTTAAACAACTGAGGCATTAGCTGCAATGTGCTTAATCTTACGTATCATAGGCCTATAGTACACGTGATGCAAATGATCTGCATAAGCTGTAGGCCTATGGTACAAGTGATTAAGCACATTGCAGCTAATACCTTATTTACTGACAACACAAATGCACAAAAAATTAACCTCAAACATTCACTCCAACAAGTGACTACCACAGCTACCCAACAACACTTGGGTAATGTGCATGAACCATGGTAGCATTTGATGTTTTAATCAACACATTAGTATTTCAATTGAGTTTGTATTGGGAAAACACAAGGGAGTCCTGCTAATTTTTTCTGTAGCTAATTACTTGCCAACAGCCTACTAGCACCTGTATTTAAACAATATGAATGCATCCAACTTAGCATGGCACTAGCAGACTTTATAGTTAACATAGTTCTTCACAAAAGACTCACCGCTGAGGAGAATTCACAGCATGGCACTCAGCTATCGCAATGAATGTGTTTATGGCTGTTTTTCTGCAACACGCAACCATGTACGTGACATAGGATGTTTCTGTATTGACAATGAGAAAAGCACATTCAGAAGTTCAGTCAGTCACAATGGTCTCTCACAGCATCTGTGTAACATAACAGTGAAATCACTATCTGTCTCATACTAGTGGCTAGCGCGATTTTCTCAAAAGTAACGTGACGCTCTAATATGACGAGATTCATGGCGTCCATGTGACTTACAACAGCTTCAACACACTTCTCTTCTACTTAGATGTATGCATGAAACGAAATAAAATTGCAAACCTAAAACATACCAGTGTAGATACAATGACTTTAGGAGTGTTCCTCACTAAGTTAACGTTATATTTACAACCAAAAACATTGAAAATACAGAGAGCAGAATAGTGTGTACCTTTCCCAGGGAAAGTCCAAGAACAAGAGGAAGTACCAAGTTGGCCAACGTGCGACAAAAACAGCCGTTTACAAAATAAAATACTCTGCGTAAAATAGGTAAATTGACATTCTTCCAAATAATCTGACAAAACATATACTTTGCCCTGTTCATGGTATAGCGTAACAACATCCAACTACTATATACGCAGTGTCTGAATCGTACCAAGGCTTCATGAGATTGTCTTCAAAAGAATGCTTAGCCTATCAGTGATGGCACACACACCTGCATGCAATATCCCCATTACCAGCACTCCAGCAACACAGCTGCTCCATTACACATGGGGATCATCAGCTGCCCTGTCCTCTGCATGTTCAAATCTAACCAATGATCAATGCAAATCACCACTTGAAGTTACAGCACATATAAATGACCTTGATTATCAATTCAAAAGAAAATGAGAGTGACAACATTCCAGCAAACATTTTCACATATCTAGTCAGGGTCTAATTGTATATTATATCTTATGTCAATGAAAAGATCAGGGAAGTTATTGTTGGGAAGGCACTTTATTCAATACCAAAACTAATTAAAGACATAAGGTATATGTGTTCAGTCAACAATACCTACTGTAGCAGAGATTTCAAGGGACTGCTCATTTGCAGTACAGTTGGGGATGTGGATGATGGGAGGTGTCTTCATACACCAGCATTTCATTCTTGTACTGCAGCTCTCAATGAAGTCAAACAGGGGGCTATCATGACTGCAAACACATTTAGTATAGCGCATTGTCAATATGATACAACATAACTATCAGAATTGTTGGAATGGTTAGTGTTGTTGCTTTACAGCATGGTCTAAAAATAAATTAGACTTACTTTTTGGAAGTGGCGTTTATTCAGAATGGTGGTATTGTCTGTGGTGCTTGCTTCAGAAGGAGAATCAAGAATCCCACATGCTCCGACACACACACAGCCCTGAGTCAATTAGGTGACTCACACCTGTGTGTGGAGTGAGGCAGCAGTGTGTGTGTGTGTGTGTGTGTGTGTGTGTGTGTGTGATGGGGGAGGGGGGGGTCAGAGCAGGTGGCATTAAAAGTTTAGACATTACAAGTACATAGTACCCCACTTCAAATAAACCAAACTATACCTTTCACAAATCAACTCAATAAGTGTCAAACTAAATGAATGCCTGCAAAACTTTGGTATATGACTCCCCTCATTTCTTTCTTACTACTTCCATATGTTTATATAGTCTATGATTGTAACATATGAGTGGAGTCATAGACCAAAGTAAAAGTTACAATAATAATATAAATAAAGAAATTAACTAGTTAATATATGAAACAAATGAACAGATTTGTGAGGAGAGAAACTGCAAGATCTGAAGATGATCTTGAGCCCAATGAGT